>NC_080464.1:1616066-1919096 GCF_028018845.1 Melospiza georgiana | reverse complement strand
TTGTGTGCAGGGATGTGGTTGCCCGGACGACTCATGATACAAAGTAGTCCCACTCGGTGCTGGGAGAGTGGAAGGAGAAAACGCGGTTGGGTGTTCGAGGAGATGCGGGAGTGGTCCGGTGCTGATTTGCTTGGCTGCGGGATGCGGTGGAGGCAGGCAAGCAGGCGGCAGAGGTGCAGGACGTGGCATCGGTTGTGCAGGGTTACGCGCTGCGGAGGGATCTCTCAGTGATGCAGCTGTGCCTGCTTCCTCAGGGTCTGGCAGAGGGAAATACGCGGAAGGATACAGCCAAGGCTCTTCAGATTCACGCTAGAGTAGTGCCGTGGGTAGATCTGGTGGCGGCGCGGAGTGATATGGCTGTTGCCGGGGGTTGTAGCAACTGCGCATGCGTGGTCTGCGCCTCTAGGTCAGTATGGGAAATCGTAATGGCGTTTGGCATGTTGGGCGGGCTGGGGACTGCGGGGGGTTGGAGGGCCGCCGAAAAGGGGGCCGGGGCTACGGCTGCACTCGCGGAAGGGAGCGACGGAATGTCCGCAGTCGCAGGAGGCGGTGAAGCCGCGCCATCCAGCAGCTCGGGAACGGCAGGGTGCCGCGGCGGGGGCACAGCTCGGCCCGGGGCCACGGCGGCGAGCGGCGGCGGCAGGGGAGCGACCACGGGTGGCGGCGGGGCAGCCTCGGCAGCAGGGGATGATTCCGGGGTGGCGACAGACAGGAGGAGCGGCGTGGGGGTGGCGGGAGCCCGCTGCGGTGGCCTGCCGTGCTCGAGGACCTCCAGGCAATTCCCTCCGAGCGCTCCAGGAAGTCCTAACGACTCCTCGTGCTCGGGGTTTGCCTCAGCACAATTTTAAGAGCTCCGACTTTCTCGCTGCTCTGCAACGGTATGCCGTGCTCACGACACCTTTAGGACGGCTATAACTGGTTATTAGTTACCGTGCATGAAGTCTCCCACAGGTAGAAAAGCTGAGCTGGCCTTTTAACCACGTCTGGGCACCAGTCTGTAAGAGAGTCTGTTGGAGTGACGGGGGGTCACGCACGGTCGGGAGGGACGGAGACGATCGATCTCTGCAGCCAAGTCGTAGAACTATCGGTTTATTGCAAAGGGCGTGGGTGCAGGGTCCTGCTGGGAGCTACCAGCCGCAGCTCGGAGCAGGCCCGAGAGAAGAGAGGCCTAAAGTGTAAGAGAGTTAAAGGTTTAAGAGTGGAGAGCATGTAGAAAGGAGGGGGTGAAGAAGTGCAGAGGAGAAGACGAAGAAGTGAGCAAGAAAAGAGAGCGCGAAAAAAGAGCAAAGTTCCCGTTACAATACAATAAATCATCTTCAGTGTTGAATATTCAGATTCTCATCAACCAATCTACTACAGCATGCATATCCTATAACATTTCCATACAACCTATAAGAATCACTACCATACTGTGTTACATTTTAAACCATAAATCTTACTCTTTGAGCCTTATCTGCCAAGCTGCAGGGTCTGCTCTGACCCTTGGACCTGCCTGCTTGCAGAGGGTATTGTTTTATCAAGAGGGGATTACCTTTGGCTGTTTTCCAGATGTTCAGTAACTAAGGGATCTCAAAACTTGATTTCATTTCAATCTCGCTTATAGTTTCTATATTCTCAAAATCTTTTGCCAGGCAATCATATTTATAAGGCTTTCCTGTTCCATCCTCCCCAACATCGGTCCTTGTTTGTGTTTCTCATTTTTTTTTTTGTACTACTGCTATTAGTTCTTTCATTCCTTGTTTATGTCATTCTTCTCGGTTACTAAATATTTTTTATGCTTCTTCTAGCAAGACTTTAAGGGTTTTTTCTTTTAGCCCTTGGATTTTCTGAAGTTTATACTTGATATCTCTTGCAGACTGTCTTAAAAATGAATTAACTAGCTGATTTATCTCTATCTTGGATTCTGGGTGTAATGATGAATGGTGACATATGGTATCTCTTAAATGTTCTAGAAACTCAGACGGAGTTTTGGAAGGCCCCTGCTTAACAGAATATAAGGTAGACTAATTTATGGTCTGCAGAATAGCTTTTTTTACTCTGGTTGCTATTTACTCTTGATAATTTGCTCATTTCTTTAATTTTGCTGATTTATTTGGATTACATTTTGGGTCTTGGAGGGGTAAAAATTCTTTTACATTTAGTTGCTGACTTTTGCAGTGATCTTCTGCTAAAGTCTTTTTTGTCTTTAAGATTAACTGCTTTTTTGTTCTGGTGAAAGCATTTAGTAGAAAATGGATGTCCCCCCAATTTGGGTTGTGTTGTTTGATAACATATCTTAGATGTTTGATAGTAAGTATCAGAATAATGTGATAATTTTCAACAATCTTTTTTTATGCCTGTAAATTAAAGAGGGACAGGGTACTTTAATCATTAATTATCTTCTTTCTGGTCTTGCTGCTTTTTGTAGAGGGGCTTATAACACTGCTTGCTTCTTGGTTCTGGACAAAATTGGACTGTTAGAAGGGGAATGGGTTTGAGTGGATGTGCTTTTTGAGCTTGTGTCCTCCTCTTTTTTGGGAAAGTCTTTATCTTCATCTTTATTTTTCTGTCTCCTAGGTGGGGCTTTTAACAAAGCTAATGTATATTCTTCTTGAGTTACAGCATGATAAATTTTGTCTGATTTCATACATGGCTGTCTTATATTGCATGCTGAAAACATCACTTAATTTACTCTCTCTTTGCTTTGTATTTCTTATCAAGAGCTAACACTAGTGGGTCAGAGGGAGCTCTGAGCCCACAGTCCCTCTGCTATTCTGGGTGATTTTGTATGATGAAAAACATATCAGTATACAAGACTTCATCTTACTTTTCTTTTCGCCTAAAAACAGCATTAATTGTAATAAGGTGTTATAAACTAAAGTTCTAGTAGGTGGCTGTAGGAAAGACATTCTGTGCTGTTCTTGTGAGCCAGCAAAGGCTTCCTGATGATAAGGAAAGCCCCATATCGCTCCTAAGGAAGACACCAAGGTAGTCACCATGGAGATGTGATGAAGGAGAGAAAGTTAAAAGATACGGACTCAAGCTGGCTGAAAGAATGACATGGCTCCCTGGTCACCTACTGAGATCTTTGTTTCGTTCTTGTAACCAATGGGCAGTGAATGTGTATGTTAAGTGAATGTAAATATCTTGAAAGAGTATAAAAGCCACATGTTGCTATAATACACCACTCTTGCACCCTTCTGATGGAGTTGTGGTACTTTGTGCTGTGTTGTGCTCTATAACAACATCTGGTAGCCGTCCGCCGTGATTGCAACTGGACTGTAAAAAGAGAAAAAAATTGAAGGGCACCCTAAAAATGAGTGAAGGCAGCAAGGACGCTGAGGAGGTCCAGAACTAATTCAGACATCTGATTCAAGGTGAGCAATTGGGAAAAATAATGGGAAATAATTTATCAAATGAGGAAAAGACTGTTTTGTCTGCGTGGAAAATTTTACTGAAAAGGAAAAATGTTCAAACTTCTGATTATGCTCTTTGTACCTTACTGATATGGTGTGAATCACCGGACTTTGAAGCTGATGTCACACTGCCTTCAGTGTCCAGGCATGGAAAAAGTTTGGGAAGAGACTATGGGAAGTGATATCTAAGCAGGATAAGATGGTTGTCGATTTGACTCCTACCTGGAGACTGTTGTATGAGGCATTGAAGGAATGGAAAGCAGAACAAGATAGATGGGAGGAACTGGAGGAGCAGGAATTAGATCAAGAAACTGAAGTAGAGGAACAAGAGGAAGATGAGGCTGAGCCTGTTGATTTATCTCCCCCTGAGGAGGCTGCTGCAGTTGCTGTGGAGGTTCCCCCAGGGTTTGCTATAGTGAGAATCAAACGGCAGGCAAAGACTGTTCCTCGGCATTTATCTCCAAAAGACTGTTAAACCTGTGTATAATGCGCCTGCTCAGCAGTTAGTTGAACTGAGTACTAAAACAAAGTATCTTACGCCTGCACAGCAATTAGCAAAAATGAAGTTACAGAAGAAGTGAAGTGAATAACAGGCTGGGACATCAGCCCTTCTGTCTCTCCCCGGGCCGTTTGCTCCCCCTGCCCTCTCCCCTCGGTCGGTTGCTCCTCCCCCACCCTCCCGTGGTCCGGCTGCTCCCTCCCTCCCGCTTTCCCTTGAGCCATCCACCCCTCCTCTGCCCTCCTTTGAGTCGCCTGCCTATGCTCTACCCCCCGTTGATCTGTCTGTTCCCCCTTCCCTCCTGAACTGGTTGAACAAACTATACTCTTTAACAGTGTCCTTCCCTGTCTAGTGATAGTTCTGACGATGAACTGCCGGTTATAAGTACATCTACAAAGACACAGGAATCTGTTTCTGTTAGACCTCGTAGCAGATCCAGGCCCGCTGTTTCTTGGACTCTGCCTCCCTGCCAGGTGGCTGTGACTCCTCGACACCCTTTGCAATTTTGGGAGCATGTGAGAATGAAAGCAGCTGAAGTGGGAGATTGGAATTTGTTAGAGAAAATAGGTCCACCTAAAAGGATGGAGATGGTTGCTGCTGCAGCTTCTGGTGGGCCTGGGGCTTTTCCCATTTTCAAAGCTGCTCCTAATTCAGGACAAGAAGACAGCCATCAGGTTTTTGCATGGAGGGTTGTACAGGACCTTCAGTCAAAAGTAGTTCAGTATGGTGTTAACTCTTCGCAGGTGATGCAAGCGATTTGTGTTCTAAATGCTGATTTACTTGCACCTTATGATATTGTTCACCTTGCTATGATTCGGTTTCAGCCAGTGCAATATGGTGTGTTTAAGCTACCTGGAAACAAATGGTTGAAAGAGGAGCATTGGACAATATGCAGTTACCTCAGCACGATCCACGTCACGCTGTGGGAGTTGATGTCTTGCTGGGCAATGGACGGTTCTCTAACCCGGATTTGCAGGCAAGATGGGACCCCTTGGTTCTTGCACAGGCCCAGCAGCTGGGTATGAGTACCTTACTTAAAACAAAGGAGATGGCAGCTCCTAAACCAAGGTATATTACCATACAGCAAGGGGTGAAGGAACCTTTTCTGCAGTTTGTGGAGAGGGTTGCTGCAGCCCTTGAGAAGCAAGCAGAAGACGATAAGTTGAGGCAAATTTTATGCAGAACAGCCAGCACAGGAAAATGCAAATGATGATTGCAGGGGAATTATTGATTCTTTACTGGGAGATCCCTTGCTGTCTGATCTTGTAGTTGCTTGCTCAAAGGTTGGTTCGGTTGAGCATAAAATGGCTGCTTTGGCAACAGTCATGAAGTCCTCACCCAGATGTTCTGCTTGTGAAGAATCAGGGCACGTGAAGACCCAATCCCCTCAAACTGCTGGACAATTTGCACACTCTAGGGCAATTTGGGCCAGTAAAGTGCCTTGTTATCGCTGTGGTAACTTTGACCATATTGCTAAATTTTGTAAGTTAAGATCTTTTTCAGGTGGTCGACAAGTGCAGGGAAACTGGAAGAGGAACTCAGAGGGGTGCGTGGAGACACAAATACCCCGACAACAATCACAAGCCCTGCCAGCACTGCAAAGCTCTCCATTTGGGACCGATACACAGGGGCCACAAGAGGCTCGGCAGGGATTGATATACCGGTAGCTGACACAGTGACTGTTTTGACAAGAGGTATATGTAAAGTGCCTCTTGATGCTTATGATCCTATAGGCCAAAGTTTGAGTGCTTTTCTGATGGGAAGATCTAGTAGCACTGTTCAAGGTATTAATGTCCATTTGGGTCTTATTGATTCTGATTATGTGGGACAAATTCAGGCTATGGTGTCTGTTAGTGAACCTCCTGTTGTTATTCAAAAAGGTAATTGTATTGCTCAAGTTGTTCCTTTTATGAGTTGTGTTCCAACTGTAGTGGACTGGAGTGGTGGCACTGGAGGTTTTGGATCTACAGGACCACATCAGGTTCTTTGGACTCAAAAGGTGACAGATGAGCATCCGGTAATACAATGTTTGGTCACTGCTAAGGGATGTCATCCAGAAGCTACAACAATATCAGGTTTACTTGACACAGGAGCAGATGTAACTAGAATTTCACAGTTTGTTTGGCCTCCAACATGGCCCCCCACTCAATCAACCTTTGGAGTTGTTGGGTTAGGTGGGCCAACTGCTGGTGCTTTATCTGCTATTGCGATGACTGTAACACATCCGGAAGGCCAACAAGCTAATATTAGACCTTATGTTACTAGTGCTCAGCCTAATTTATGGGCACATGATTGCTTAACCCAATGGGGTGTTAAAATGACAACAGATTTTTAGTGGGGGCCACTGGGATGCAGGGCCTTAAACATCCGGTTGTGTCTTTGACATGGCTGACAGATAAGCCTGTCTGGATTGAGCAGTGGCCTCTGCCTACTGAAAAGCTTCTTGCCCTGCGAGGCTTAGTGAAAGAACAATTACTAACTGGACATATTGAAAAATCATTTAGCCCATGGAATACACCTGGTTTTGTAATAGAAATCTGGTAAATGGAGACTTTTGCTCAATTTGCTGCGGATAAACACTGTGATAGCCGCAATGGGTGCTTTACAATCAGATCTCCCAACGCCTACAATGATTCCACAAGGATGGGAAATAATTATCATTGATTTGAAGGATTGCTTTTTTACAATTCCATTGGATGATTAAGGAAAAGTTCGCCTTTACTGTGCCTTCTTTAAATCATGAGGAACTGGCCCAAACATATCAGTGGACAGTTTTGCCTCAAGGAATGAGAAATTCTCCAAGTATTTGTCAATGGTTTGTGGCACAGGCTTTATCTAAGGTCTGAGAGCAATTTAGCAATTGTTATTGCTATCCTTATACAGATGGTATCTTGTTGGCGTCCGAAAATAAACAACAATTGTTGGCTCTCGAACAATGTGCTGTGAAAAATTTAGAAGCCTTTGGTTTGGTTATCGCCCCGGAGTAAGTTCAAAGATGGATGCCTTGGAAATATTTGGGGTTGATAATCACCAATACACAAATTGTGCCTCAACCTGTAAAATTGGACACTGAAATTAAAACTGCTGTTGACGTACAGAAATTGGTTGGTGCAATAGGTTGGCTTAGGCCATACTTGGGGATAACCAGTCATCAACTGCAACCTTTGTATGACTTACTATCGGGGATAACTTCCTCTACCGATGAGAAACATTTGACTGCTGCAGCAAAAATGGCTGTAGAAGAAGTTGAATTGGCCTTGACATCTAAATTTGTTACCAGGATTGATGTTTCTGTTGGTGTGCAATTATTTATTTTGAGAGATGATGAAATACCATGAGGATTGTTGTGTCAATGGAATGATAAATGGGAAGATAAATTGCATATTTTGGAGTGGATATTTTTGTCTTTCAGATCCTGAAAAACAGCTCCAGGTCTGTATGAGCTTTTTACAGACATCATTATCAAAGGTTGCCGACGCTGCTGACGCTGCCATGAGATCTTAGGCCGTGATCCTGTAACTATTGTCATACTGGTACAACAATGGTATTTTGAGTGGTGTTTTCAAAACAATCATGAGCTACAATCTGCTTTATTACTGACTCTGTTTATGTTGCTAATTATGTGAAGCAGTTGGATCCAGCTGTGTTGTATCATGTAAAGGAGAAACCATTATTTGTTATGTTGTTGAAATTGTGGACCATTATTCCTAATCGAAAGCATTCCTATTTTATTATGCATATTCGTAGCTATACATCATTACCTGGATTCTTTGTTGAAGGTAATGCCTATGTGGATTCCCTTGTGGCTGCCTCAACAGTAAAAATGGTGCCTAATGTGTTACAGCAGGCTGTTCTATCTCACCAATTTTTTCATCAGGGTGCTCAGGCACTACGGCAGCAATTTAAATTATCACATAGTGAAGCAAAGTCAATTATTTCTTCTTGCCCTGATTGTCATATGTCTCATGTTTCACAATATTATGGTACTAATCCTAGAGGCTTACTCCCTTTGCAAGAATGGCAAACAGATGTTACAAAAATGCCTGAATTTGGCCATCTAAAGTATGTTCACGTTACAGTTGACACCTTTTCTCATGCCATGGTTGCCTCAGCATTGGCAGGTGAAACAGCTCAGGATGTTATTCGTCATTTTTGCCACGCCTTTTCCATCTTAGGTGTTCCATCACATGTAAAGATGGATAACGGCCTGGCGTATGTTTCAAAGAAATTGCAAGTGTTTTTTCATCCCTGGGGTATTGGTCATTCTACTGGTATCCCTCATGCTTCGACAGGCCAAGCAATTATTGAGCATGCTCATGGTGTGTTGAAGCGCCAGGTACAAAAACAAAAAGGGGGAATGCAGACAGAGTTGCCTCAAGTGAGATTAGACAAAGCCGTTTATGTCTTAAACTTTTTGTGTCCTTTACCTGACTTACAAGTGTCTCCTATATTCTATCGTTTTTCGTCTTTGAATTCAAAACAGTCAAACTTTAAGAAAGGTATTAAGGTATGGGTAAAAGATTTAATCACAGGAAAGTGGACTGGCCCAGTGGAATTAGTAACATGGGTAAGAAGATACTCATGTGTTTTAACAGAAAATGGCCCTTGTTGGGGTTCTGCCCGTTGTGTTAAACCTTATTTAGAGCACACAGAAAAGGACAGGATGGGTGGTTCTACAGTGAGAGCAAAATGAGTAGGTAATTGCATTGGTTATTAGGTGGATGGAAGCATGGACCCTCAAGGAATGTGTGGTAAAAGATGGTAATTCAAGATAGAGTAAAGGGAGTTATAGGCTTGTACTGAAATTCCAAAATTTAAGTTAGTGGATGTTACTTTTGCTTCTTTTCCTTGAATTCTCTTACAGAGATATTGAAAAAAAAAGGCTCCCAATATTACCAGTTAGATTGTGCCTGGGCTAGTCTGACCCTCGCTGCTGGGCCAAAGGCAGCAACTGCGGTGTGTCACCCCAGAGATACCTTGGCTTGCTGGTGGTTGCAGCTGGGCACTGAACAAGTCCAGGCTTGTAAGGAACCCCGTTACCTCAGGAGGATTAGCTTCAGGCGATGGTGAAGAGAAAAAGGAGATGGATTCTGCTGGAGGGTTTAATGTCCAGAGGTTTATTCCATGGTTACAGAGGTCTGAACGTGAGCAACTGCTCCAACAGAATACCGACCGCATGGTCTGATCACCTTTTTAAGCTCAGGGACAGGGGGAGGGGAGGTACAGGTGAGCCACCAACCAGGTGAGAGCGGCAGGGTCTCAGGGGAAGATGACACCCAGAAAGGCCAATGACCTCTGGGCATAGGGGCATCCTTTAAACTTGACCAACCACACGACGCCTTGCTGGAACGTTTAGCCTGATTGACAGGACTCACTCAGCATGGGGGCAAGGGGGAAGGGATAGACGTATAGGCACACCTGGGAAAGTGACCTGGAAGGCCAAAATGGGACATCACAGCACACCACAACACAGAGAGGTTGGTAGCACTGAGAAATGCGTCTTGTACCATTTCCTTTTGCAGGGCACCGACAGTCCCAAAAAATAGGGGAATTTGTTGTACCTAAGGGAGAAGTGTTGCCTTTGCATAGAGGTTGAATTAGTAGCTGAAGTCCACATTTGGAGCAACTAGGTTGGTTGCTCAGTATGATAGCAGCAACCAGTTGTAAAGTTAAGTGGATGATACTTGGTTCTAAGTGGTAACTAGGCAGATGACTTGATCTCTGATTCTGTGTGGGAGAAAGTTATTTGATTAGAGGTGAAGGTGTCATTCTGCTACGGATGCGTCATCTGGAAACTGCGAGGTCTGTAATGGTATTTGAAGATCTGTTTTTATGTGCTATGTTTGTATACGAACGTTAAGATTGTGAGGGTGTATGCTGTGGAGTTGGTAGAAGTTGGTTATCTGTAAGTGAATGAAGAATGGATCCTCCATCTGCTTGGATTTTTGCAAGGGCCCTGCAGAAGTCCCTAGCAGTTGTATTTGCGGGTCAAATACAAAAAGGGGGAATTGCAGAAAAGACATTCTGTGCTGTTCTTGTGAGCCAGCAAAGTCCTCCTGAAGATAAAGGAAAGCCCCATATCTCTCCTGAGGAAGACACCAAGGTAGTCACCATGGAGACGTGATGAAGGAGAAAAAGTTAAAAGATATGGACTCTAGCTGGCTTACAGAAAGACGTGGCTCCTTGATCACCCACTGAGATCTTTGTTTCTTTCTTGTAACCAATGGGCAACGAATGTGTATGTTGAGTGAATGTAAATATCTTGAAAAAGTATAAACGCAACATGTTGCTATAATAAATCTCTCTTGCACCCTTCTGATGGAGTCGTGGTACTTTGTGCTGTGTCGTGCTCTATTGTTGAAAGCGAAGGAAGCCAACCCACCTTGTCGTTGATCAGCATTGACTTTGATTTATTGATTAAATCAGCCACTTTATCTAACAGTGTTAATTAACTTCATGCATATTGCAAAATCTGAGCTCACGATAGGTTACAGAGAAAACTCTAACCCCTCCTTTTGTTTTACAATACCTGTGGTTTGTTTATTGAAAACAGGACCAGCGTTCTCACTGTGATATGAAAAGTTCTCAAAATGTTCATATCTGTTCCCAGAGCAGCTATCTGTTCCCAGAGAGCCCAGGGACAGAATGTTTTGCCTGTTATGGGAAGACTGTTTGAGAATCTTATTGTTTATAGAAAAGGTGTCTGAGAACCTAGTTATTTACAAAATCAAGCCTGGGAACTGAACCAGGCTCTCCACACTCTATAATGACACAAACCCATTTTTTATATTCACTTAAATAACTATACCCATGCATGGAATAGAAGATAGCCAATCATACCATCACTAGCAATTTCTTTTCATTATCCAATTATACCAACAACATTATATTTGCTGTAAAGTAATGCCTTTATTTAAAAAACCCACAGGGATCTTGCTTTGAACTCACCGGAGTTAGGGAACGCAAAGTCTCCCTGGTTAATATTTTATGTGTGCATGTGGAGTCCCTCACAGTCCCGGAATCTATAGAGCGTCAACGGACCTGTCCCATCTGCGGTCAACAAAATTGTCACTGAAACTGCCAGAAAACAAAAAAACTCCCCAACAACATTTTTAGTGTTAGAGAGTCAAGACATTACTTTATTCCGGCCAGGATGTGCAACAGAAGTCATTTCATCCACACATTGCCTGGGTTGTGCAGAGATAATAATTCCATCACACATTAATTTTACTAGATTTTTCACATTTTATACAGTCAACCCCATAGAAATTAATTCTGTCAAAGTTCATTGGTTCCAAGTTGTGCGTTTCTTAGTATTTGGTTTCCTATTAGATATGGATATCTTCACCTCTGATGCTAATTAGGTTCTCATTCTTATGGCTCTTATCCCAGCCCAGGTGTCTGTCAGGGGTTTTGTTTGGAGTTGATGTTCGTTAATTGGTGTTAATGGTTGTTATCTTTTGTGTATCTTCTGTGCTACTCCCAGTCTGTTGAGATGTTAAGCTCATCAGACCTCACCTGGTGGAACAGTGTCCTGAAAGGAAACTTCAATTCCCTTCCCCCAGGGCAAAGGTGAACAAAACTGACTAAAGTTACATAAAAACTTGAAACTTGGTATCATTTCCAACACTACCAACTCCTGGGTTCCAGTGTGGACTCCAAGAGGGGGCAGGGTCAAGACATGCTCACCTCATTGCCAGCCTTTTAAACCCCTAGGGCTCTGTAGCCCCTCTATCCTCCTTCAAGATGGGACTTGGCCACTCAGGAGCTGGATTAGGCAAAACTTGGGCACTGCCTCTGGTGTGCCCTGATTGACAGACACTGTGGGACTGGGGGGTGTGGGGGCAGCGTCGCCATAAGAATCAGGACCGGGTAATAAGTGACACAGACTCCCAAGGCATTCACAGAAGGCTAATATGCTAGAAGCCCTGACTTTATTGAAACTGCTTCTTTTATACACTGCTCTGATACAGGTGGACCTGATTGGTCATTTAATCAATACATTTCACATGATTGGCTAATTAACAAGACACCCATTTGCCAATAACCTTATGGGCAAAATAGCTTATTACAAAACACCAGGTGCAGATTGTTTAGAATTTTTTCTCTCCAGCTCCCTAAAGTTTCCCAGACCGATTCATGGGAAAGCGTATCTAGCTTTCTCTCTCTGTCCAGAGAGTTGCCACCATAGGGGCAGAGCATTGTCTCCCTAGAGCAAGTCCTGACCCGCCCCCTCCCAAACACCCAGGCATTCAAAAATGTGTCCAGACAACAATCTGTCCAGTTGTCTTATAGATACATATTATAATATTGGCTTTTCGCAAATATTAAAATGGATTTTATATGTGTGGTGCTAAAGTAACTTTGTTGTACAGATATAGTTTTTATTTCTGTATGCTTGTGTTAAAATGCCTGCTTGGATGGGATAGCATCCAATGAACATATGATGAGGACACCTGCTACAGACATGCCAACTATCAGCACTCACCATCGGAAGACAGTGTGAGCCAGGGCCCAAAACTGGAGGTGATAAGAATGGACTAAAACCACAGATAAGGAATATGCATGTTCTAAAAAGGCAGACCTGAGGAGGAATCATTCTAAAGAGTTCTTGGAACATGTAAACTAGTTTGGGCAAAGTTGCCTATGCCTAATTGTTTATGAATATGTAACAGGCTGATGCAATAGAAATGGTATATGAAGGGTGTTTCCAAAATAGCAGGCATGCTCTTGGCTGAGTGCAAAGACGCACCCAGTCGTAACATCTTTGCTTTATTGTCTTTGTCTCCTATTGTCCTTTATTAATCTTTTAAATTTTCACAGGAGAGTGAGATGTGTTTTTCACAGTTTGTAAGACAGGTATTTGCTAAGGACAGCAGGAGCCTCCCTTGGAATGGAAAATATGACACCCTTCCCTCCAAATTATTAAAGCTTTGAAATTAAGGGCTTTCAGGCAAAGATATGAGAAAAGGAATAACAGTTCTTTACTTGTATGCATAATGTGAAAAATGCGTATTATATGATTGGCTTTTCGCAAATATTAAAATGAATATTATATGTGTTATGTTAGAAAGTTATGCAGTATTAATCCTTTTGAGTAGTGTGTTAAATAAAGTTTTGGGCTACAACATAATATTAAAATAGAAACTATGCGATGTAAGATACTTTTCTAACTAGCTCAAGGAATGGATAAGATAATCAAGAAATTCTTTGCACAGAGATAACAGCAACAAGACACTAAAATCCCAAAGAGAAGAATTATTGCCTCCTTACCAGGAAGAACCAGGCTTCTTCTACCTCCTTTTAGACTCCATGGAGCCAAACCATGATTTACAAGATGAAGGGGGAGAAGTTGACAATAAACAGAAAAATCCCTAGTTTGAAAGGAATGTTTGCATCATGTATGAGATATATGAATATGCAACAGGCTATTGCTTTTAAGGGTTAATCCTTTGTTAGCGGACATGCTTTTTTGAGAAAAGTATCTGAATGTTCATAATTCTTTGCTTTATTTATTGTCCTTTATTGTCCTAACTCTGATTGTCCAAATTCTTATCGCTCTAGTCTGTATTACTATCTTTATAACCATTTCATTACTATTAAAATTTTAAAAAAAGTGATTGGCGTTTTTTACACATAACAAGGCAAACAACCAACAACAACTATGGCAGCAACAACAAAGAGAACCAAAAACCCAGTAACAGCCTTCTTGGCTGCAGGCAGTTTCCCCTTGGGTGTAGTGATGGTCACAGCTGGCAGAGGCACTAGCAGGCTCCCGGTGGGCAGGTGCAATGATTCCTCCGTGTCTGTAGGGGGGACTCTGGTGCGAGCTCAGGGACCACGTGGTAATTGCAGACGGATTGAATGGCAAAAATGGGCTGCAGCAGGAACTTTGAAACAGTGGCTGGCAGGGCAGGGCGGGCTCACCCAGGGTAGAAGGCAAGAGGTAGCAGAAACTCCGCAGCTGTAGCTGAAACAGCAGGGCATCCCGGCAGGGCTGGAATGGTGGAGTGTCCCAGCAGGGCAGGGGATGTAGAGCTACAGTGTAGCGAAAACTTGGGGTTGTGGTGAAAAAAAAATATGGCGGGGGCAGGGCAGCAGAAGCCAGACTCCAAGCAGAGTAGGGAAAGGCTCCCTGGGAGGGTGAGAGGGCTCGGGATCCCAGGGTTTTCCTTTGAGGCACCTGAGCAGATGGTGAAAGTCCCTTTTTTAATGAGGTAGCGTGTTTGTAAGGTCCCAGTGTAACAGCCGCTCTTACAAGTACAGCTCCACTCATGGTAGAAGGCAGCACAAGGCAGAACCCCGAAGTAGTGGTGAATTCTTCCCACAGCCTCCTTCCTCTCCAAATGCCAAGAGAGCACGAAGGAGCTAGCAGCTGCCCCAGCCCCTTTTTTCCCCAGTCCAATTCTCATGGTTTCTCTGCCTCTGCCTCCCCCCCCCTCCCCCTCAGAGAAACCCTCAGATACGAGAAGTGTAGCAAGATGCCCTCCTCCCCTGAGCTATGCAATTTCCTTTGTCTCCTTCAAGTACCCGGTCATTATTGTTCCTTAGAAACAAAATGGAGGAAAATTCTTGAAAGAAAGAAAAACAAAAGGAAAAACCCTAACCTTCAACTCCAAATTCTCACATGAATGTAAGAAAGAGGAGGAGCTGGAAGTCGCTGAGCAGCTGGAAAGCTGATGATGTCATCATTCTAGCAGAAATGTTCTGAGACAGCTCAAATGACTGGAGCTCTGCAGTCAATGGCTATAAACTGGTCAGAAGGAAGGAGGGGCGGAGGTGACCTGTCGCATACATCTTTTCATTAAAAATCCTTTCTTAGGATTTTTTCTTCCTGAGAAGCTGAGAGGCTTCAAGAACAAAATGTAAACAATGGTTATCTGCTGCTGTGGAATTCAACAGGTGCATCTGTGATTGGCCCATCTTGGATGTTTATAATTAATGGCCAATCCCAGCCCAGTTAGCTTGGACTCTCTGTCCGAGACACAAACCTTTATTATTAATTCCTTTCTATTCTTAGGTTAGCTAGCCTTCTGAGATGAAACTTTTCCTTCTATTCTTTCTAGTGTAGTTTTAATGTAATGTATATCATAAAATAATAAATCAAGCCTTCTGAACATGGAGTCAACATTCTCGTCTCTTCCCTCACCTGAAAACCCCTGTGAACACCGTCACAGTGGCCCTCTATGTAAACCAAATAAAGAGGGATTTCCTGTAAAGAGCTGTCTTTGAAAGATAGCGATTAACAGGTTAAGAGCTTATGGGTGAAAATTAGAGGCCAAGCTGTTGCATTAAGAGTAAGAAATCTGGCAGAAAATAAAGCCCCTTGCCTTCCAGCTGGTCCTCAGAGATCAGAGGGACTGGGCGGGGTTGGGTTTAATTTCCAATTACAACCAATTCAACACTGTAAGTCTGCTTGCATTCTCTAAGAACCTTTGTGAGCACAGATTCACAAAGTATGTTTTTTTGAAGTTAAAGAAATAGAAATTTCAAACTGCCATTGTGACATGCACTAGCTGTGATAGGGCTCTAATAACATTGTGCTAGCCTGGGTACTGCTAATGAGTCAGGGGGTCGATTGGAAATATAATTAGGATAGTTGAAAACTGCAGATGAGTCGAGGGGCTAGCTGGGAATATAATTAGGATAGTAGAAGAGTGCATATTTTAGTTCAGATTTTAAAATTAGTTAAGAAGCTAAGTTAGTAATATAGCTAGCAGGAATCAAGTACTTTAGTTAAAGAGTAACAAAGATATTAGGAAAAGTAAAGCCAGGAGTGACAGGGATAGATGTAACAATTGTGAAGGAGCAGAGACCATAGAAATACCTTGCCTTAAGAATAATCAAACAGTTAGGAGAGACTTTGACTGTGCCCAGCAGGTCAAAAAGTCCTGCCAATTTGCCATGGGTGAAGAGTTCACCATGAGGAAGACGGCTTTCTTCCTCCCATACGCCCACTCCCTTATTTCAAAATCCTACCGACCCAGTTAAGGGAGTACAATTTTGCAGCCGTAATGAATATTCAGCTGATTATAATACTAAGAGGGCAGGTAATGATTGTGTATTATGCGTCGTTAGAAACCGCTTGGATATGTAAAACCTTTTGTGTAAAAATAGAGAGCAGGAGTCTGCAACTTCTCGCACTTGCCTTTGGAAATAATTCCGCTCGTTTCTGGCACTGTAATTCTCCTAGGTTACAATATAAAGATCTGTTCTATTCCCATCCTCAAGAGCTGCTGAAACCAGGAGGGACATTGTTTTTATCCTTTATGTCCTGTTAATGGGCCCATCAATGTCTTGCCGCATGATTCAGAGATAACTCCCTCCAGGAGCCCCTTCTGTTTAATGGGCAAGCAAGGACCCACCTCATGACTCAGAATGATATCAGCCCATTGTGAGATGCTCCGCCCAGGAGGGAGGAGCTAAGCATCCCCTCCTGGATATAATCTGGGCTTTGGGACAGAACAAGCAGTCTTTCCACTGGATTCCCAGAGGAACGGCCGCCCTTACCCACTGGTTTCCAGAGGACAAGAGCTACCAGATTGTTTCTACGGGATCACCACTTCATCAACACCATTTCATCTGGACTGCTACCACCACCAGAACTAGCAGGGTGTCAGGTTGTATTCTGACTCTGTCAGTGGATTTTTGTTTGTATTATTGCATGTATTTGTTTTTTTTCCCTTTTCCTAATAAATTGTCTTTCCGACTTGGAGTCTTTCACTGCTTTTGCTTTCAAACCAGAACAGTAATAAATACCCTTCTTTTCAACTTTAATTAGATGGAGAGTCGTTCTGTCCATGCTTCACTAATAATGATGATGATGATGATAATAATAATGTTATAAATACATATTACAATATTCGCTTTTCACAAATAATAAAATGGATGCTGTATGTATAATGTTAAAGTAACTTTACTATAAAGATACAGTGTTTCTGTTGTTAACTAAACTTAGACATAGTAGTGAAATAGCTGATATAGTAGGCTTGTGTTAAAATGCCTGCTTGGTTGGGATTACATTCAATGAACATATGATGGAGACCCCTGCTACTGACATGCCAATTATCAGCACTCACCATCTGTAGAAAATATGGGCCAAAGCCCAAATTGGAGGTGATAGCAAGAACAGACCAAAACCACAGCCAAGAAATATGCATGCTCTAAAAAGGTGGACCCAAGGAGGAGCTATGCTCAACAGTTCTTGGAACATGTAAACTAGTTTGGGGAAGTTTTAATGTGCATAACTGTTTATGAATATGCAGTAGACTGATGCAATAGACATGGTATTTAAAGAGTGTTGCTATAGGACACGAAAGAACCCAAGCTCACATGGCTGTTCTCAAGGTGAAGAAAAAGGGAAGTTTATTTTCTGACTCCAACATTTATAGTTTTCCAAGAGTGACAGCGGATTGGAGGGTGACAGTGCCACGTCTCCAACGACACTGGACAAACCAACAGTCAATCAACTTTCTCCTCCTCCATAAAGGAATGCAGAAAAATGAGTTATTTACAGAAAGTGTCTGAGAAAGTTCACTACAAGAATGTCAACATCAGAAGGCTTAGAAAATCTTTAAAAACCACGGTGACAAAAGAGCATCTCCAAAATAGCAGGTGTGCTCTTGGCAGAATGCCAAGCACCCGACCATAAAATCTTTGCTTTACTGTCATTGTCTCCTGTTGTCCTTTATTAAACTTTTAAATTTTTACAGGAGAATGAACCTCATTTTTCACAATTTGGTTCTTCATCGAGGATGTTACACCTCACCTCTGAAGACCCCCCAGGAGATCCCGAGAGGGGAACGCGCACCTCACTGAGTTTAGTGGCCCCACTTCATTTTTTCTGGGGTAATCGGCGGTTGCACGTCTCCACCCCGTGGACAAAAAGAGACACAGAAAGCAAAGAAAAGGGAAAAGGCTCCCGAAGAACTGCAGTAGCTAGCCCCACAATTCTTTTGCACAAAGACCCAAAGAAGAAGAAAGGATTGTAAGTACTTTTCGGTGGGGCGGATACGGGGGATGAATGGTGTGTGAGTGAGACGTGGGCTGGCTACTCTGGACCTGCAAAGTGATTGAGGAGTCTCTGAGGGCTGTGGTTCTGAGATTTTTGTGAGAAAACCGGCCAGGGAGGAAACAAAGCAAGAGATAAAAGGAGTGAACGATCCCCCAGGGTGACTGGGACTGGGTGTCAGGGAAGGGGTTGGACCCCCTGGAGAAAGGGAGCCAAGGGTTTCCTAGCACAATCCTCTAGGAAATGGGACAAAAGGGAGGGGCCCCTAAAAAGTTGCCAGATTTAGGGATTGGGACACTCAGGAGGCTACAGGAAGTGTGGGATACAATACCCAAGGGAATCTGGGGTTGGCCAACAAGATTTGAGATTTGACAATACCCATGGGTGGATATTAACAAGTGACTTGAAAGTAAAGGTACCTTATTATTGTATTGTCCTGTTGTGAGTGAGAATGAGTGAGAGGACATATTAAAGAAATAATAATAATAATAATAAAAAAAAAAAAGAGTGAGCACGAATGAATGAAAGTATATGTTATATAGATTGTTGATTTAAAGTTTAACTTTATTTTCTGGAGGGAGGTGGATTGTATTATATTATTGGAGAGGAAGGATTTTCTGTGCTGTGGAGGGTGGGAGGTGTTCAAGTTGACAGAGGAGTGGGTTGAAGCAGGGAAACAGAGGCCAGGGACAAACAAGTAAAATCCTGGGAAAATGGGACAAGGAACTAGTAAGTTGGGTTCAAGGAAAAAAGGGAGTAAAAAGGTGCCAGCAGACATACCCCAAGATAGTATTTTGGGGATTTAACTAGCTAATTGGGATATTGATCCTTGTACAAAGGAAAAGGATAAAATAAAGATGATTCAGTATTATATGATAGAATGGACAAAATAGGAAATAAAACCCGACCACATCTATTGGCCAAGATACAGGTCTTTTGAAGCTTGGATTTGCCAAGCCTTAAATATATTTGTAAATTCAAAAGAACCATGTGATCCAGAAGAAAAAGAATATGCCTCTTGTTGGACAGGAGACACAGAACCCCTGGGGGTAAAAGTTTTTGAGATATCAAAAACCCCAGAGACAAAGCAAAGAGAAGAAAAGAAAGAAAAGGGCTGGGACCCCCTGGAAATATTGCCTCCTCCACCTGTCCCCGAAGCTCCCCCTCCTCCTGTGCTGGGAGCTCCCCCTCCTCCTGTGCTGGGGGCCCCGCCTCCCCCATCCATACTGGGTGCCTTCATTCCCACCCCCGCCTCTGCCCTATTGGCCATTCAGGCTTCACTGCCGACTCCTGCCCCTTCCTCTGTTCCCTTGGAGATCCCAGCTCCCACTGTCCAAATGAACCCCTTTCCTAGCGGAGGGGCACCATACCAAAATGCTTGGAGCTCAGATAAATCCCAAAAGCAGCTCAATAATCCCTCTCCTATCACTGCTCCAAAACAAGGGAAAAGGGTTATAAAGATTGAAGAACAAAAAGGTTGGGATCAAGAAGTTAGTTTATTCCCATTACGAGAAGTACATATGGGAGGGCTTCAAGGGGGACAGGATTTGTAAATGCCCCCGTGACTTCTTCAGAAGTGAGAAATTTTTAAAAAGAGATTAAAGGATTATTGGAAGATCCCATCGGCACAATTGAACAATTAGATCAATTCTTAGGTCCCAACATTTTTACTTAGGAAAAAATTCAGTCAATAATGAAAATAATATTTTCCCAAGAGGACAGGCAGATTATTAGAGCTGCTGGAATGAGAATTTGAGAGAGAGAGAATCAGCAAGGTCCACCAGGGGACCAGAAAATGCCAATAACATCTCCTAACTGGAACCAAAATGAAAAGGTGGGGCAAGGACATAGAAATGATTATCATAATCTGATAATCAGAGGAATAAAAGAGGCAGCACCCTGAGGGCAAAATGTCAGAAAAGCTTTCCAGGGACAGCAAGGAAAGGAAGACACTCCAACTGAATGGTTAGAGAGGCTCTGGAAGAATTTGAAACAATACTCTGGAATAGACCCTCATAGCATAGCAGGACAAGGACAATTGAAGGTTAATTTTGTCACTCATGCCTGTCCAGATATTAGAAAAAAAGCTGGAAAAGATGGAGGACTGGCATGATAAGTCACTAAATGACCTATTGAAAGAATCTCAAAGTGTTTATGTACAGAGAGATGAAGAAAAAGCCAAAGTGGATGCAAAAATAATGATAGCACTATGCGACAGAGTAACTTCCACAAGAATCTGAAGCCCCCAGGTACCACTCCCAACATTCAGGCTTTAGAGACAAGGAAAATGCAAGAAACAGAACTCCAGCACAATCAAAATCCCAGGAGCAAACTAAAAATGCCTGTTTCTATTGTGGGGAAGAAGGACACTATAAGAGGGAATGCCCTCACCTAAAAAAAGGACCTGAAAATATTCCAAGAGATACACCCAGAAGAAGAATAGGGAGGTCATGGGCTCTATTTTCTGGGGGATAAATACTATCTAGAGCCTTTGATAACTTTAAAAGTAGGCCCTCAAGAGGAGATATTAGAATTTATAGTTGATACTGAGGCAGAGAGAACTTGTGTAGTGAATATTCCAAGGGGATGTGATGTGAGCAATGACACTGTGAAGGTAACAGGAGCAAAAGGAGAAGGGTTTAAAGTTCCTGTAATTAAAAATGTAGTAGTTGAAGGGGAAACCAGAATAGGGATGGGAGGTGTCTTATTAGTTCTTGGAGCAGTTAGCAACTTATTGAGGTGAGACTTGCAGGTGCAATTAGGAATAGGAGTTATACCAGAAGAAGAGAAGATGACAGCTAAAGTGTTAAAACTTGGCCAAGAAGATGGGGAAAATATTAACAACAAGGTTTGGGCTGGGGAAGGAAATAGGGAGGGACTGAATATTGACCCCATAAGGGTCACGACTGAGAGACAAGAATGTCCCATGCATGTGCGTCAGTACCCTATATCCTTTGTTGGGAAGGATGAAAGTTTGACAAGAAAATCTCACAGATATGTATGCTTAGCAGAAAGATTTTTGAATGTAGAATCTGAAGAAAGAACAGAGATGGAAGCAAGTTTTGATATAATAGAAAAGAATTGCTGAGCCAGTCTTACTGGATAACCAAGAAGGCAAAGGGTGTGTTAGTTAGAAGGGGGTTTTATGACTTAGAGCAGAGGATAAACTCACCTCAAACAAGATGTTTTTACCAAGCAGAAAGATAGCACAGGCAAACAAGTCAGCAAATGTTGCAAGTAGAAAAAAGGTCTCAGAATTTTCCACTGCAAGAAAATTGAAAAACAACTTCTAGCTTAAACTGTAATGTAGTAACTTTTAGTGATTGGAGAATAGTAACATGAATATGGTAATTATAGTAGTTATGATAGGCTATAGATGAAAGTTAAGGTGTAGATTGGTTCTACTGTATTAAGATGCTCAGCAAAGTATATAATGCATTGTAACCAAAACCAAAGGGTCTCCAGGCCTGCCTGCAGCTGGAGCTGACAACTGTAGGCACAGGCTCTGTCGCCCACGACCCTGGACTGCTGTAATGTCTCGGATGTAATAAACTGCATTTTGAAGAGCCACCTGGAGTCCCGCATCCCTCATTTCGGCTCTTACTATCCTTAGAAGGAAGAGAAGGCTTAAAGTCGGTAATAGAAGAATTGATAAAGGATAGGACATTGGAACCTTGAATGTCTCCTCATAATACCCCTATTCTCCCAGTAAAGAAGTCTGATGGGAATTATAGATAAATACAAGACTTAAGGGAAGTTAACAAGAGAACTCGGACCCGTTACCCAGTGATACCCTGTGGTGGTGTTTGCAGGGGTCCCAGGACGAGGGAAGAGATGAGAATCTTGACTCCATGTTTCAGAAGGCTGATTTATTATTTTATGATATATATTATATTAAAAGAAAATGATACATTAAAACTACACTAAAGAACAGAAGAAAGGATTTCATCAGAAGGCTAGCAAATGATAGAAAGGAATGATAATAAGATCTTGTGACTGACCAGAGAGTCTGAGACAGCTGGACTGTGATTGGCCATTAGTTAAAAACAACCACATGAGACCAATCAAAGATCCACCTGTTGCATTCCACAGCCGCAGATAATTATTGTTGACATTTCATTTCTGAGGCCTCTCAGCTTCTCAGGAGAAAAGATCCTAGCAGAAGGATTTTTCATAAAATATGTCTGTGACAATACCCAATCCCTATACTCTTTTAAGTAAAGTCCCACCCCAGCATCAGTGCTTTAGTGTAGTGGATCTTAAAGATGTTTTTTGGGCTTGCCCATTAGCAGGGGAAAGCTGAAATATTTTGGCCTTTGAATGGGAGGATCCAAATACTGGGAGAAAGCAGCAACTAAGATAGACAAAATTACCGCAGGGATTTACTGAATCTCCAAACCAATTTGGACAAGCTTTAGAAGAAATATTACAGACTTACTTTCCCCACTCCTCCTGGAATACAAATTACCCAATATGCGGATGATCTTTTATTATCAGGAGAAGCTGAAGTTAGAGAGGCTGCTATAAAACTTCTGAATTTTCTTGAGGAAAAAGGATTAAGAGTATCAAAAAGGAAACTGAAATTTGTGAAAACGGAAGTAAAATATCTTGGCCAGTTAATAAGCAAAGGTAGCCGAAAGTTAAATCCTGAGGATTGCAGGGATTTTGTCTCTTCTCCCTCCCTCTTCAAAGATCGAAGTTAGAAGGCTGCTCGGATTATCAGGATATTGTAGACTATGAATTGAAGGGTATATGCAGGCAGTAAAAATTTTATATGAAAAATTGACAGAGGGAGATGATATAAAGTGGACCAGGGAAGATGACTATATTAGAAGAACCGAAGTTGAAACTTGCCTGGGGAACCAGCTTTGAGCTTACCTTCACTGGAAAAGCCCTTCCATCTGTATGCAAATGTGGAAGGTGGAGTAGCTCATGGAGTTTTAGTCCAGGAGTGGGGAGGAGTGAAGAGACCAGTAGCTTATTTATCAAAATTGTTGGATCCAGTGAGCCTTGACTGGCCTGTATGCATTCAAGCTATAGCAGCTACTGCTATTCTGGTAGAAGAGAGCCATAAACTTACTTTTGGAAGTAAACTAATTGTGTGTATACCTCATGTAGTTTGAAACATGTTAAATCAAAAAGCTGAAAAATGGTTAACAGACTCTAGGATATTAAAATATGAAGCAATTTTGATAGACAGTGATGACTTAACACCAGAAGTAAGCAAAAGTTTGAATCCAACTCAATTTTTATATGGAGAACCAAAAAGTAACTTAACACATAATTGTTTGGAAATTATCCAATACCAAACTAAAGTTTGGGAAGATCTAGAAGAACAAGCCCTCCCAGAAAGGGAAAGAATGTATGTTGATGGTTCATCCAGATGCTTACAAGGAAAAAGAATGTCAGGATATGCCTTGGTTGATGGGCAAATGATGCAGACCATTGAAAAAGGAAAATTACCTTCAAATTGGTCAGCTCAGTCTTGTGAACTGTATGCTCTAAAAAGAGCACTGGAATATTTGGCACACAAGAAAGGAACCATATATACTGATTGAAAGTATGCTTTTGGGGTAGTACACACCTTTGGAAAAATTTGGAAAGAAAGGGGTTTCTAAATTCAAAAGGAAAGGGATTGATACATGAAGGACTCATTTTAGAGGTTTTAGAGGCATTAAAATTGCCTGAAGAAATATCTGTAGTACATGTTAAAGGACACCAAGGGGGAATGACCTCAGAAATAAGAGGGAATAATTTAGCAGAACAAGAAGCTATAGATGCAGCAGAAAATGGGACCAAAAGGGTTATGTTAATTTTGACCCCAGACAAGGAAGAATTGGAAGTTCCAAAGTTTAGTGAAGCAGAAGAAAAGGAATTAAGTAATACAGGGGGAGAGAAAGATCCATTTGGGAAATGGAAACTTCCTGATGGAAGGCAGTTACTTAATAAGCCACTTACTCAGAAAGATGTTAGAAGACATGCATTAAAAAAAAAAAATCATTCGGGCACTCAGGCTTTGTGTGATCACTTTCTAAGGAATTATGGGTGCACTGGAATTTTTGGATTGGCAAAGCAAATCACTGATAAATGTATAACTTGCCAAAAGGTAAATAAAAAGGTAATGGGAAAGACAACATTAGGACTCTGTGAGTTAGCTCTGCGAGCATTTCAAAGTATCCAAGTGGATTTTACTGAACTTCTCCAAGTGCAGAGGTGGAAATTTTTATTAGTAGTAATAGACCATTTGACTCATTGGGTAAAAGATGCTCCCACTGTCAGACCTACAGCTAAACCCTTTTGGAACAAATTATTCCCAGGTATGGAATGGTTAATAGAATAGACACAGAGGAACTCATTTTGTGTCAAGAGTCTTACAGGAAATAACTCGGGCCTTGGGAATAATATGGGAATTACATACCCCATGGCATCCACAGAGTTTGGGACAGGTAGAAAGAATGAACCAGACTTTAAAGAGAACTTTAACAAAATTAATGATTGAAACCGAAATGTCGTGGGTAAAATGTTTACCTTTGGTTCTTTTGAGGGTCTGAACACAACCCAGGTCAGACCTGGGAGTATCATCCTATGAGATGATGCTCAAATTAGCCTTTCTGACCACTCAACATGAAATTGCTACTTATGAAGTAGGAGAAATGAGTGTTAGAAAATAAGTCACCACAATTACAAGAATGCTTGAAAATTTGCAGTTGAAAGGGATAATCCCTCAAACCACACCTTTAGAATTTAAAATCCATAATATCCATCCAGGGGAATGGGTACTAGTGAAAACATGGAAAGAACAATCTTTAGCTCCACAATGGGAAGGTCCTTTTCAGGTACTACTGATGACTGAGGCAGCAATGGGAACCAGGGAAAGTGGGTGGATCCACCCCAGCAGAATCAAAGGATGCGTGAAGGAACCTGAGGAGTGGACTATCACATCTAAACTGGGTGATACCAAATTGACTCTCAAGCAGGGACTGGGTGTTAATGAACTGGGAAGACCCAAATGATCCTTGGAATGTACAAAGAATCACACCTAAGTGGGAAACAAGGACAAGCTTATATCAGTGGTTTCAAGTGCCACCTGGGCAAGTCCTGAGACACCTCTTCCTTGGGGAAGAATACTTCCACTTCAAACAGGAGGATCAGGACTGTTTTGGTCAGAGAGTTCTCATATTCTGGCCTTAGCCTGTGACTTATACAAAGAAGAGGAGGAATTACAATTTCCATCAGTGCCATACATTATACTCTGTCTGATTTATCCCAACACCAGACATGCTAGCTGGGTTAAATGTAAATGTTTAAATTGTGGAAAAAATTTGTATTGTAGTTCACAAAATCTATGCTCACGTTGCATGAAGCGTTGAGCGCCAAACCTATTTCCTATCCAGACAGAACTAAGAACAACTGAAATAATAACTTGGCTTTGTGGAAGGGAAATACTTGTGCCCGTTGAATGGGACATATTTGAGGAATGGTGGGAAACTATGGTTAAGGAGTGTAAAAAATTATTTGCCTGGAAGTTAGTGAAAAGGAAGTGACAAGGAAATAGAGAGCAAGACTGGGTTAGCCGCTGTACTCGTCACCAAGATCATATACACCTGCTGTGGGCAGCAACCCCATGGGAGGTGGGGGTATAAGCCATGACGGACCTCTGTTATTCCTTTTTCTGTCACTCATTTGTTGTCTTTTCCCTTCTGGGATACCAGCAAAATCATGTCACAAATGCTACCGAAAGCTTTACATGGAAAGAAACCGAGGTTCCTTTTTTATTACTCACACCCATGTCAACAGTCACTGCTGTAACTGATCGAAATTAGGTACCTGTATGCAAAACAGGAAAAAATACTGGATTGCAGAAAACTTAGGAACAAGTGGTAATAGGTTGGGAAGTGAATGTCCAAAGGGGGAGAGATGGGTTTGTTTCACATTTGTCCTTAGGGGTAGAGTCCAAGATTTGGTAAAAGAACAATTAGTAACCAAAAAGGCAAAGCTAGCACAACAATCTAACTCTGTATCAACCCCACGTCAAGATCTGTATACAAAACTTAAACAGCAATTAGAATAAGAAATAGCTATCTCGAGATTTGGGAAAAACCTGTTTGTGGAATTGGGGGAAAGAATAAATAAGGAACTTAACATAACCAACTGTTTGGTCTGTGGAGGGGCTTTGATGACAGAGGAATGGCCATGGAAAGGCAGTAGCTTAGGCTCGGTTGAACTCCTTAAGTGGAACCGGACAAATATAAGAGGGGAAAATCAACCAGAAGGGGGGATTTTAAGTTCAACAGTGATAGGAGAAGAATGTATCTGGTGCACTGGGAAAAATTTCCTTGGCGAAGTAGGAAATACTCCCTGTACGAGATATGAAGTTAGCAATGGAACTTTTCCATGGTGGATCCCAGAGGAACCATCTCTGTATTGGACTCAGAAAAACAAAAGAAAAAATTTGCAAGTATAATAATGAAATCAAGCTCTTCCAATGTAATGATGCAGGCAAAAATCCTTATTTTGGGATCCTCGAAATATCTAAATTTTGGGATAATATAAATCAAGAGAAAAATTATTATTGAAAAGCACTAGATGGTTTATTTTGGATATGTGGGAAAAGAGCATAGCCAAGACTCCCCTCCCAGTGGAAAGGGAGTTGTACTCTGGGAATCATATAGCCAGGATTTTTTCTTTTACCAGGACCAGATGGAGATCAATTAGGAGTACCAATTTATGAGGACCTAAAAAGAAATAAAAGAGAATTGATTGGAGGATTTAAAAAATGGGTCGACAAGGAATGACCTCCTGAATGCATAGTGGAAATATATGGACCAGCCACCTGGGCACAAGATGGGAGTTGGGGATATTGAACAGCAATTTATATATGCTGAATCGTACTATAAGACTCCAAGCAGTTGTAGAGATAATAACAAAACTGCTCGGGCAATAGAATTAATATCAAGGCAAAAAATCCAAACAAGAGCTGCAGTGTATCAGAATAGGTTGGCTTTAGACTATTTATTAGCTGAAGAAGGGGATGTTTGCAGAAAATTTAATACATCAGATTGCCGTTTGAAAATAGATGACAACGGGGATACTGTACTCAATATAGCCAAGAATATATCAGAAAAATAGCCCATATACCGGTCCAAAATTGGGAACCAGTGCTATAAACTAGCAGGTGGGGTAACATTGGGAATAGAATGGTGGAAGAAACTGGGCTTCTTCCTTTTATGTGCTACAGCTGGTTTGATATTTCTTCCTTGCTTGATGCCCTGTTTTGTTATTTTTTTGGGCTAATCACCAGTGTAGTCCAAGGCATGCAAGTGGTAACAATGCCTATGGACCCAAAACTTGGTACATCTGGAATGGCACAAAAGATCATGGTGTTAAAGAAACAAAATAATATGGAAGAGCCCTTTGAAGAAGCAGAATGGATTTGTGAAAAAATGAGCAAATAATGGAACTTAGAAAACAAGAATTTTTGCTCAAGCCAAATGATTTATAAAAAAGAAGAGGGGGGGATTGTTATAAATACATATTGCAATATTGTCTTTTCACAAATATTAAAATGGATGCTATATGTATAATGTTAAAGTAACTTTACTATAAAGATACAGTGTTTCTATTTCTGTTGTTAACTAAACTTAGACATAGTAGTGAAATAGCTGATATAGTAGGCTTGTGTTAAAATGCCTGCTTGGTTGGGATTACATTCAATGAACATATGATGGAGACCCCTGCTACTGACATGCCAGTTATCAGCACTCAACATCTGTAGAAAATATGGGCCAAAGCTCAAATTGGAGGTGATAGCAAGAACAGACCAAAACCACAGCCAAGAAATATGCATGCTCTAAAAAGGTGGACCCAAGGAGGAGCTATGCTCAACAGTTCTTGGAACATGTAAACTAGTTTGGGGAAGTTTTAATGTGCATAACTGTTTATGAATATGCAGTAGACTGATGCAATAGACATGGTATTTGAAGAGCATCTCTGAAATAGCAGGTGTGCTCTTGGCGGAATGCCAAGCAGCTGGCCGTAAAATCTTTGCTTTATTGTCATTGTGTCCTATTGTCCTTTATTAAACTTTTAAATTTTTACAGGAGAGTGAACCTAGTTTATCACAATAATAACAATAATATTAATTTTCTGCATAAGCGTCCCAAGAAGGTGTCCTCACTCAGGAGGAGGCAGAAGAGGGCAGCCTGTTGACTGTCTTGGAGGTCTTTTGGGAAGTCCTCCTAACCAGGTGAAATTTCTACCCTCCTTATATATAGGCCAATCTTCTCCTCTTTACATATAGCATGACTTAAGCAGAGACCAGAGTAATTTAATCATATATGAGGTTAGCATGTACTTTATTAATCTTATTAGCATATGTAGGGGTATGCATTTGCCCCGGGTTACAATCTGGAGTAACTGTGAGAGACAACTGGTGACTTTTAAAAATTTTAAGGTTTATTAAACCTTAACAAAAAATACAACAAAAGGACTAAATAAGGTGTCCTAGGGTGACATTATGATGCTTGTACCCCCATTCGTGTGTTCTGTTTATGCTGGATATTATGTTCTGTACCTTCAAGACTGGCTCTGAAGAGTGAATGTTTTGTTTTGGTTTTGCTATCAGCCGCTCCCCCACGTCTGGCGGGACACACAGACGGGGCAGTACATAGGGCTGCTTTTGCTTTTTGCTTGGCTTTTCGCTTTGCTCTTGCTCTTGCTTCTGCTTTGCTCTTGCTTTTTGCTTCTGCTCATTAGTTAGTTTAGCTAAGCAGTCCAAATTTTTCCTGGACTGTTTCTCCTTTCCCTTTTTTTGGACCTACTCGAACCTGCTCTGGACTGGGACCTGGGAAACACCGAGAGTTTGCACCTTGTGGCTACAGCAGCTACCCCAGCACCGGAGGGACTGATAACAGAGCAACCACCCCCAAGACAGACTTTCTGAATTTGACATCTTTTTCAGAGTGGTGAAAGAGTGATGTCATCCGGTATTGTTCATTTTGTGTGCTGGGGGGTGCTGTGCCTGTTAAATAAACAGGTTCTTTCCACTTCACTCTGAGGAATCCTTCCTGAACTGGTTGGGGGGAAGGGTTGTGTGGGTTTGTTTTCTGGAGGGGCCCCCTTTTGGAGGTTTTCTCTCAAATTTGCCCTAAACCAGGACATAAGGAAAAATTACAGTGCTGGGAGCACCTGTGCCTATCAGCCACGTGCTCGTCTTCAAAATGGATGCTCCACCATTTATACCTCTAGCCTCTCTTGAAGTCTTGTCAGTCGACTCCTTTCTTGCCATCTAGTGGTCAAGATCACTTTCTTACATCTTGATTGGAGATCAGGTATTACTATAGTAACAAGCCAACCCTCCCCAAATGCCCCGACTACCAAGGCCATCCTGTGGTAACAATGCAAGGGGGGAGGACATTACAGTAACATAACTATACATCTACAAAACTTCTTTTAACATACATATAATGTTCACCCCTTAATTGTGAGAGCCAACCATCTCATTACTCATCTACAACATAACCAAACTATGTATTCTACTCCCATCTATGCCATTCTGATGAACTGTTGATGATGGGTCATTCACAGTAGCTGCTCACAGCATACCTGATCCCTCAAACTACAAGAAGAGTGTTAAATGAAAAGAGGCAAACCCATGAGGTGGGGTAGTATTTCCTTACCTTCACCATTGCTCAGCTGTAATAACTCTCTCCAGGGAAGCAGCAGTTACCACCCATCCTGAGGGGGTCATCTCTGCTAATGGGCCATAATGGCACCAGCAGAGTAGGCAGCTGGAATGATCATCAAGGACTCCAAGAATATCCTATGACTCATAGGACTACATAATTACATTGTGAAAATCCCTGCCCTGGGGGAGGTACCACCTGAACTTGACTGCATATAATCTTGAAGTCTGGGAGCTTGGGAGACCACCACTGCTCTACAGACCCAGAGGAGGACCAGATGTTCAACAGGACCACCACTTTTGATAAGACTGCAACCATCACTTCAACAGGACAGCAACCACTGTTTAATTGGACTGCTCCCACCACCCTGACCAACAGGATGCCAGGTTGTACTCTGAGTTTTGTGGGTTTAAGACAGTTTTTTCTGTATTGAAACAAGGGGTCAGAAACTAGAGGATATATACATTAAGCACATGAATTAGAAGGTATTGATTAAGAATAGGCACATAGATGATGGACATTGTTTAATATTTGCTGCATCCTTAGTTGCGTGAGAAAGGAAAGGAATACAGGAAAGGAATATATGCAAAACAGCAAGAAAGAATGCAAGGATGCTTGATAAGAGGAAGGATGTTTATCAAGAACAGGATACAGTATGCAAGGATGCTGAGATAGTGAGGTTCCTTGGGCCCCTGAAACCAGATGAATCTGGACTCCTGGCTTAGGCAGTGGCCAAAAGATCAGTAAGCATGTGTGTGAAAAACACCATTCACTTGTTTCATCATTTTAGAAGTGTAATAGCAATAAAATAGTAGTAAAAATTATAACAATAAGAATTTGGACAATCAAAGTTAGGACAATAAAAGACAATCAAAAGCAAAGAATTACAGACGTCCGGGTGCTTTTGCATTCTGACAGAAAAGCACACTTTGCTAACAAACGATTAACCCTTAAAAGCAATAGCCTATTGCATATTCATATATCTCATACATTATTTAAACATTCCTTTCAAACTAGGGGTTTTTCTGCTTAATATTACTTCCCCCCTTCATCTTGTAAATCAATCGTCTAGGGCCCCTCGGAGTCTGGGTTTGTCCGATAAGGAGGCAATAATTCTTTGCCTGGAAGCTTGGTATCTTGTTGCTGTTATCTCTATGCAAAGAAATTCTTGATTATCTTACCCATTCCTTGAGCTAGTTACAAAAAGTACCTTACATCACAGAGTTTCAATTTTAATATTATGCTATAGCCTACAAACCATATTTACTTAAAATAGATCAATACAGTATAACTTTCCAACATAACACATATAGCATTCGTTTTAATATTTGCGAAGAGCCAATCATATAATATGCATTTTTCACAATCCCCCCCTCTTATTTTTTATAAATCATTAGGCTTGAGCAATATTTCTTGTCCACTTACATTCTTTGGACTATGCTGGTAATCAAATAAAAGAGGGGATTAAACAAGGAAGAAATACCAAAACAGTTGTAACACATAAAAGGAAGAAGCCTAATTTCTTCCACCATCCTATCCCCAATACGTTACCCCACCAGCTAGTCTTTAACATTGTTTTCGAATTTTGGACCGATACCTGGGTTATTTTTCTGATATCTTTTGCTTTTTCCAGGATGACATCCCCATTGTCATGTATTTTCAACAATCTAATATATTAAACTTTCCACAAACACCCCCTTCTTTAGCCAATAAATAGTCTAAAGCCAGCCTATTCTGATACACTACAGGTTTTTTTTTTGGCTTTGCTGACTTGATATTAATTCCAATGCCTGAGCAACTTTGTTTCTTATCATCTCTATAACTGCCTGGAGTCTTATAATAGGATTCAGCATATAATTTGGGGCCAATACAGAGTTAGATTGTTGTGCTGGTTTTACCTTTTTGTTTACTAATTATTCTTTTACCAAATCTTGGACTATATCTCTAAGATTAATGTAGAGGAATTCCTCTTTGATCAAGGACATAGGTTGCCCCTAGAGGGATTGGACAACCCAGCCTTAACCTAACAAGGGACTGACATCCCTGGAGTCACCTTGAAGGCTCAGAAAGAGGAAATGTTGCCATGTTGCAAGAGATAAGACAAATGTTAGATCGGATGCTTTAACCACAAAAAGGGCTGTACCCTATCATGTGGTGCCTTGACGCTTACCAATGAAATAGAGTAGCAGACCCATGATCGAGGCTGTGCAACCAATCGTAGATAGTTGGCTGCCGCGTGCACAAGGGAAATGTGTATAAAAGGAGCGTTGTTCAGGCAATAAGAGGAGAACGTCATGTAACTGTATCAGTGTGATTGTTGTTACTTGGCCGGCTCTCCGTGGGACCCTCGTCAGATTAAATGTAAAACAAATCCATCTCTCTCCTTTTGGACATTCAATTCCCCGTCTATTACCACTTTTTCCTAAGTTTCTTGCAATCCAATATTTTTCTCATTTTGCCTGCAGGTACTTAATTTGGATGGGTTATAACAGTGACTGTTGACATGGGTGTGTGTAATAAAAAAATGGAACTTTGGCTTCTTTCCATGTAATGCTTTCAGAATCATTTGTGACATGATCTTGCCATTTCAAAAGGGAGAAGACAAAGAATGAGTGACAGAAAAAGGAATAACAGAGGTCTGGTATGGCTTATACCCCCACCTCCCATGCCTATGGGATTGCTGCCCATAGCAGGTGCACATGATCTTCTCGGTGGCACGTACAGCAGCCAATCCAGTCTTGCCCTCTTTTTCCCTTGTCACTTCCTTTTCACTAATTTCCTGGCAAATCGTTTTTGATACCCCTTAACTGTGGTTTCCCACCGTTCCTCAGGTAGCTCTCATTCAACAGGCACTACTAATTTTCATCCAGAAAACAAAGTTAGTATTTCAGTTGTTTTGAGTTCTATCTGGATAGGGAATAGATTTGGTGCTCGACACTTCATGCAATGCGAGCATGTTTTTAGGCTTTAGCATTATATTAAAATAGAAACTATGTGATGTAAGATCCTTTTTGTAATTAGCTCAAGGAATGGATAAGGTAATCAAGAAATTCTTTGCATAGAGATAACAGCAAGAAGACACTAAAATTTTAAGAGAAGCATTTTTGACTCCTTATCGGGAAAAACAAATCTTCCCCCAGACTTCAAGGAGCTAAAACATTGATTTACAAGATGAGGGGGGGAGGGAAGTTGACAATAAACAGAAAAATTCCTAGTTTGAAAGGAATGTTTAAATCATGTTTGACATATTGCTTTTAAGGGTTAATCCTTTGTTAGCAAAGCGTGCTTTTGTGGCAGAGCAAAAGCGCCTGGACATCCCTAATTCTTTGCTTTTTTTTGTCTTTTGTTGTCCTGACTTTGATTGCTTTAATTCCTATTGCTCTAATTTTTATTACTGTTAAACTTCTAAAATTTTAACACAAGTGAATGGTGCTTTTCACAATTGGTGCCGTGACTTGGACATAACACCTCGCTGGCGAGGCCTCAGAAGATTACGAGTGAGGGAGGTGCGCCCTGCCAAGTTTGGCAGCCTCTCTCTGTTTCTTCTGGCGTGATCAGCAAACACAGGTTCCTACCTGGTGGACAAAAAGAGACAATGAAACAAAGAAAAGGTTCCCTAAAACCGCGGTAATTGTCCCCCTAAGACTAAATGTACACGAAGACCTGGAAAGGAGAAAGGATTGTAAGTACTTTTTGGGGGGCAAGTACGGGGGGAGATGAATGTGTGTGTGACTGAGAGGCAGGCTGGTTATCCCAGACCTGCCAAGTGAGTGAGGGGTCTCCCATGCTGCGTTTCCGTCTTTTTGCTAGAAAAATGGCCAGTAAAGAGATGAAGTGAGAGATAAAAGGAGTGAGAGAATTCCCCCCTGAGCAACTGGGACTGGGTCTCAAGGAAGGGGTGAGACCCCTTGGAGAAAGGGAGCGGAGGGTTTTCCTGGCACAATCCACTGGGAAAGGGAGGTAAAGAAAAAAAAAGGGGAGTGGGCCCCTTAAAATATTGCTGTGTTGAGGGATAAAAATGCCCAAGAGCATACAGGATTAAACCTGCTAGGTTGAGAGATTAATATACCCAAGATCATCCAGGGTTAAGCAAAATTCTGCTGAATTGAGGATATGACCAACAGCATCCAGAGTTAGTCAGCTCAGCTGGATTGAGGGATAAAAATGCCCAAGAACATCCAGGGATGGACAACACAGCTGGATGGAGGGATACCCAAGAGCATCTGGGGATAGCCAATAACATCTGAGATTGTAACAAGTGATTTGAAAGTAAAAGTTACCTTATTGTTGTCTTGTGTATGAGAGTGAGTGAGAAATAAAAAGTGAGTAAATGTAGATGAATGAAAGCATATGTAATGTAGATTGTTTATTTTAAGCTTCACTCCATAGAGGGAGGTGTATTATACTGAATTGTATTGTAAGAAAAAGGGGGTTTTTTGTGCGTGTAGTGGGAAGAAGGTGGTATTCAAGTTGCTAGAAAAAGTGAGAAACAAAAGCAGGGGACAAATAGATAAGATCTTGAAAAATGGGACAGAAAACCAGTAAGTTGGGAACAGGAAAGAAAAAAGGGAGTAAAAGGGTACCAGCAAAAATGCCCCAAGATATCCCTTTAGGAGTTATGTTAGCTAACTGCCATAAAAATCCTTGTACAAGGAGAAAGCACAAGGTAAAGAAGATTCAATCTTGTATGATAGAATGGGCAAAGTAGGAAATAAGGTCTGATCACTTTTATTGGCCTAGAAACGTCTCTTTTGAAGTTTGGATTTGTCAGGCTCTGAATTAATTTGTAAATTCAAAAGAACTGTTCAATCCAGAAAAAAAGAGAATATGTCACATGCTGGACGAGAGATCTTAGGAGAATAAAAATCTTTAAAATAGCAGAAACCCCTGAGACAAAGCAAGAAAAGAAAAAGGGGAAAGAGAAAGGCTGGGAACAAGAGGAAAAAAAGAAAGAAAAGGATTGTGATCCTTTGCAAGTATTGCCTCCTCCGTTTCTGCTTTCTCCCCTACTGTTCGCAGCTGAGCCACTACCCCCAGCCCCTGTCCTGGCTCTGGTCTCTCTGTTCAAGGCTGTGCTGCTCTATTCAGCCCCTGTGCTGGCTCCAGCCCTGCCGGTGAATTTGTCTGTCCCAGTGATGAGGGTCCCTCCTGCCGCATGGTCTGTAGTCGCTGCGCTGACCGCATGTAAGAGATGGTCCGAAGTTTCTCTCATTTGCCTCACGACCATCGCAAGAGCAAAGACCAAGACCCTGAAGACCTTGACTGGAGTTCTGGCCTGGTTGAGGTGGATGCTCGCCAAGTGATTGTTTGCAGGTGTGTTTGCCTCCACAGTACACTGCTTCGAGCAGGGACTGCCAAGGAGCGACTTGCCCTATATGCTTACACCAGCTTCATGACAATAGCCCATTAATTTTCCCACCTCTTGGCCAAATGAACTTTCTGGGATAACTTTGGTGATCCCCCACAGAAAATCCCTCATCTGCCTCACTGCCACCATGACGGACGGAGATTGAAGCCCCCTCTCAAGGACTAAGACTGAGACCCCTATAATCCTAACACAGGATGGGGGGGGCACTGGCCTGACTGAAGCGAGATGTTTGCCAAATGTTGCCTGCAGGTGTGTTCGCTGGACCAAAACTAGTTTCCCATAGAAACCCATCCAGAAAACAATTGCTCTCACTCACTGCTGAGAACATGGACTGTCTGTAGTCATTTTTCAATGGCCTTATTTCTCCATTGTCTTTTACCTGTTCTCCTCTCAGTGATTTCAATAGACTTATCCTTCATTGTCTTTTACCTGCTCCGCCCTCGACAGAGGACTATAATAGATGCCTGAGTTAATCAAGACTTTGAGATTCTCCCCAGCGTGACAAGACGGATCTATTGGTCAGACCATGAGGATTTCGTCTCTCAGTTGGTAGCTATTTTCCTTCCCCTCTTTCTCTCTCTCTCTTTATCCTTTATTCTCCTTTCTAATCCTTCTATCGCATTTGCTGTGGGCACTCAATAAAGGTGCATTTGTTTTGATTAATGCATTAATGCTGAAATCCCCTCTGTGTTGTTTTTTGCACTCTGAGATTGTTAGCCTTCAGAAAGACATAATCACGAAAATTATTATGTCGGTGCTTTTATTAAGAGCTCTGGGAATCAGGATATTACAACCCAAATCTGATTCTGACCATACAGTCGAGATGAACATGTTTTTATATTATATCGTTATATAACTTTCATGTTAACTTTTACCACCTGTGTTTCTGCTTGTACCTCTCTCTTTATTCTAGAATAAAGAGTGGTTAGTTGATCATTTTGCATTCCACATCCCAAAGACATTAATGACCATAATGTTAGCACAATTACTGATAGCATTCTTAAAGCAATTAAACACATCTTATTTGCAGCCTTGTTGGTTCCACAGTTTACACAGTCCATGATCCAGGATGGACTTTCTTCACTCGGGTATAGTGAATCCAGGGGTCCACGCCGGCTACTTTGACTGCTGTAAAGGTGGTCAGTAGTACCTGATGGGGTCCACTCCACTTTTCTTTCAGCGGTTCCTCGTTCCAGTTCTTGATGTACACCTCGTCTCCTGGATGTATGTTATGGACTGGGTTCTCGAGAGTTAGTGGTCTATTCCACACAAGGATGCTCCGGAGCCGAGCTAGAGTTTTCCTGAGAGACAGAACATAATTATACACTTCCTGCTTTCCTGTGACGTGTACATTAGGGTTAGGCTCAGGAGATTCATATGGTTTCCCATACAATATCTCATAAGGACTGACTGACATCCCACTCCTAGGCTTTATCCGAATCCTCAGCAGTGCTATTGGCAAAGCCTAGGGCCAGTGCAATTTGGCTTCTTGGAATATTTTACTGATTTGCCTTTTTAGTGTCTGATTCATCCTCTCTACCTGTCCACTTGACTGGGGTCTCCACGGTGTGTGGAGGTCCCAAGTTATCCCCAGCAATCTACTTACCTCTCTTACTACTGCAGCTATGAAATGGGGCCTCCTATCTGATGATACCCCTAGGGGTACCCTGAATCTGGGAATAATCTCCTGTAGTAACCACTTAACTGTTTCCTCTGCTTGGTTTGTGCGACAGGAGAGGGCTTCTGGCCATCCAGAGAATGTGTCAACCCCCACTAACAGGTATTTGTATCCTCGAGTTCTTGGCAATTCTACAAAATCTACCTGCCAAATGTCTCCTGGCTCTATTCCTATCCGAATTCTTCCTAGCTGTGCCTGTCGCCTAGCCACTGGGTTGTTTTTCAAGCAGATATCACATTTTGACATTACTGATTTTGCCATTGTTAACATCCGTACTGAAATTAAACTCTGCTTTAGCAATTTTACCAATGCCTCTGCACCCCAATGACATTCGTTATGTTTAATTTGTAGACCTTCTCTCATTATCAAGGGGGGTACCACTACTTGTCCTTGTGCAGTCACATACCATCCCTCTGAATTCTTTTGTGCATTTAGCAAACGTGCCAGTCTCTCATCTTCTACTGAATATTTTGGTTTTGGAGGTAAATTGAATTGGGATACATTAAGCTTTAAAAGTATCAATGCCATCACTGTTTGCACCTCTTGAGCAACCTGTCGGGCTGCCCAGTCTGCCTTTCGATTTCCCTGACATATTTTGGAGTTTCCTGATTGGTGTGCTTTACAGTGTATAATTGCCACTTGTTCAGGTTTTTGTACTGCTTTTATCATTTGCAGGACTGCATCCTGATGTTTAATGTGCGTACCTTGAGAAGATAATAATCCTCTTTCTTTCCACAGTGCTCCGTGTACATGCACCACTCCAAAAGCATATTTTGAGTCAGTCCAGATATTTACCTTTTTCCCTTCACTTAATTCTAGTGCCCTGGTTAAAGCAACCAATTCTGTCTTCTGGGCAGATGTATTTGGTGGTAATGCCTTTGCCTCCACTACTGTATTGACTGTTGTTACCACATATCCAGCGTATCTGGTTCCGTTTTCCACGAAGCTGCTCCCATCTGTAAATAGCTCCCACTCTGGCTGCTCTAGTGGGATGTCTTTCAGGTCTTCTCTTGCTGAATAGGTGTACCCTATTACTTCTGCACAGCCGTGCTCTAATGGGCCTTCTTCAGTTGTGGTACCTAGGAACAAAGCTGGATTCAAAAGGTTAGTTGTTTTTAATGTGACATCATCCTGCTCAGCCAGGACTACCTGGAATTTCATCATCCTGCTTGAGGATAGCCAATGGCCCCCCTTCTGCTCTAAGACAGTGGTTACCATGTGTGGTACATAGACATCTATGTGCCTTCCCATAGTAAGTTTCCTCGCTTCTTGTATCAGGATCACAGTAACTGGGACTGCCCGCAGACATGAGGGCCACCCGGCACTTATGTTGTCGAGTTGTTTGGAAAAGTAGCCCGCCGGCCTTTTCCAGCTTCCCAGACGTTGGGTCAGGACTCCTAGTGCTAGGCGCAGCCTTTCATGTACAAACAGCTGAAAATCTTTAGATAGATCAGGTAACCCTAATGCTGGAGCAGTTGTCAGTGTTTCCTTTAATTTTAGGAAGGCTTCTTTCTGTGGCTTGCCCCAGGTGAATGTCTGTGTCTTCTGGGCTTTGTACAGGGGTTTTGCAATCAGTCCATAGTCCATGATCCACAGGCGACACCATCCTGCCATCCCGAGGAAGACTCGCAGCTCATGTGAATTCTGGGGCTCTGGAATAGCACAAATAGCTTGGATACGTTTAGTACCTAGTTTTCGTTGCCCTTGTGAAATTTCACATCCCAGGTAAATCACAGTCTGTTGGGCAATTTGTGTCTTTCCTCTGGATACTTTATAACCTCCCATTCCCAGTGAATTTAAAATCTCAATGGTTACCTTTATACAGGTTGCTTTTTCTTCTGTAGCTATTAGTATATCATCAACATACTGCAACAACAGGTATTGGTCTCTTGGTACTTGCCCATTTTCGGTCCAAATCTCCAGCTCCTTTGCCAGTTGGTTCCCGAATAGGGTCAGCGAGTTCTTGTACCTTGTGGAAGTCGTGTCCAGGTGAGCTGGGTCTTTCTTCCGTTCTCTGGGTTTTCCCACTCAAAGGCAAACAGTTTCCTACTTTCTTTGTCAAGAGGGATACAGAAAAAGGCATCTTTAAAATCTATTACAGTAAACCACTTATATATCTCCTTTACAGATGTTAGTAATGTATAAGGATTTGTTACCACTGGATAAATGTCCTTTGTTGTTTTATTTATTGCTCTCAAATCCTGCACTAATCTATATTCACCATTTGGCTTCTTTACTGGAAATATTGGTGTATTAAATTTTGATTCACATTCTTCTAAAATTTGGTATTTCAAGAATTTCTCAATAATCTTTACTATTCCTTGCTGTGCTTCTGGTTTTATGGGATACTGTTTGACTTGTACAGCCCTCGCTCCTTCTTTTAACTCTACATGCACTGGTTGTGCCAATTTAGATTTTCCTGGTATATCTGTCTCCCATACAGAGGGAATCACTGCATCTTCTACCTCCCTAGGGACAGAGGGAATGGGTTTTTCTTTGATCATTAATATCTGTCCCGTCTTTGATTCAGGTATTTTCATTATAAGCTCTCCATTTTCAAAGGTTATTACCGCATCAAGTTTCGCTAGCAAATCTCTCCCTAAAAGCAAAATTGGACACTCAGGTACATATAAGAATTCATGTGTTAAAACCTTGTTCCCAAAACACAAATCTAGGGATTGCAAGAATGGCTGTTTTTCCTCTTTCCCTGTGTCATGGTTTGACCCTGGCACAATGCCAGTGCCCCTATGAAAATACTCTTTCTCTGGTGTCTGCTGTGAGATGTGATTAGGAATAAGCAAAGCAGGCTCTTGCTTAGGAATAAAGAAAACTTTATTAACTAAATTACAAGGGAAAGGAAAAAAAAAAGAAACACACAAGGAAAATGAAAACCTCAAAAAAGCATTTTCCTCTTCCCCCCACTAAATTCTAATACAATACATCTCCCAAATCACTAACTCTTGGTCCCGCACTACTCTTTAGAATACTCAGTCTTCAGTTTATCAAGAGGAGGAGGAGTCTTTCTTTATGCTATGGTATTCTTGTCACATGTGGCACTGCTGGAGATCATTTGCTATCGTGACATCTTCCTTCCATGCTTAGTGCTGTCACTACTGCGCATGGACCAGGGCTGCTTCCAGGGTTTCTTCTTTTTTAGGAATGCCTCGTCTCACTCTAAAAAAAAGGCACAGTCTCAACTTTGGGACATCTGTCCCCCTCATATTTTTTGCATCCCCTGGGGCCGAGGGGTACCCACACTGAACCCTCCTGGCTCTGGGGCATTGCGCCCCCTGGACACAGTCTCTATATCACAAGGAAACATGGCTTTGTCTATATATTCTTCTAGCATCTCTCTCTCTAGCCCAGACCTTCATCACTTGCTCATTTCTTTCTTCATCTTCTACTCTTATCTCTCTTCTAAGAAGAGTTAATGTTCTGTAAAGTTTTCATTGTCTACAAAGGGTTAAAAGCTCTTTCAAACGACTGGACTCTTCTCTGCTCCCCCTTCCAAGCAGGCCCAAGCCGTGCCAGCAGCACATGATATCAAGTTTCAAGCAAACAGTCTCTAGCATGGCTCCCTCTTCTCTCTCTCTCTCTCTCTCTCTCTCTCTCTCTCTCTCGGGGGGGGGGGGGGGGGGGGGGGGATGGGCTGCCTGATACCTCTCGGTACTTCTTTCTTTCTTCTACCCCTAGGCCCCTCAGAATCAAGCCTACCTCTCCCGAGCCGGGTGGCTTTCCCCTCCCCCGCCCAGCAGTCCACTGCTGGGCAGAGGAGGTCTGACTTGCTCCCCTCACCAGAAATCCAAAGAGAACCTTCCAGAAGAGCAGCTCTGCTTTTAACTCCTGTGTGTTCTCAGAAGCATGTCCAAATCTCAGTGGCTAAATCAGGTGCCAATATTAAAATCTGAACACCTATTAGTGACCACAGCATATCTCAGAAAACCTACTTCCTGTCAATGTCAAACCACCACACCCTGTAGCCCCAACTATTGTTGTTTCCTTATCCCAAATTTGTCCTTGCAAATCATTTAATACAGAGTAAGTAGCTCCTGTATCTATTAGAAATCTGACCTCCTTGTGCCCTAACTGTATATTTATAACAGGCTCTTGAACCTGTTTTACTGGTTCTATGTCTAGTCAGCTGGTATACTCCCCCAAAACCATCTCCTTGGTAACCTGCTGGAACTGATTGCCCTGGTGGAACAAGTCTGGACAATCTCGCTTCCAATGGCCCTCCCGCTTGCAATATGCACATTGATTTAGGCTTAACCCTTGCATAACTGGTCTCCTACCTCGGCTATTCCTGTTACGTCCCCTGAAATTTGGGTTACCTTTTCCTTGTATTACTGCCAAATTATTCTGCTGCTGCCTTTTACTATCTTCTCTTTCGCGATTGTTATATACCTTCCAGGCTACCTCAAGTAGCTTATCCAAATTCCTTAATTCCTCTCCTTCTAATTTTTGCAATTTTTTTCGAATGTCGTCTTGTGACTGACCCAAGAATATGAGAGCGAGCTGAACCTTTGCTTGTTCTGTGTCCATTTGGAGATCTGTATATTTTCTTGCTACCTCCTTAAGCCTCTCCAAAAACGCAGTGGGAGATTCTTTCTTTTCCTGCCGAACCTCATATAGTTCAGACCAATTTATAGTTTTGGGCACAACATTCTTAACTCCTATTTGGATCCACTCCTAATATTTCTGCAGTTTCCTCATACCCCAAGGTAAATTAGGGTCCCATTTTGGGTCCTCAACTGGGAAATTTTCCTCTAAATTCCCTGTTACAAGCCTGTTTTTGATATCCTCTCTTGCCCTTTCTTTGGCTGCCTTAAGTACCATCTCTTTTTCAGTAGAATCCATCAGAGTATCCAATATTACTTGTATGTCATCCCAGTCAAGATTCTGAGTTTTTATAACCATTTTTACTGCTTGTGCCATTTTATCAGGATTTTCTCTATAAGTTCTGGCTGATTGTTTCCAAATAACTAAATCTGCAGGGGAAAAAGGCACTTTTACAAATTCTGGCCCTTCCACTCCTACACCTTGTCACAAGGGGGCAATCACAGTCCGTTTTTGTCTGCCTATATCTTTTCTATTCACAACTGGGGCAAGCTTTGACCGGCTTCGAGTTCTGTGGGCTATTGGGGTCGCTGATTCATTATTATTGCTCTCTTTTTCACTTGCATTCCTCCCCTTCCTTTCTATCACAGTTAGATTTTGCTCATCTCCCAAGGAAGAGGAATCAGGTGACAATGGGAGAGGAGGATAAAGAGGGAAAGGTGTACTAGACGAGACAGGTTCAGGACTAGATGGGGTAGGGGCAGGCAGTGGGATAGGGGCAGATGAAACAGGTGGGATAGGGTTAGGTTCTCTTGGTCTTATTGGAGCTACCTGTAAATCAATATCTGTATAATTTTCCCTACTCAGGCTTTCTTTCAACGCCAAGTGTTCTAGACAATGTTTCTCACAAACCCCACACTTATCACTTGCAGATGTTTTAACCACCATTAATCCACATTCATCCTGCCATTCTGGCTTTCCCCGTAAACAGAAAAACAAATCAACATACAGGACCTCATCCCATTTTCCCTCTTGTTTACAAAACGACATTAACTGCGAAATAGTGTTATACTGCAGAGTCCCATATTTTGGCCATTTTTCGCCATTCTCCAAGACATATTCTGGCCACCATGTATTACAATAATCAATCAACTTAGCCTTACGTAATTCTTCCCCAAAATTACTCTGTTTCCAATGTGCCAATAAGCACCCCAAAGGAGAGGTTTGCGGAATAGAGGCATTGCTGCCCAAAATCCCTTTAAGTTTCTCCATTTCAAATACACCACAAATTGCTGAACCCGCAACGCTTTCACAACTGTCTTACGGACGGCGCCTAGGCAGTACCACAGGAATTCCTTAGCCCAATCCAAGCGTAGCTTTCACTACATCTTATTGGCAGGCACCCAAACCAAAATAAAAAGCACCTTACCTTTCTCCTGGGGACGTTGTGAGCGGCAGAAGCGGTTCCGGCCGATCGAGCTCCCCGAGAAATCCCTCTGTGCCGGCTGGAGCGTGGTCGAGTCATGAAACTCGCTTCAGCAGCACCCACAGGGTCCATCCGGGGTTGCCAAAATGTTAGCATTCAGAAACACATAATCACGAAAATGATTATGTCGGTGCTTTTATTAAGAGCTCTGGGACTCAGGGTATTACAACCCAAATCTTATTCCGACCATACAGTCAAGATGAACATGTTTTTATATTCTATCATTATATAACTTTCATGTTAATTATTAAACTTATATTGTTCGATTGTATACATAGATTTCAGCTAAGCATAGCCCCCCTTAAATTTCCAACATAGTTTCTCATGATTCTTCTTATGATTATATAATAATTATATTTAATTACTAAACAATCATCACATCTAACAAGTATATCATTTATCATACTGGGTACACAGGTGCAGTTGATCTGGGAAAACACAAAGCTTAACATTTTTAGATTCTATCTTTAACTTTTTCCAGGGCTCCACTATCAAGATCAGTTAACGAACCATCATGACCCCTGCTTGTACTAGCAGATTGTGACACCACACTGGGGTTCCTGTTTCTTCCAGCTGTCCCACTCCTGACTGCTTCTCCTGCGGCTGTCCCCACTTCCTCATCTCCGGCTGCTCTGCCCATGCCGACTGCACTGGGCGCCACCACTGCTGCTGCCCCCACCCTGCCTGCTTTGTCTACGCTGGGAGCTGCCAACACAGCCACCATGAACCATGTGAAGGCTATCCATGCTCCGGTTTGGTTCCCACTGTAAGAACCCCCTCTTTTGGCAGTTCTGGCAGCAGACCCCGCCTATGCCCTCCCCTTGGAGGACTAAGCCTCAGAGCGAATCCCTCCCCTCATCCCCCTTTCTGCAACACTTCCATCCGTCCCTGCCCTGGGTCCCATTCCCTTGGTATCAACAGCTCTTGCTGTTCAAGAAAACTTTGTCCCTGAAGAAGCACCTTATCAAAACACAAGAAGCTCAGTTAAAAGACAGCCCTCCCCTGATCTTTCCTCAAAACAAGGGAGAAAGGTTATAAAGGATAAAGAACAAAAAGAGTGGGATGAAGAGATTAGTTTATTCCCACTATGAAAAGTTCCAATGGGAGGGGGGGAACAGGGTTTGTAAATGCCCCTTTGACCTCTTCTGAAGTCAGAAATTTTAAAAAGGAAATCAATAGATAACTAGAAGGTCCCATAGGCACAGCTGAAACATTAGACCAATTCGCAGGTCCAAACATTTTTACTTGGGAAGAGATGCAACCTATAATGAAAATAGTTTTTTCTCAGGAGAGGCAAATGATCAGGGCTGCTAGAATAAAAATTTGGGAAAGGGAAAACCAGCGGGGCCTCCCAGGAGATCAGAAAATGCTGATAGCACCTCCTAATTGGAGTCAAAATGATCAGGAGGGGATAAAACACATGAATGATTATCGTAATTTGATAATCAAGGGAATAAAAGAGGTGGCACCTCAAGAGCAAAATGCTAAAAAGGCTTTTGAGGGACAGCAGGGGAAAGAAGAAACTCCAACTGAATGGTTAGACAGACTTACGAGAAATATGAAACAATATTCCAGAATAGACCCTGAGACTATTGTGGGACAAGCTCTGTTAAGAATTAATTTTGCCACTAATGCCTGGCATTATATTAGAAAAAAACTAGGAAAAAATGGAAGACTGTCACAATAGATCACTAGATGATTTATTAAAGGAAGCTCAAAAGATTTAAGTCCGGAGAGATGAAAAAAAAGCTAAAGTGAAAGCAAAAATTATGGCAACCACTATGTGAGAAAGTAATTTCCAGAGGAATCTAAAACCCCCAGGCACCACTCCTAGACATGAAGGTCGTAGAGACAGGGGAAAGGAAAAGAACAGAACCCAAATAAAAACCAAATCTCAGTAGCATTCTAGAAATATCTGTTTTTACTGTGGGGTCAAAGGACATTATAGAAGAAATTGCCCTGATCAGATAAAAGATCTGAAAATCTTCAGAGACATGGGCCCAGAGGAAGAATAGGAAAGTCATAGGCTCTATTTTCTGGGGGACAAATACCATCTGGAGCCTGTGATAACTTTAAAAGTGGGTCCCCCAGAAGAAAAATTAGAATTTGTGGTAGACACAGGGGCAGAAAAAAACTGCCTGTTAAATATTCCAAAAGGTTATAGTGTAAGTAAGACAGTGTAAAGGTAAGAGGGACAAAAGGAGAGAGTTTTACAGTTCCTGACATTAAAGATGTGGTAATTGAGGAAGAAACTAGAATTTGGATCAAGGATGTCTTATTGGTCTCTCAGGCAAGTAGCAACTTCTTAGGAAGAGATTTACAGGTGAAATTAGCAATAGGAGTTATACCAGAAAATGAGAAAATGACAGCTAGAGTTTTAAAACTTGGCCAAGATGATGAGGATAAAATTAACAATGAAGTTTGGGCTGTGGAAGGAAATAGAGGAGGATTAGATATTGACCCCATAAGGGTCACGATTGAGAGAGAAGATTGTCCCATACATGTACATCAGTATGCTAAATCCTTAGAAGGATGGGAAGTTTTGAAGCCAGTAATAGAAGAACTAATAAAGGATGGGACATTAGAACCTTGTCTCCTCATAATACCCCTATTCTCCCAGAAAAGAAGCCCCATGGGAACTATAGATTGGTACAAGACTTACAGGAGGTAAACAAAAGAACTCGGACCCGCTACCCAGTGGTACCAAATCCCTACACTCTTTAAAGTAAGGTCCCATCCCAGCATCAGTGGTTTAGTGTAGAGACTCTTAAAGATGCGTTTTGGGCTTGTTCAGTAGTCTAGGAAAGCCAATATATCTTCGTCTTTGAATGGGAGGATCCAAAAACTGGGAGAAAGCAGCAACTAAGATGGACAAAGTTACCACAGGGGTTTGCTGAATCTCCAAACCAATTTGGGCAAGCTTTAGAAACAATACTACAAGCTTTCCCCACCTCTCCTGGAATACAAATTATCCAATATATGGATGATCTTTTATTATCTGGGGAAACTGAAGTTGAGGTTAGAGAGGCTACCATAAAACTTTTGAATTTCCTCGGGGAGAAAGGATTAAGAATTTTAAAAGGGAAACTGCAATTTGTAGGTGAGAGAATCCCCTGGGGTAACTGGAACTAGGTCTCAAGGAAGGGGTGGAACCCCCAGGAGAGAGGGAGCCAGTGGAATAAAAAGTGGAGGTGGGCTGTAAAAATTCTGCTGGATAGAGGGCTAAATATGTGCAAAAGCATCCAGGGTTGAATAAAATTCTGCTGGATTGAGGATATGTCCAAGAGCATCCAGGGTTGGCCAATAACATTTTGAGATTTTATAATACCCCTGGGTGGATATTAACAAGTGACTTGAGAATAAAGGTACCTTATTTTGTGTTCTGTTGTGAGTGGGAGTGAGTGAGACATATTAAAAAAATAAAGGGAGTGAGTGTGAATGAATGAAAGTATATGTGAAATGGATTGTGGATTTAAAGTTTAAATTTTCTGGAAGAAGGTGGATTGTATTTTTCTGTGCTGTGAAGTGGGAGGTGTTCAAGTTGTCAGGAGAATGGATTTCTCATGGCAAAGTGAGGCGGGAAGCTAGAGAAAGGGGCTGGGACCCCCTGGAAATGTTGCCTCTTTCTGTCTCCAGTTTCTCTGCTCATGCCAGGAGTTCGAGTTTTCCTACCCATATCAGCTTCTCTGCCTGTGTCAGGAGTTTCAGCCCTCCCCGCCCGTACTGACCGTGATCACTCCCGTTCCCGCTGTGACTCTGGAGCTACCTGCTCCTACCTCTGTTTCTTTGTTGATTCTGGCTTTCCTGCTGACTTCCACTCCTAACTCTATTAATTTATTGGTTTCGGCCTCACTGCCGACCCCTGATCTTGTCTCTGCTCCCTCAGTGATTCCAGCTCCTGCTGTATCTATGAGAGGGGTTCAGGAGGGAGGCAGAGCCATGGTATGGTCAGGGTTCTGGGAAGGGACTAGGAATGCCTGTTTCTGCTGCAGCGGGGGAGGGCACCTGCACTTAGAGGGGGACTTGGAGGTGCTTCAGGGGAAGCTCCCTGTGAAGGAGTGGGAAGATTGTGGGCTCTGTTTTCTGGTGAATGAATGCCATCTGGAGCCTTTGATAACTTGGGAAGCAGGCCCCCAAGAGGAATTATTGGAATTTGTGGTTGATTCTGGGGCAGAGACAACTTGTGTGGTGAAGATTCCAAGGAGATGTGATATGGGTGGTGACACAGTAGAGGTGACAGGGGCAGAAGGAGAAAGGTTTAAAATCCCTGTCATTGAAAGTGGAGTAATTAAGAGAGAGACTGGCATGGGGATAGGACATGTCTTCTTGGTTCCTGGGGCAGGCATCAGCTTGTTGGGAAGAGACTTGCAGATGCAACTGGAAATTGGAGTTGTACCAGAAGAAAAAAAGGCCGTGGACTTACTTTTGGAAAAAAAACTAGTTGTGTGTACACCTCATGCAGTCCAAAGTGTGTAAAAAAAAAAAATAAGAGAGAAAAAAAAAAGAAAAAGAAAAAGAAGAAGAGGGCTGGTTAAGTGGTTAACAGACTCTAAGATGTTGGAATGTGGAATAATGATAATTTCGTACTGGAGGAGGACAGGAGTTTGAATGCAATTTCTGTATGAAGGGTGTGCAGTGCCGAACTGAGGTTCAGGAAGGTTTAGCAGAACAAGATCTCCTTGAAGGGGAAAGAAAATATGTTGATGTTTTGTCCAAATGACTACAAAAGAAAAAAAAATGATAAGAGCACCTGGGGACACCAAGTTAAAGGCTTTCAAGTTTAGGAGGTGTTTGGCCACTCTTGAGCAAGCAGCAAGGTCTCAGGGGGTTGTGGCAGGGGCTGATTTATGGGGGTGACCCGGGCTGGCAACTCCCAGTGTGCGCCTACCTGGTGGAGGCGGCGCAGGGCACAGTTTGTGTGGGGCACCGCTGGAGTTGGGAGCTGGCTTGGTTGTGCCAGGGTCCCGGAGGGTGTGGGATTGCTGGATGAGATCACTGGCTCGGCAGCAGTTCTGGGTGTGGATTGTGCAGGTTTGCCACTGAGGAGCAGGCTGGCTCAGTGAGGGAGCTGCTGGGGGTGGCTCCCAGCCTGCGGGGGTCCTGAGCCCAGCATGGCAGCCTCAGCCCCAGCAAGTGGGTTGAGGGAGAGAGACAGAAAGAGGGGGTGAAAGGAACGCGAGGCATGCGCCCAGGGTCCCTGCGAAGGTGGCTGTGATTTTTTTGCCCGCGCTCCCGCTAGGGCAGGATCTGCCCTTGACGGGGCCCCTGCAGTGCAGTGGTGGTTGTTTTGCGGAGATATAGCCAAAAACTCCACAACTTTGTGAAAGTTGTAAAGCTGGTAAGCTTATTATTACAGCGCCGGACGCATGCGGAGATTACTCTCATTAAAAGGCATGCATACCTCTGAGAACTTCAGGTCTCTTTTTATCCTCCTCTCAAATACATATGCATACAGTTTCACAATAGGTTCATACATATTTGTTTTTACAAATTTCAAGTGATATTTGCCACTAGTTCTTCTTTATCAGAAAGAATTCCTAGGTCAAGCTGACCTGCTTTCACAGCAGTCTCTGTCTCTATCATTCTTTGTCTCCCCCCCCCCCCCCGCCACCCCCCACCCCTTATCTCTGTCCTTCACTGAATTCCTGACCTTGGGCCTTGCAGTCAGGCTACATAGCTATGTTTTAAACTACAGACTTAACTCAAAGATGTACATTTCACCTAAATCGAAAATTTTCCACTTTGCCTCATTCCCCCCTTTCCTAAAAAGCAGGAAGTAAATTCTTTTACTTTATGCAAATTCTTATGAAAATAAGTATACTTTAGTGCTTTGCCATTTATGTTTGATAATGTTGCCTTCTAGATCAAGGCAGGCGACCTGGTTCTGAGGTACAGCTCGACAGCCCTCTCTCTAGGGCCGTTTGGGCCAATGACATACGCAGACACCAATGTGGTGGACGGTCAAAAGGCGTTTATTACTTCTTCTCATGGGGTCTTATAGTCTAAGGGGTCTCTACGTCAAAAGGGGGTTTGTCCTTCTTACCTATGGTTAGTAGGGAATGGAAAAGTACTGGGTAAGGAGTGGAAAGTTACTGGCTTCTGTGGGGCAACATTCCTATTGTTAGTGGGACCACATTCCTATGTTAATTTCTTATCTATGAGTAACTGAGGGTCTTATTATCTACGGGGAACAGAGGGTCCTGGCTTTCCGTGACATCACGAGATCTTCCGCAGCGCCTCTTCCCTATCTACCACAGATAAGGAAGTTAACACAGCTATATGCTGTAGTATTCTCCAATTCCAAATTAGCAATATAATGGATAATCCTAAACTTATTCCAACTAATATTAACAAAACTACAATGGGATGACATAACTTATTAAAGATTCCATTTGCAGTTGGTGACCACCCAAAGATCACATCCCACCAGTGAAGATCTACATTTTGTTTTATTCTTTGCAGAATTCTAGTTATTTCCTTTTGTATCAAGTTGGACAGTTGTCTCTGCTTTCTTGGGTTTTTCTTCAAGATCCCCAGTAGGTCTTGGTGCTTAATTACTAATGTAAGGTCCATTCTAATAGGAGTAGGTGATAGTCTGTGATACATTGTGTAATTGGTTTTAATCAACAGGTGGGATGTCACTTGGGCTAAGTACAGAAAACCACACTTGATAATCTTAACAAATTACAAATACAGAAATTAGAATGATTTCTACTAGACAAAATAACATCATTGCTATCAATTTTTACAGCAGCACAGGCAGTTCTCAGGCACACACATCCTTTTCCAGTATGTACAAGCACAGTTTTCTGGTCAGTGACTGAATGAACTTCGAAGTGGCAAATACTCTGTTCAGTGTCTAAACACACATCCTGGGCATTAATAGTATTGCTTTCACAAATGAATCCCATCTGTTCTCTAGTAATGCAGGATTCTAATTTACTGTCTGCCACTTTCCATTCATCTTTCGTGCCCACACTCTATGTTCTGAAGGGTAGAGTATTGTTTTTCATGGTTTAATCCTAGGGCAATAACGGGATGGATAACATGAACAGTGGCATTACGTATGGTAAGCACAAAGGCAGTGGCCACATTAGAAGCAGGATCATAGGTGAAATTTACCATAGTCCACCAGGATTGAAACTTCCTTTCAAAATCAATCGCATTATCCCAGACAATTTTCTGAAATTCAGCTGGAAAATTTCCTCCACCCCCTTCCCGTATGATCAGAGCTGCTGTTGCCTGCATCCATAACTGTGCTTGTATACAACTGAAAGCTAAAGACACATTATCTTGAACTGTACTAAGTGCTTCTACTATTAACTTGTGGTCTTGGTCCCTGGCCTTTTCCTACTTTGGCAGTACTTTTGAAATCTGCTACTGGCTAGTTCCTAATGCCAATAGAGATGACTGTAAAGGCTGCTTCAATTTTTTAGACTACCTGCTGCAGTGGCCAGTTTATTCATCAGTATTTCTGAATCAATTCTATTCAAAACTCCTAATCCCGTCCCTAATATCCCAGTTAGATCCTTTCTTATTCTGCTCCTGAGATATACCTGTCTTTGTAACCACGTTGTCCAGCCCTCAAAGGATGTTTTTAGGAAGGAGGAGCAGGCTGGTTGGATTTTTGAGATGTTAATTTGCATTATCAACTCAACACCTTTGAGAGACCATTCTGGATTGAACAACAGTTGTTGTTCACCCACATTCCTCACTACGTAGGGGCCTATTTCATACACTTCAGGTTCAAGTTTGGGTTGAGTCTGAACTATGTGAGTCCTAGTGTGGGTTGTATAAGGTCCTGCTGTTGTAAAAAGTGCAGTGTCTACTTTGAATTTAAATGAAAGTTTGATAGCATCTCGAGCCCAAAGGAAAGTCACTTCTACAGGCTGTATCAAGTTGAAATTACACTAACAGTCTGATTCACTTAGGCTATCACAAACTTAAAGGTGTTCGTATACACCAAGAGAGCTTGAGACACTAATTGAATCTGGTCTCTCATAAGCGGTCCCATTGATGACCTGGCACTCTACTTTGATTTCCTCTCCTCTGATCCTTTGAAGTGTCTACAGTTCCCGTTCCTGCCATTCCTGCTTCACATATACCTGATTCCCGTGGATTAATACAGTAGATAGGTTTAAATCTTTTATCTCAGAAAGTTGTCCCATGGATCCAGTATACTGATTAAAAGCCTGGGACCAAAGCCATTCAGCATTGCTTTGGATAGAGGTACTCTCTAGTTCTAAAATTTCAGTTATAATTACATACAAAACAATTATGTAAATCAAAGTTTGAATTACCCACAACCACAATATACTCATTTTGCCTGAGTAAGTTTTAGTCTCAGTTCATTGTCTCCTGGTGTCACCCTCCAAGGGGCTTCTAGGCCTTCTTAACTCGAGAGTGATGGATCTAGGCGTTCTGCTCCTTGATTTTGGTTGCAGTGAAGGTGGTGAGAAGCACCTGGAATGGTCCTTCCCACTGTGGTTCCAAAGTCTTCTCTGTAAGAGACGTAACATATACATAATCCCTAGGCTGTATGTTATGTACTGGCCCATCTAACTCCCTGCTCTGAGTTCCAGCCACGTGTTTCTCAATTTCTCTGAGCTGTTTGCTTAAAGCCACTATGTAGGTGGCCAGTGTTACCTCCCCAATGTGGGTGGACATTCCCTTTTGTATTCCATATGGTCTTCCATAGAGTATTTCAAAAGGGCTCAACTTTTCTTTAGCTCAAGGTTTAGTTCGAATTCACAATAGTGCCAGTGGAAGAGCTTGGGGCCAGGGTAGATTAACTTCCTGCCCCAGTCTTATAATCTGCTGCTTAATCAAATGATTCATTTTCTCCACCTGGCCGCTTGATTTGGGGCGGTATGGGGTGTGAAGTTCCCAATCTATGCCCAGGTGGCTACTAATCTGTTGCACTATTTTGGAAATGAAATGTGATCCTCCATCCGAGGATATTGTGGCTGGAACTCTGAAGTGTGGTATGATTTCTTGTAATAATACCCTGGTCACCTCTGGAGCTTTGACAGTTCTGATGGGGAATGCTTCTGGCCACCCTGAAAATGTATCTGTCAATACCAGTAAATACTGGTATCCCCCTTTCCTTGGGAGTTCTGAAAAGTCAATTTGCCGCTGCTGTCCAGGCCCATGGCCTCTCCCAGTCTGACTGAGTTTCGGTCTGGGGGTATTTTTGGTGTTAGTCTGGAGGCAAAGATCACACTGTTGGGTCACTTGAGTAATAGTGGCATATAAATTCCTAGCAACAATTCTTTCAGTCGAGTAGGTGTATAGGGCATCTAGTCCCCAGTGCGTTTTCTGGTGTTCTTCCCTTAGTAGTGACCACAATAAATGGGAAGGGATTACCAGCTTCTTTTCAATGGTAGCCCACCCTTCTTTGTTATACATCCCTCTTTGATCTTCAATTAATTTTCTATCTCTCTTATTATATTCTGGCTTACTTTCAAGGGAAATTTGTCCATCTGGAATTAGGACTCCTTCCGTAGTTACCTCACCTTTTGCTGCTTCTTTTGCATCTCTATCCGCCAGCTCGTTTCCTTCTTCCAATTTTGAGCTCACTCTTTGGTGTGCCTTAATATGCATAATTGCTACCTTTTCAGGCAGCTGAACTGCTCCAGCAGCTGGATTATCTCTTGTGCATGTTTGATGTTCTTTCCCTGTGAGGTCAGCAGTTCCCTCTCTTTCCAGATGGCCCCATGTGCATGTACAACTCTGAATGCATACCTCGAGTCTGTGTAGATGTTTATTCTCTTTCCTTTTGCCACTTCCAAGGCACGGGTCAGGGCAATTATCTCAGCCTTCTGCGCAGAGGTACCTCTTGGTAAGGGTGCAGATTTGATTACCTCTCTGCAGATGGCCACTGCATACCCAGCATGTCGCTTCCCATTGGAAACGTAGCTACTCCCATCAGTGAACCAGGTCTCTGCATCGTCCAGAGGGGTGTCCTTTAAGTCTGGGTGGCTGGAGTAGGTAGCTTCAATAGTCTCCAGGCAATCATGGTGTACTGCTTCTCCTTGATTTCCACTGAGAAAGGAAGTTGGGTTGACAATATTAGTCACCACGATCTCTACATCATCTTGCCCTACCATGATGGCCTGGTATTTCAGGAACCTCTGTGGTGAAAGCCAGTGGCCACCCTTTACTTCCAGTACTGCAGACACTGTGTGGGACACTAGCACAGTCATTTTTTGTCTGAGGGTAAACTTGCATGCCTCTTGAATATTCAGCACAACTGCAGCTACAGCTCTGAGGCAACCTGGCCATCCTTTGGTTGTTGCATCTAGTTGCTTGGACAAGTAAGCAACTGCCCTCCAGTATGGACCCAAGTCCTGAGCCAGTATTCCCAGGGCAATTCCCTGTCTTTCATGGGAAAATAGAAAGAATGGTTTACTTACATGTGGAAGTCCCAAAGCTGGAGCCAACGTGAGGGCACTTTCTAGCTGGTGAAAGGCCCGTGTGGCTTCTTTTGTCCACTGGAGATCTCTGTTTCCATCGGCAATAAGAGCATAGAGGGGTCTGACAAGCAGTCCATAATTATAAACCCACAGCAGCACCACCCTGCCATGCCTAAGAAGGTTCAGAGTTCTTTTATTGTCTGGGGTTTCGGGGTTTGGCATATGGCTTCCTTGCAAGCCTGCCCTAATGTCCATTGCCCAGCACTCACCTCATACCCCAGGTAGATTATCTTCTGTTTCACTACATGTGCCTTTTTCTTTGATACTCTGTATCCTTGGAGTCCTAGGAAATTCAAAAGGCTTACCGTCCAGGCCACGCATGCTTCCCTTGTCCGAGTGGCTACTAGAAAATCATCCACGTACTGCAAAACCCTTCCTTCTTCCTGTGGAGCTTCCCAGGACTCCAGATCTTTTCCAAGTTGCTCCCCAAACAGAGTCGGGGAATATTTGAAGCGTTGGGGCAATCTCGACCATGTGAGCTGGATTTTGCACCCACTTTTAGGGCTTTCCCATTCAAATGCAAAATTTTCTGGCTGGCTTAGTGGATGGGGAGGCAAAAGAAGGCATCTTTTAGATCTAAAAGGGTAAACCAGGTTAGCTCAGGTGTTAGACAAGTTAATAAAGTATATGGATTGGCTACTACTGGATAAAAATCTTCTGTTACTTTATTTACTGCCCTCAAATCCTGTACTATCCGGTATGACCCATCAGATTTCCGAACAGGTAAAATGGGAGTATTGAAATTAGATTGGCATTCTTTCAGTAACCCTAACCGCAGAAAATTTTCAATTATTGGGCTGATTTCTTCCCTGTCCTCTTTCTTTAGGCGGTACTGCTTGATTCTCACTGGTTGTGTCCCCTCCTTGAGTTTAATTACTATGGGGGAGGCATTTTCTGCCCTCCCTGGTATATCAGAGGCCCACACCCCAGGAAATACCTGACCTAGTATTTCTTCATCTATTTCTTCCTTAATTTCAATAGCTGTTAGGGTTAAACTTAATACCTCTATGTACTTTTGATCATTCACCTCCAGAGTAACTTCCCCATTTTTGAATGTAATTGTTGCTTGTAACTGCTCCAATAAATCTCTGCCTAAAAGTGCCTTTGGTGAATTGGGCATGTACAAGAATTTATGAATACCTCATTATTTTCCAATTTATACCTCAAAGGTTTGCAAAAATATGCCTTTTCAGACTGGCCAGTTGCCCTTTGCACTACAACATAATAATTTTTCACAGGTACTAAAGCTTTATTTAAAACTGAATATGTTGCCCCTGTATCAATTAAAATTCCACTCTTTTATTTCTTCTAATCTCACTGCGTCTCGCAGAGGGGTCTGTTACCTCCTAGTTCTGGTTGAAATTGGACTGCCAGGAGGGGGATGGGTGCTAATGGGTATACCTTTGGAGCCTGAGTACTCTTCCCTTTTGGGGAGGTCATCCTTATCCTTCCTCCCTTACCTTAGGAGGAACCTTTAACAAATCATATGTACTCATTTTGCGAACTGTAATCGCTTTGCGTTTCTGCATGATAATCTTTGTCTGACTTCATACATTGCTATCCTATGCTGCATGCTGAACAACACGCTTGATTTGCCTTCTCTTTGCCTTGTTTCCCTTTTCAAGGGCCAAGACCAGTGGATACGAGGGCGGTCTGATCCCACAGTCCCTTTGCCATTCTTGGTGATTTCTTAAAACAAAAAACATATCAGCATACAAAACCTCATCCCATTTACCTTCCCGTCTTAAAACAGCATTAACTGCAAGGAGGTATTATAAATCTTTTTATTTTCTGAGCCGCCCCTACTGGCAGCCTTGTCCCAGTGAGCCCCTCCCAAAAGGGGCTAGTTCAGGAACTTCTTTGCTCTGGTCAGTTCTCATTATCTCCTTCCCCTTATGCTATCTTGTTTCTCCCCAAGCCTCACAATGTCTTTTCTCAGTTTTTCCTCACACACAGATCTCCAGGTGGCAGGTATCAGATGTGATTCTCCACACACAAGCTTTAAGATCTCAGGTTCTGAATTGACTTGATCAGGAACCTTTAATTTACACTTAAGACACAGAACAGCAATACCAGCACCTCTTTCAAACTCTGCACTGCATATAAAGTGCCAGCCTCTCAATGCACCAAAAACTCCGGGGAATTGCCTTCGGGCTATCTCGTTTATTACTTCGGCGTTTATCACTTAACCTCTAGGGCAGGTTGTTCTCAGTCTAAGCTTACAATAATACCCACTGAAGTCCCATAAACTCATTCACTGCTTCTATCTAAACTCCGTTTCAGTCTTTTCTAGTTCTCTTCTTGCACAATCTAATTAAAGCATTGTTTCTACTGACACTCACTTTACTGCCTTGCAAAAGGCTGTGCTTGTTACAGCAAAAACTCTGATATGCCCACAAACACAGACACACACACCCACCCCCCTTATCTCAAATTCACTAGTGCCATGGCTTGAATTGCTGGGTGGGGGGGAATTCTTGGAATTCCTTTAATTTGCTTTACCACAGTTAAACATAAATCACCATACCATAGTTCTTCTGTGTGAAATGCTACACTTGTTGCAAAGAAAATCCTAAAATCTCCACAAACACCGCTATACAATCCGAGAATCAAATTACCACAATGCAGTGGAAGAAAATCACAACACAAAATCACTGGGAAAGGGCATATCTCTCAAAAGGCCCATTTTTCTCAACACAACACAGCATACAATAATTCAGCATTTACTCACATCAGCTTTCTCTGGACACAATCAAAATAACAGCACACAGTAAAATTCCAGAAAGGCTGCCTCAGTCAGCACCTCAAGCCTCACCCGGCTGCTTCAGACATGGGTAGAACTCACCTCCCCGTGCCATGGGTGTTATGAACAAAAACTCGGTTAATATTTTTTTATGAGAAAAAGTTTCAAAAAGGCAGTCAGACCACTGGCCCTGCCCAAGTTCTGTGTGTTTTGTTATTGTAATCACGGGTCGTTGTCGTTAATGGTTGTTTTTGTATTAGTAAAAGCCCTGGCTGGGGCGAGGTAATGGCCCTTCTCCTGGGTGGGGACCTTGCCCGAAGCTAAGTTTTACCTTTCTCAGAATAGGGAAGACACCTGAGAAGGTGGGGGGGGTTATGCAAAGTGACTCGCAAGACCAGAATGCTTTGTGGGACCCCCCCCCCCCCCCCCATCTCCAAACTCATGGAGAAACCCCAAAAACAACGAGCCACCTAAGAGTTGAGAGACTGGAGTGATGTCTGGACGTGAGGAACCGAGTGCTGAGCCTGCAGAGACGCGGAACACCTTTGGACCCTCTCGCCCTGACCATGGGAGGTGACCCCGGCGGTGAGACCAGGCCGACTGAGTGGGAGGGGCAACATCTGACGGGAACATCTTATGGGATCAAGCCCTGAAGGCTCCCAAGAGGATCTGATCCCCAGCTCTGCCCCTGGTGGACAGAGCTGCGCATATCCTCCTCCTCTGAGTCGCCCTGGGAGACGACGGACGCTGCAGACCCGTCGAGCCGCCCAATCCTGAGCTGATCACTTTTTAATAAAGGCATTACACAGGAGAAGAAGTCTCCTGGCCCTGTTTATTTCAATGGGTGAACTCACTTGTTCGCTCTCTCTTTCATATGCCACACACTTGCACGATTACAAACACATTAACATTAACCACACAATGCATTCACCATGTTATGAACAAAAATTCAGTTAATATTTTTTTTGTGAGAAAAAGTTACAAAAAGGCACCCAGATCACTGTAGCTGCCGAAGTTCTTCGTGTTTTGTTATTGTAATCACGGGTCGTTGTGGCTAATCGCTCCTTTTGTATTAGCAGAGCCTTGCCCGAGGCTAAGGTGTACTTTTCCCTGAAGGGTGAAGAGACCTAAGAGGGTGGGGGGGGCTATGCAAAGTGACTCCAAGGACCAGCATGCTGTGGGACCCCTACTCCAAACGTGCAGGAACCCTAAAAACAACGAGCCAAATATGAGTTGAGAGACTGGAGTGATGTCTGGACGTGAAGAGCCGAGTGCTGAGCCTGCAGAGACGCGGAACACCTTCGGACCCTCTCGCCCTGACCAAGAGAGTTGACCCCGGCGGTGAGACCAAGCTGACGGAGTGGGAGGGGCACCATCTGAAGGGATCAGCAGGCCCTAAAGGCTCCCACGAGGATCTGATCCCCAGCTCTGCCCCTTGTGGACAAAGCTGTGCATATCCTCCTCCTCTGAGTCGCCTTGGGAGAGACGATGGACGCTGCAGACCTGTCGAGCTGCCCAATCCTGAGCTGATCACTTTTAATAAAGGCATTAAAAAGGAGAAGAAGTCTCCTGGCCCTGTATATTTCAACCATACTATGATACAGTGTCCAGACACCACACACACACACAGGTTCACTCAACCCACCCCCAGGGTCGCTTGTGGTTCGCTCTATCAGTCAGTGAACCCCTGTCTCTAGTCCCGCTGCTCTATCAGCTGCATTCACAGGTCGAGCACCCAGACGGTCTCTGACTGACTTATTCAGTCATCCTATCTCTCTTTTCCCCCTGGGGTCCCTCAATACATACCGTATCCTCCGCATGCCAGCAGGTCCTTGTCTGTCCTCGCAGGAGGCAAGCTGAGACAAGCAGAGCCCCTCCAGGACAATCCCGGAGCGCACCTTGGAGGTCCATCTATCTCCTCTGCCCCTGCGGGGACAGAGAAGTCCCATCTGGGGTGCCAAAATGTTTTGCGGAGATATAGCCAAAAACTCCACAACTTTGTGAAAGTTGTAAATCTAGTATGCTTATTATTACAGTGCTGGACGCATGCGGAAATTACTCTCATTAAAAGGCATGCATACCTCTGAGAACTTCAGGTCTCTTTTTATCCTCCTCTCAAATACATATGCATACAGTTTCACAATAGGTTCATACATATTTGTTTTTACAAATTTCACATGACATTTGCCGCTTGTTCTTCTTTATCAGAAAGAATTCCTAGGTCAAGCTGACCTGCTCTCACAGCAGTCTTTGTCTCTCTCTATCATTCTTTGTCTCCCCACCCCTTATCTCTGTCCTTCACTGAATCCCTGACCTTGGGCCTTGCAGTCAGGCTACATAGCTATGTTTTAAACTACAGACTTAACTCAAAGATGTACATTTCACCTGAATCAAAATGGATTTCTACCCTGGAAAATTTTCCACTTTGCCTCACGGTAGCAGGGGAAGGGTGAGGGACAGTGTTGAAACCACTACTGTGAAAAGAGAGATAGAGGGGGCAGTGCTAGAGATAAGACCAAGGCAGAGATAGCCTTAATCTCTTGCTAATTCTCCAAACCTCACAAAGTTGGTTTATTTTTAAATCAAGATTTATTTTTTCTTTCTGTTTGTTTCTTTTCTTTTTTCTTGCTCTTAGAAGGTGGGGGCCTTTTGTTTTGAGGAATGGATCTGTAATGCTAAAATGGTAAAATGTTGCCCAAAGGGTAAAAAGCAATAGATGTGATTCATCTCATGTTAAAATCAGCTTGGCCTTTCTTGTTTAACTAATTGTGGCTTGCAGAAAGAAGAATTTGCTTCTGCAGCTGTTAGCACAGCTGGATACAACAAGAAGAAGCAGCTGTGGAAAAAAACTTTTTGCTAAACCCACAAAGTTTTGGGGAATGTATTACTGCGCCTGAGTGGGTCGCAGCTGGTGAGAGAGAGACTGTGAATCTTGTTTCTTGAATCAGAAGGCTTATTTATTAAGATATTATATATAATACATTATTATTATACTAAATAGAATATAGAGAGAGGTTTGCAGAGCTGCTAGGCTAGCCAGGAATCGATAGAAAGAATCTATAACAAAGTTGTGTTCAAGGACTCAGTCTCCCTAGCTTGCACTGGTGATTGGCCCTTAATTATAAACATAGAAAATGAGCCAATCAAGGTGTCCCTGTTGCATTCCACAGCATCTGATAATAATTGTTTACCTTGTCTTCTGAGGCCTCTGGCCTCCAGAAGACACAGAAATCCGAAAGAAAGGATTTCTGTGAAGAAATGTCTGTGACAGGAATGCTGATGGCAAAAGATGATGTAGTATTGTCTTCCTTTTGTCACTGTCCCTGTGCTATTATGAAGTCCTTTTCAGGTACTACTGAGGAAGCAATCTGAATCAGGAAAAAAGGGTGGATTCATGCCAGCAGAATCAAAGGACTTGTGAAGGAACCTGAGGAATGGACTATCACATCTAAACCGGGTGATACGAAATTCACTTTCAACTGGAGACTGGGTGGTAATTGTTTGAGAAGACCCAAATGACCCAAGGAATGTACAAAGAATCACATCTAATTGGCAAATAAGGCCAATCTTACATCACTGATTTCAAGTACTGCCTGAATAAACCCTGAGACACCTCGGACACTTCCTTGGGGAGGAATAGTCCCATTTCAAACAGGATGATCAGGACTAATTCTGTCAGAGAGTTGTCATATTCTGGCCATAGCCAATGACTTGTGCAAAGAAGAGGGGGAATTACTATTTCCATCAGTGCTATACTGTATACTCTGATTCATCCCAATACTGACACGCTAGCTAGGTTATAAATAAATGTTTAAATGGTAGGAAAAATTGGAATTCCGGTTCACAAAATCTATGCTCGCATTGCATGAAGTGTCGAGCACCAAATCTATTCCCTATCCAGATAGAACTCAAAACAACTGAAATACTAACTTTGTTTTCTGGATGAAAATTAGTAGTGCCTGTTGAATGAGAGCTACCTGAGGAACGGTGGGAAACCACAGTTAAGGGGTATCAAAAACGATTTGCCAGGAAATTAGTGAAAAGGAAGTGACAAGGGAAAAAGAGGGCAAGACTGGATTGGCTGCTGTACGTGCCACCGAGAAGATCATGTGCACCTGCTATGGGCAGCAATCCCATAGGCATGGGAGGTGGGGGTATAAGCCATACCAGACCTCTGTTATTCCTTTTTCTGTCACTCATTCTTTGTCTTCTCCCTTTTGAAATGGCAAGATCATGTCACAAATGATTCTGAAAGCATTACATGGAAAGAAGCCAAAGTTCCATTTTTTTATTACACACACCCATGTCAACAGTCACTGTTATAACCCATCCAAATTAAGTACCTGCAGGCAAAATGAGAAAAATATTGGATTGCAAGAAACTTAGGAAAAAGTGGTAATAGACGGGGAATTGAATGTCCAAAAGGAGAGAGATGGATTTGTTTTACATTTAATCTGACGAGGGTCCCACGGAGAGCCGGCCAAGTAACAACAATCACACTGATACAGTTACATGACGTTCTCCTCTTATTGCCTGAACAACGCTCCTTTTATACACATTTCCCTTGTGCACGCGGCAGCCAACTATCTACGATTGGTTGCACAGCCTCGATCATGGGTCTGCTACTCTATTTCATTGGTAAGCGTCAAGGCACCACATGATAGGGTACAGCCCTTTTTGTGGTTAAAGCATCCGATCTAACATTTGTCTTATCTCTTGCAACATGGCAACATTTCCTCTTTCTGAGCCTTCAAGGTGACTCCAGGGATGTCAGTCCCTTGTTAGGTTAAGGCTGGGTTGTCCAATCCCTCTAGGGGCAACCTATGTCCTTGATCAAAGAGGAATTCCTCTACATTAATCTTAGAGATATAGTCCAAGATTTGGTAAAAGAATAATTAGTAAACAAAAAGGTAAAACCAGCACAACAATCTAACTCTGTATTGGCCCCAAATTATATGCTGAATCCTATTATAAGACTCCAGGCAGTTATAGAGATGATAAGAAACAAAGTTGCTCAGGCATTGGAATTAATATCAAGTCAGCAAAGCCAAAAAAAAAACCTGTAGTGTATCAGAATAGGCTGGCTTTAGACTATTTATTGGCTAAAGAAGGGGGTGTTTGTGGAAAGTTTAATATATTAGATTGTTGAAAATACATGACAATGGGGATGTCATCCTGGAAAAAGCAAAAGATATCAGAAAAATAACCCAGGTATCGGTCCAAAATTCGAAAACAATGTTAAAGACTAGCTGGTGGGGTAACGTATTGGGGATAGGATGGTGGAAGAAATTAGGCTTCTTCCTTTTATGTGTTACAACTGTTTTGGTATTTCTTCCTTGTTTAATCCCCTCTTTTATTTGATTACCAGCATAGTCCAAAGAATGTAAGTGGACAAGAAATATTGCTCAAGCCTAATGATTTATAAAAAATAAGAGGGGGGGATTGTGAAAAATGCATATTATATGATTGGCTCTTCGCAAATATTAAAACGAATGCTATATGTGTTATGTTGGAAAGTTATACTGTATTGATCTATTTTAAGTAAATATGGTTTGTAGGCTATAGCATAATATTAAAATTGAAACTCTGTGATGTAAGGTACTTTTTGTAACTAGCTCAAGGAATGGGTAAGATAATCAAGAATTTCTTTGCATAGAGATAACAGCAACAAGATACCAAGCTTCCAGGCAAAGAATTATTGCCTCCTTATCGGACAAACCCAGACTCCGAGGGGCCCTAGACGATTGATTTACAAGATGAAGGGGGGAAGTAATATTAAGCAGAAAAACCCCTAGTTTGAAAGGAATGTTTAAATAATGTATGAGATATATGAATATGCAATAGGCTATTGCTTTTAAGGGTTAATCGTTTGTTAGCAAAGTGTGCTTTTCTGTCAGAATGCAAAAGCACCCGGACGTCTGTAATTCTTTGCTTTTGATTGTCTTTTATTGTCCTAACTTTGATTGTCCAAATTCTTATTGTTATAATTTTTACTACTATTTTATTGCTATTACACTTCTAAAATGATGAAACAAGTGAATGGTGTTTTTCACACACATGCTTACTGATCTTTTGGCCACTGCCTAAGCCAGGAGTCCAGATTCATCTGGTTTCAGGGGCCCAAGGAACCTCACTATCTCAGCATCCTTGCATACTGTATCCTGTTCTTGATAAACATCCTTCCTCTTATCAAGCATCCTTGCATTCTTTCTTGCTGTTTTGCATATATTCCTTTCCTGTATTCCTTTCCTTTCTCACGCAACTAAGGATGCAGCAAATATTAAACAATGTCCATCATCTATGTGCCTATTCTTAATCAATACCTTCTAATTCATGTGCTTAATGTATATATCCTCTAGTTTCTGACCCCTTGTTTCAATACAGAAAAAACTGTCTTAAACCCACAAAACTCAGAGTACAACCTGGCATCCTGTTGGTCAGGGTGGTGGGAGCAGTCCAATTAAACAGTGGTTGCTGTCCTGTTGAAGTGATGGTTGCAGTCTTATCAAAAGTGGTGGTCCTGTTGAACATCTGGTCCTCCTCTGGGTCTGTAGAGCAGTGGTGGTCTCCCAAGCTCCCAGACTTCAAGATTATATGCAGTCAAGTTCAGGTGGTACCTCCCCCAGGGCAGGGATTTTCACAATGTAATTATGTAGTCCTATGAGTCATAGGATATTCTTGGAGTCCTTGATGATCATTCCAGCTGCCTACTCTGCTGGTGCCATTATGGCCCATTAGCAGAGATGACCCCCTCAGGATGGGTGGTAACTGCTGCTTCCCTGGAGAGAGTTATTACAGCTGAGCAATGGTGAAGGTAAGGAAATACTACCCCACCTCATGGGTTTGCCTCTTTTCATTTAACACTCTTCTTGTAGTTTGAGGGATCAGGTATGCTGTGAGCAGCTACTGTGAATGACCCATCATCAACAGTTCATCAGAATGGCATAGATGGGAGTAGAATACATAGTTTGGTTATGTTGTAGATGAGTAATGAGATGGTTGGCTCTCACAATTAAGGGGTGAACATTATATGTATGTTAAAAGAAGTTTTGTAGATGTATAGTTATGTTACTGTAATGTCCTCCCCCCTTGCATTGTTACCACAGGATGGCCTTGGTAGTCGGGGCATTTGGGGAGGGTTGGCTTGTTACTATAGTAATACCTGATCTCCAATCAAGATGTAAGAAAGTGATCTTGACCACTAGATGGCAAGAAAGGAGTCGACTGACAAGACTTCAAGAGAGGCTAGAGGTATAAATGGTGGAGCATCCATTTTGAAGACGAGCACGTGGCTGATAGGCACAGGTGCTCCCAGCACTGTAATTTTTCCTTATGTCCTGGTTTAGGGCAAATTTGAGAGAAAACCTCCAAAAGGGGGCCCCTCCAGAAAACAAACCCACACAACCCTTCCCCCCAACCAGTTCAGGAAGGATTCCTCAGAGTGAAGTGGAAAGAACCTGTTTATTTAACAGGCACAGCACCCCCCAGCACACAAAATGAACAATACCGGATGACATCACTCTTTCACCACTCTGAAAAAGATGTCAAATTCAGAAAGTCTGTCTTGGGGGTGGTTGCTCTGTTATCAGTCCCTCCGGTGCTGGGGTAGCTGCTGTAGCCACAAGGTGCAAACTCTCGGTGTTTCCCAGGTCCCAGTCCAGAGCAGGTTCGAGTAGGTCCAAAAAAAGGGAAAGGAGAAACAGTCCAGGAAAAATTTGGACTGCTTAGCTAAACTAACTAATGAGCAGAAGCAAAAAGCAAGAGCAAAGCAGAAGCAAGAGCAAGAGCAAAGCGAAAAGCCAAGCAAAAAGCAAAAGCAGCCCTATGTACTGCCCCGTCTGTGTGTCCCGCCAGACGTGGGGGAGCGGCTGATAGCAAAACCAAAACAAAACATTCACTCTTCAGAGCCAGTCTTGAAGGTACAGAACATAATATCCAGCATAAACAGAACACACGAATGGGGGTACAAGCATCATAATGTCACCCTAGGACACCTTATTTAGTCCTTTTGTTGTATTTTTTGTTAAGGTTTAATAAACCTTAAAATTTTTAAAAGTCACCAGTTGTCTCTCACAGTTACTCCAGATTGTAACCCGGGGCAAATGCATACCCCTACATATGCTAATAAGATTAATAAAGTACATGCTAACCTCATATATGATTAAATTACTCTGGTCTCTGCTTAAGTCATGCTATATGTAAAGAGGAGAAGATTGGCCTATATATAAGGAGGGTAGAAATTTCACCTGGTTAGGAGGACTTCCCAAAAGACCTCCAAGACAGTCAACAGGCTGCCCTCTTCTGCCTCCTCCTGAGTGAGGACACCTTCTTGGGACGCTTATGCAGAAAATTAATATTATTGTTATTATTGTGATAAACTAGGTTCACTCTCCTGTAAAAATTTAAAAGTTTAATAAAGGACAATAGGACACAATGACAATAAAGCAAAGATTTTACGGCCAGCTGCTTGGCATTCCGCCAAGAGCACACCTGCTATTTCAGAGATGCTCTTCAAATACCATGTCTATTGCATCAGTCTACTGCATATTCATAAACAGTTATGCACATTAAAACTTCCCCAAACTAGTTTACATGTTCCAAGAACTGTTGAGCATAGCTCCTCCTTGGGTCCACCTTTTTAGAGCATGCATATTTCTTGGCTGTGGTTTTGGTCTGTTCTTGCTATCACCTCCAATTTGAGCTTTGGCCCATATTTTCTACAGATGTTGAGTGCTGATAACTGGCATGTCAGTAGCAGGGGTCTCCATCATATGTTCATTGAATGTAATCCCAACCAAGCAGGCATTTTAACACAAGCCTACTATATCAGCTATTTCACTACTATGTCTAAGTTTAGTTAACAACAGAAATAGAAACACTGTATCTTTATAGTAAAGTTACTTTAACATTATACATATAGCATCCATTTTAATATTTGTGAAAAGACAATATTGCAATATGTATTTATAACAATCCCCCCCTCTTCTTTTTTATAAATCATTTGGCTTGAGCAAAAATTCTTGTTTTCTAAGTTCCATTATTTGCTCATTTTTTCACAAATCCATTCTGCTTCTTCAAAGGGCTCTTCCATATTATTTTGTTTCTTTAACACCATGATCTTTTGTGCCATTCCAGATGTACCAAGTTTTGGGTCCATAGGCATTGTTACCACTTGCATGCCTTGGACTACACTGGTGATTAGCCCAAAAAAATAACAAAACAGGGCATCAAGCAAGGAAGAAATATCAAACCAGCTGTAGCACATAAAAGGAAGAAGCCCAGTTTCTTCCACCATTCTATTCCCAATGTTACCCCACCTGCTAGTTTATAGCACTGGTTCCCAATTTTGGACCGGTATATGGGCTATTTTTCTGATATATTCTTGGCTATATTGAGTACAGTATCCCCGTTGTCATCTATTTTCAAACGGCAATCTGATGTATTAAATTTTCTGCAAACATCCCCTTCTTCAGCTAATAAATAGTCTAAAGCCAACCTATTCTGATACACTGCAGCTCTTGTTTGGATTTTTTGCCTTGATATTAATTCTATTGCCCGAGCAGTTTTGTTATTATCTCTACAACTGCTTGGAGTCTTATAGTACGATTCAGCATATATAAATTGCTGTTCAATATCCCCAACTCCCATCTTGTGCCCAGGTGGCTGGTCCATATATTTCCACTATGCATTCAGGAGGTCATTCCTTGTCGACCCATTTTTTAAATCCTCCAATCAATTCTCTTTTATTTCTTTTTAGGTCCTCATAAATTGGTACTCCTAATTGATCTCCATCTGGTCCTGGTAAAAGAAAAAATCCTGGCTATATGATTCCCAGAGTACAACTCCCTTTCCACTGGGAGGGGAGTCTTGGCTATGCTCTTTTCCCACATATCCAAAATAAACCATCTAGTGCTTTTCAATAATAATTTTTCTCTTGATTTATATTATCCCAAAATTTAGATATTTCGAGGATCCCAAAATAAGGATTTTTGCCTGCATCATTACATTGGAAGAGCTTGATTTCATTATTATACTTGCAAATTTTTTCTTTTGTTTTTCTGAGTCCAATACAGAGATGGTTCCTCTGGGATCCACCATGGAAAAGTTCCATTGCTAACTTCATATCTCGTACAGGGAGTATTTCCTACTTCGCCAAGGAAATTTTTCCCAGTGCACCAGATACATTCTTCTCCTATCACTGTTGAACTTAAAATCCCCCCTTCTGGTTGATTTTCCCCTCTTATATTTGTCCGGTTCCACTTAAGGAGTTCAACCGAGCCTAAGCTACTGCCTTTCCATGGCCATTCCTCTGTCATCAAAGCCCCTCCACAGACCAAACAGTTGGTTATGTTAAGTTCCTTATTTATTCTTTCCCCCAATTCCACAAACAGGTTTTTCCCAAATCTCGAGATAGCTATTTCTTATTCTAATTGCTGTTTAAGTTTTGTATACAGATCTTGACGTGGGGTTGATACAGAGTTAGATTGTTGTGCTAGCTTTGCCTTTTTGGTTACTAATTGTTCTTTTACCAAATCTTGGACTCTACCCCTAAGGACAAATGTGAAACAAACCCATCTCTCCCCCTTTGGACATTCACTTCCCAACCTATTACCACTTGTTCCTAAGTTTTCTGCAATCCAGTATTTTTTCCTGTTTTGCATACAGGTACCTAATTTCGATCAGTTACAGCAGTGACTGTTGACATGGGTGTGAGTAATAAAAAAGGAACCTCGGTTTCTTTCCATGTAAAGCTTTCGGTAGCATTTGTGACATGATTTTGCTGGTATCCCAGAAGGGAAAAGACAACAAATGAGTGACAGAAAAAGGAATAACAGAGGTCCGTCATGGCTTATACCCCCACCTCCCATGGGGTTGCTGCCCACAGCAGGTGTATATGATCTTGGTGACGAGTACAGCGGCTAACCCAGTCTTGCTCTCTATTTCCTTGTCACTTCCTTTTCACTAACTTCCAGGCAAATAATTTTTTACACTCCTTAACCATAGTTTCCCACCATTCCTCAAATATGTCCCATTCAACGGGCACAAGTATTTCCCTTCCACAAAGCCAAGTTATTATTTCAGTTGTTCTTAGTTCTGTCTGGATAGGAAATAGGTTTGGCGCTCAACGCTTCATGCAACGTGAGCATAGATTTTGTGAACTACAATACAAATTTTTTCCACAATTTAAACATTTACATTTAACCCAGCTAGCATGTCTGGTGTTGGGATAAATCAGACAGAGTATAATGTATGGCACTGATGGAAATTGTAATTCCTCCTCTTCTTTGTATAAGTCACAGGCTAAGGCCAGAATATGAGAACTCTCTGACCAAAACAGTCCTGATCCTCCTGTTTGAAGTGGAAGTATTCTTCCCCAAGGAAGAGGTGTCTCAGGACTTGCCCAGGTGGCACTTGAAACCACTGATATAAGCTTGTCCTTGTTTCCCACTTAGGTGTGATTCTTTGTACATTCCAAGGATCATTTGGGTCTTCCCAGTTCATTAACACCCAGTCCCTGCTTGAGAGTCAATTTGGTATCACCCAGTTTAGATGTGATAGTCCACTCCTCAGGTTCCTTCACGCATCCTTTGATTCTGCTGGGGTGGATCCACCCACTTTCCCTGGTTCCCATTGCTGCCTCAGTCATCAGTAGTACCTGAAAAGGACCTTCCCATTGTGGAGCTAAAGATTGTTCTTTCCATGTTTTCACTAGTACCCATTCCCCTGGATGGATATTATGGATTTTAAATTCTAAAGGTGTGGTTTGAGGGATTATCCCTTTCAACTGCAAATTTTCAAGCATTCTTGTAATTGTGGTGACTTATTTTCGAACACTCATTTCTCCTACTTCATAAGTAGCAATTTCATGTTGAGTGGTCAGAAAGGCTAATTTGAGCATCATCTCATAGGATGATACTCCCAGGTCTGACCTGGGTTGTGTTCAGACCCTCAAAAGAACCAAAGGTAAACATTTTACCCACGACATTTCGGTTTCAATCATTAATTTTGTTAAAGTTCTCTTTAAAGTCTGGTTCATTCTTTCTACCTGTCCCAAACTCTGTGGATGCCATGGGGTATGTAATTCCCATATTATTCCCAAGGCCCGAGTTATTTCCTGTAAGACTCTTGACACAAAATGAGTTCCTCTGTGTCTATTCTATTAACCATTCCATACCTGGGAATAATTTGTTCCAAAAGGGTTTAGCTGTAGGTCTGACAGTGGGAGCATCTTTTACCCAATGAGTCAAATGGTCTATTACTACTAATAAAAATTTCCACCTCTGCACTTGGAGAAGTTCAGTAAAATCCACTTGGATACTTTGAAATGCTCGCAGAGCTAACTCACAGAGTCCTAATGTTGTCTTTCCCATTACCTTTTTATTTACCTTTTGGCAAGTTATACATTTATCAGTGATTTGCTTTGCCAATCCAAAAATTCCAGTGCACCCATAATTCCTTAGAAAGTGATCACACAAAGCCTGAGTGCCCGAATGATTTTTTTTTTTTAATGCATGTCTTCTAACATCTTTCTGAGTAAGTGGCTTATTAAGTAACTGCCTTCCATCAGGAAGTTTCCATTTCCCAAATGGATCTTTCTCTCCCCCTGTATTACTTAATTCCTTTTCTTCTGCTTCACTAAACTTTGGAACTTCCAATTCTTCCTTGTCTGGGGTCAAAATTAACATAACCCTTTTGGTCCCATTTTCTGCTGCATCTATAGCTTCTTGTTCTGCTAAATTATTCCCTCTTATTTCTGAGGTCATTCCCCCTTGGTGTCCTTTAACATGTACTACAGATATTTCTTCAGGCAATTTTAATGCCTCTAAAACCTCTAAAATGAGTCCTTCATGTATCAATCCCTTTCCTTTTGAATTTAGAAACCCCTTTCTTTCCAAATTTTTCCAAAGGTGTGTACTACCCCAAAAGCATACTTTCAATCAGTATATATGGTTCCTTTCTTGTGTGCCAAATATTCCAGTGCTCTTTTTAGAGCATACAGTTCACAAGACTGAGCTGACCAATTTGAAGGTAATTTTCCTTTTTCAATGGTCTGCATCATTTGCCCATCAACCAAGGCATATCCTGACATTCTTTTTCCTTGTAAGCATCTGGATGAACCATCAACATACATTCTTTCCCTTTCTGGGAGGGCTTGTTCTTCTAGATCTTCCCAAACTTTAGTTTGGTATTGGATAATTTCCAAACAATTATGTGTTAAGTTACTTTTTGGTTCTCCATATAAAAATTGAGTTGGATTCAAACTTTTGCTTACTTCTGGTGTTAAGTCATCACTGTCTATCAAAATTGCTTCATATTTTAATATCCTAGAGTCTGTTAACCATTTTTCAGCTTTTTGATTTAACATGTTTCAAACTACATGAGGTATACACACAATTAGTTTACTTCCAAAAGTAAGTTTATGGCTCTCTTCTACCAGAATAGCAGTAGCTGCTATAGCTTGAATGCATACAGGCCAGTCAAGGCTCACTGGATCCAACAATTTTGATAAATAAGCTACTGGTCTCTTCACTCCTCCCCACTCCTGGACTAAAACTCCATGAGCTACTCCACCTTCCACATTTGCATACAGATGGAAGGGCTTTTCCAGTGAAGGTAAGCTCAAAGCTGGTTCCCCAGGCAAGTTTCAACTTCGGTTCTTCTAATATAGTCATCTTCCCTGGTCCACTTTATATCATCTCCCTCTGTCAATTTTTCATATAAAATTTTTACTGCCTGCATATACCCTTCAATTCATAGTCTACAATATCCTGATAATCCGAGCAGCCTTCTAACTTCGATCTTTGAAGAGGGAGGGAGAAGAGACAAAATCCCTGCAATCCTCAGGATTTAACTTTCGGCTACCTTTGCTTATTAACTGGCCAAGATATTTTACTTCCGTTTTCACAAATTTCAGTTTCCTTTTTGATACTCTTAATCCTTTTTCCTCAAGAAAATTCAGAAGTTTTATAGCAGCCTCTCTAACTTCAGCTTCTCCTGATAATAAAAGATCATCCGCATATTGGGTAATTTGTATTCCAGGAGGAGTGGGGAAAGTAAGTCTGTAATATTTCTTCTAAAGCTTGTCCAAATTGGTTTGGAGATTCAGTAAATCCCTGCGGTAATTTTGTCTATCTTAGTTGCTGCTTTCTCCCAGTATTTGGATCCTCCCATTCAAAGGCCAAAATATTTCAGCTTTCCCCTGCTAATGGGCAAGCCCAAAAAACATCTTTAAGATCCACTACACTAAAGCACTGATGCTGGGGTGGGACTTTACTTAAAAGAGTATAGGGATTGGGTATTGTCACAGACATATTTTATGAAAAATCCTTCTGCTAGGATCTTTTCTCCTGAGAAGCTGAGAGGCCTCAGAAATGAAATGTCAACAATAATTATCTGCGGCTGTGGAATGCAACAGGTGGATCTTTGATTGGTCTCATGTGGTTGTTTTTAACTAATGGCCAATCACAGTCCAGCTGTCTCAGACTCTCTGGTCAGTCACAAGATCTTATTATCATTCCTTTCTATCATTTGCTAGCCTTCTGATGAAATCCTTTCTTCTGTTCTTTAGTGTAGTTTTAATGTATCATTTTCTTTTAATATAATATATATCATAAAATAATAAATCAGCCTTCTGAAACATGGAGTCAAGATTCTCATCTCTTCCCTCGTCCTGGGACCCCTGCAAACACCACCACAGGGTATCACTGGGTAACGGGTCCGAGTTCTCTTGTTAACTTCCCTTAAGTCTTGTATTTATCTATAATTCCCATCAGACTTCTTTACTGGGAGAATAGGGGTATTATGAGGAGACATTCAAGGTTCCAATGTCCTATCCTTTATCAATTCTTCTATTACCGACTTTAAGCCTTCTCTTCCTTCTAAGGATAGTAAGAGCCGAAATGAGGGATGCGGGACTCCAGGTGGCTCTTCAAAATGCAGTTTATTACATCCGAGACATTACAGCAGTCCAGGGTCGTGGGCGACAGAGCCTGTGCCTACAGTTGTCAGCTCCAGCTGCAGGCAGGCCTGGAGACCCTTTGGTTTTGGTTACAATGCATTATATACTTTGCTGAGCATCTTAATACAGTAGAACCAATCTACACCTTAACTTTCATCTATAGCCTATCATAACTACTATAATTACCATATTCATGTTACTATTCTCCAATCACTAAAAGTTACTACATTACAGTTTAAGCTAGAAGTTGTTTTTCAATTTTCTTGCAGTGGAAAATTCTGAGACCTTTTTTCTACTTGCAACATTTGCTGACTTGTTTGCCTGTGCTATCTTTCTGCTTGGTAAAAACATCTTGTTTGAGGTGAGTTTATCCTCTGCTCTAAGTCATAAAACCCCCTTCTAACTAACACACCCTTTGCCTTCTTGGTTATCCAGTAAGACTGGCTCAGCAATTCTTTTCTATTATATCAAAACTTGCTTCCATCTCTGTTCTTTCTTCAGATTCTACATTCAAAAATCTTTCTGCTAAGCATACATATCTGTGAGATTTTCTTGTCAAACTTTCATCCTTCCCAACAAAGGATATAGGGTACTGACGCACATGCATGGGACATTCTTGTCTCTCAGTCGTGACCCTTATGGGGTCAATATTCAGTCCCTCCCTATTTCCTTCCCCAGCCCAAACCTTGTTGTTAATATTTTCCCCATCTTCTTGGCCAAGTTTTAACACTTTAGCTGTCATCTTCTCTTCTTCTGGTATAACTCCTATTCCTAATTGCACCTGCAAGTCTCACCTCAATAAGTTGCTAACTGCTCCAAGAACTAATAAGACACCTCCCATCCCTATTCTGGTTTCCCCTTCAACTACTACATTTTTAATTACAGGAACTTTAAACCCTTCTCCTTTTGCTCCTGTTACCTTCACAGTGTCATTGCTCACATCACATCCCCTTGGAATATTCACTACACAAGTTCTCTCTGCCTCAGTATCAACTATAAATTCTAATATCTCCTCTTGAGGGCCTACTTTTAAAGTTATCAAAGGCTCTAGATAGTATTTATCCCCCAGAAAACAGAGCCCATGACCTCCCTATTCTTCTTCTGGGTGTATCTCTTGGAATATTTTCAGGTCCTTTTTTTAGGTGAGGGCATTCCCTCTTATAGTGTCCTTCTTCCCCACAATAGAAACAGGCATTTTTAGTTTGCTCCTGGGATTTTGATTGTGCTGGAGTTCTGTTTCTTGCATTTTCCTTGTCTCTAAAGCCTGAATGTTGGGAGTGGTACCTGGGGGCTTCAGATTCTTGTGGAAGTTACTCTGTCGCATAGTGCTATCATTATTTTTGCATCCACTTTGGCTTTTTCTTCATCTCTCTGTACATAAACACTTTGAGATTCTTTCAATAGGTCATTTAGTGACTTATCATGCCAGTCCTCCATCTTTTCCAGCTTTTTTTCTAATATCTGGACAGGCATGAGTGACAAAATTAACCTTCAATTGTCCTTGCCCTGCTATGCTATGAGGGTCTATTCCAGAGTATTGTTTCAAATTCTTCCAGAGCCTCTCTAACCATTCAGTTGGAGTGTCTTCCTTTCCTTGCTGTCCCTGGAAAGCTTTTCTGACATTTTGCCCTCAGGGTGCTGCCTCTTTTATTCCTCTGATTATCAGATTATGATAATCATTTCTATGTCCTTGCCCCACCTTTTCATTTTGGTTCCAGTTAGGAGATGTTATTGGCATTTTCTGGTCCCCTGGTGGACCTTGCTGATTCTCTCTCTCTCAAATTCTCATTCCAGCAGCTCTAATAATCTGCCTGTCCTCTTGGGAAAATATTATTTTCATTATTGACTGAATTTTTTCCTAAGTAAAAATGTTGGGACCTAAGAATTGATCTAATTGTTCAATTGTGCCGATGGGATCTTCCAATAATCCTTTAATCTCTTTTTAAAAATTTCTCACTTCTGAAGAAGTCACGGGGGCATTTACAAATCCTGTCCCCCTTGAAGCCCTCCCATATGTACTTCTCGTAATGGGAATAAACTAACTTCTTGATCCCAACCTTTTTGTTCTTCAATCTTTATAACCCTTTTCCCTTGTTTTGGAGCAGTGATAGGAGAGGGATTATTGAGCTGCTTTTGGGATTTATCTGAGCTCCAAGCATTTTGGTATGGTGCCCCTCCGCTAGGAAAGGGGTTCATTTGGACAGTGGGAGCTGGGATCTCCAAGGGAACAGAGGAAGGGGCAGGAGTCGGCAGTGAAGCCTGAATGGCCAATAGGGCAGAGGCGGGGGTGGGAATGAAGGCACCCAGTATGGATGGGGGAGGCGGGGCCCCCAGCACAGGAGGAGGGGGAGCTCCCAGCACAGGAGGAGGGGGAGCTTCGGGGACAGGTGGAGGAGGCAATATTTCCAGGGGGTCCCAGCCCTTTTCTTTCTTTTCTTCTCTTTGCTTTGTCTCTGGGGTTTTTGATATCTCAAAAACTTTTACCCCCAGGGGTTCTGTGTCTCCTGTCCAACAAGAGGCATATTCTTTTTCTTCTGGATCACATGGTTCTTTTGAATTTACAAATATATTTAAGGCTTGGCAAATCCAAGCTTCAAAAGACCTGTATCTTGGCCAATAGATGTGGTCGGGTTTTATTTCCTATTTTGTCCATTCTATCATATAATACTGAATCATCTTTATTTTATCCTTTTCCTTTGTACAAGGATCAATATCCCAATTAGCTAGTTAAATCCCCAAAATACTATCTTGGGGTATGTCTGCTGGCACCTTTTTACTCCCTTTTTTCCTTGAACCCAACTTACTAGTTCCTTGTCCCATTTTCCCAGGATTTTACTTGTTTGTCCCTGGCCTCTGTTTCCCTGCTTCAACCCACTCCTCTGTCAACTTGAACACCTCCCACCCTCCACAGCACAGAAAATCCTTCCTCTCCAATAATATAATACAATCCACCTCCCTCCAGAAAATAAAGTTAAACTTTAAATCAACAATCTATATAACATATACTTTCATTCATTCGTGCTCACTCTTTTTTTTTTTTATTATTATTATTATTATTTCTTTAATATGTCCTCTCACTCATTCTCACTCACAACAGGACAATACAATAATAAGGTACCTTTACTTTCAAGTCACTTGTTAATATCCACCCATGGGTATTGTCAAATCTCAAATCTTGTTGGCCAACCCCAGATTCCCTTGGGTATTGTATCCCACACTTCCTGTAGCCTCCTGAGTGTCCCAATCCCTAAATCTGGCAACTTTTTAGGGGCCCCTCCCTTTTGTCCCATTTCCTAGAGGATTGTGCTAGGAAACCCTTGGCTCCCTTTCTCCAGGGGGTCCAACCCCTTCCCTGACACCCAGTCCCAGTCACCCTGGGGGATCGTTCACTCCTTTTATCTCTTGCTTTGTTTCCTCCCTGGCCGGTTTTCTCACAAAAATCTCAGAACCACAGCCCTCAGAGACTCCTCAATCACTTTGCAGGTCCAGAGTAGCCAGCCCACGTCTCACTCACACACCATTCATCCCCCGTATCCGCCCCACCGAAAAGTACTTACAATCCTTTCTTCTTCTTTGGGTCTTTGTGCAAAAGAATTGTGGGGCTAGCTACTGCAGTTCTTCGGGAGCCTTTTCCCTTTTCTTTGCTTTCTGTGTCTCTTTTTGTCCACGGGGTGGAGACGTGCAACCGCCGATTACCCCAGAAAAAATGAAGTGGGGCCACTAAACTCAGTGAGGTGCGCGTTCCCCTCTCGGGATCTCCTGGGGGGTCTTCAGAGGTGAGGTGTAACATCCTCGATGAAGAACCAAATTGTGAAAAATGAGGTTCATTCTCCTGTAAAAATTTAAAAGTTTAATAAAGGACAACAGGAGACAATGACAGTAAAGCAAAGATTTTATGGTCGGGTGCTTGGCATTCTGCCAAGAGCACACCTGCTATTTTGGAGATGCTCTTTTGTCACCGTGGTTTTTAAAGATTTTCTAAGCCTTCTGATGTTGACATTCTTGTAGTGAACTTTCTCAGACACTTTCTGTAAATAACTCATTTTTCTGCATTCCTTTATGGAGGAGGAGAAAGTTGATTGACTGTTGGTTTGTCCAGTGTCGTTGGAGACGTGGCACTGTCACCCTCCAATCCGCTGTCACTCTTGGAAAACTATAAATGTTGGAGTCAGAAAATAAACTTCCCTTTTTCTTCACCTTGAGAACAGCCATGTGAGCTTGGGTTCTTTCGTGTCCTATAGCAACACTCTTTAAATACCATGTCTATTGCATCAGTCTACTGCATATTCATAAACAGTTATGCACATTAAAACTTCCCCAAACTAGTTTACATGTTCCAAGAACTGTTGAGCATAGCTCCTCCTTGGGTCCACCTTTTTAGAGCATGCATATTTCTTGGCTGTGGTTTTGGTCTGTTCTTGCTATCACCTCCAATTTGGGCTTTGGCCCATATTTTCTACAGATGGTGAGTGCTGATAATTGGCATGTCAGTAGCAGGGGTCTCCATCATATGTTCATTGAATGTAATCCCAACCAAGCAGGCATTTTAACACAAGCCTACTATATCAGCTATTTCACTACTATGTCTAAGTTTAGTTAACAACAGAAACACTGTATCTTTATAGTAAAGTTACTTTAACATTATACATACAGCATCCATTTTATTATTTGTGAAAAGCGAATATTGTAATATGTATTTATAACATTATTATTATCATCATCATCATCATTATTAGTGAAGCATGGACAGAACGACTCTCCATCTAATTAAAGTTGAAAAGAAGGGTATTTATTACTGTTCTGGTTTGAAAGCAAAAGCAGTGAAAGACTCCAAGTCGGAAAGACAATTTATTAGGAAAAGGGAAAAAAAACAAATACATGCAATAATACAAACAAAAATCCACTGACAGAGTCAGAATACAACCTGACACCCTGCTAGTTCTGGTGGTGGTAGCAGTCCAGATGAAATGGTGTTGATGAAGTGGTGATCCCGTAGAAACAATCTGGTAGCTCTTGTCCTCTGGAAACCAGTGGGTAAGGGCGGCCGTTCCTCTGGGAATCCAGTGGAAAGACTGCTTGTTCTGTCCCAAAGCCCAGATTATATCCAGGAGGGGATGCTTAGCTCCTCCCTCCTGGGCGGAGCATCTCACAATGGGCTGATATCATTCTGAGTCATGAGGTGGGTCCTTGCTTGCCCATTAAACAGAAGGGGCTCCTGGAGGGAGTTATCTCTGAATCATGCGGCAAGACATTGATGGGCCCATTAACAGGACATAAAGGATAAAAACAATGTCCCTCCTGGTTTCAGCAGCTCTTGAGGATGGGAATAGAACAGATCTTTATATTGTAACCTAGGAGAATTACAGTGCCAGAAACGAGCGGAATTATTTCCAAAGGCAAGTGCGAGAAGTTGCAGACTCCTGCTCTCTATTTTTACACAAAAGGTTTTACATATCCAAGCGGTTTCTAACGACGCATAATACACAATCATTACCTGCCCTCTTAGTATTATAATCAGCTGAATATTCATTACGGCTGCAAAATTGTACTCCCTTAACTGGGTCGGTAGGATTTTGAAATAAGGGAGTGGGCGTATGGGAGGAAGAAAGCCGTCTTCCTCATGGTGAACTCTTCACCCATGGCAAATTGGCAGGACTTTTTGACCTGCTGGGCACAGTCAAAGTCTCTCCTAACTGTTTGATTATTCTTAAGGCAAGGTATTTCTATGGTCTCTGCTCCTTCACAATTGTTACATCTATCCCTGTCACTCCTGGCTTTACTTTTCCTAATATCTTTGTTACTCTTTAACTAAAGTACTTGATTCCTGCTAGCTATATTACTAACTTAGCTTCTTAACTAATTTTAAAATCTGAACTAAAATATGCACTCTTCTACTATCCTAATTATATTCCCAGCTAGCCCCTCGACTCATCTGCAGTTTTCAACTATCCTAATTATATTTCCAATCGACCCCCTGACTCATTAGCAGTACCCAGGCTAGCACAATGTTATTAGAGCCCTATCACAGCTAGTGCATGTCACAATGGCAGTTTGAAATTTCTATTTCTTTAACTTCAAAAAAACATACTTTGTGAATCTGTGCTCACAAAGGTTCTTAGAGAATGCAAGCAGACTTACAGTGTTGAATTGGTTGTAATTGGAAATTAAACCCAACCCCGCCCAGTCCCTCTGATCTCTGAGGACCAGCTGGAAGGCAAGGGGCTTTATTTTCTGCCAGATTTCTTACTCTTAATGCAACAGCTTGGCCTCTAATTTTCACCCATAAGCTCTTAACCTGTTAATCGCTATCTTTCAAAGACAGCTCTTTACAGGAAATCCCTCTTTATTTGGTTTACATAGAGGGCCACTGTGACGGTGTTCACAGGGGTTTTCAGGTGAGGGAAGAGACGAGAATGTTGACTCCATGTTCAGAAGGCTTGATTTATTATTTTATGATATACATTACATTAAAACTACACTAGAAAGAATAGAAGGAAAAGTTTCATCTCAGAAGGCTAGCTAACCTAAGAATAGAAAGGAATTAATAATAAAGGTTTGTGTCTCGGACAGAGAGTCCAAGCTAACTGGGCTGGGATTGGCCATTAATTATAAACATCCAAGATGGGCCAATCACAGATGCACCTGTTGAATTCCACAGCAGCAGATAACCATTGTTTACATTTTGTTCTTGAAGCCTCTCAGCTTCTCAGGAAGAAAAAATCCTAAGAAAGGATTTTTAATGAAAAGATGTATGCGACAGGTCACCTCCGCCCCTCCTTCCTTCTGACCAGTTTATAGCCATTGACTGCAGAGCTCCAGTCATTTGAGCTGTCTCAGAACATTTCTGCTAGAATGATGACATCATCAGCTTTCCAGCTGCTCAGCGACTTCCAGCTCCTCCTCTTTCTTACATTCATGTGAGAATTTGGAGTTGAAGGTTAGGGTTTTTCCTTTTGTTTTTCTTTCTTTCAAGAATTTTCCTCCATTTTGTTTCTAAGGAACAATAATGACCGGGTACTTGAAGGAGACAAAGGAAATTGCATAGCTCAGGGGAGGAGGGCATCTTGCTACACTTCTCGTATCTGAGGGTTTCTCTGAGGGGGAGGGGGGGGGAGGCAGAGGCAGAGAAACCATGAGAATTGGACTGGGGAAAAAAGGGGCTGGGGCAGCTGCTAGCTCCTTCGTGCTCTCTTGGCATTTGGAGAGGAAGGAGGCTGTGGGAAGAATTCACCACTACTTCGGGGTTCTGCCTTGTGCTGCCTTCTACCATGAGTGGAGCTGTACTTGTAAGAGCGGCTGTTACACTGGGACCTTACAAACACGCTACCTCATTAAAAAAGGGACTTTCACCATCTGCTCAGGTGCCTCAAAGGAAAACCCTGGGATCCCGAGCCCTCTCACCCTCCCAGGGAGCCTTTCCCTACTCTGCTTGGAGTCTGGCTTCTGCTGCCCTGCCCCCGCCATATTTTTTTTTCACCACAACCCCAAGTTTTCGCTACACTGTAGCTCTACATCCCCTGCCCTGCTGGGACACTCCACCATTCCAGCCCTGCCGGGATGCCCTGCTGTTTCAGCTACAGCTGCGGAGTTTCTGCTACCTCTTGCCTTCTACCCTGGGTGAGCCCGCCCTGCCCTGCCAGCCACTGTTTCAAAGTTCCTGCTGCAGCCCATTTTTGCCATTCAATCCGTCTGCAATTACCACGTGGTCCCTGAGCTCGCACCAGAGTCCCCCCTACAGACACGGAGGAATCATTGCACCTGCCCACCGGGAGCCTGCTAGTGCCTCTGCCAGCTGTGACCATCACTACACCCAAGGGGAAACTGCCTGCAGCCAAGAAGGCTGTTACTGGGTTTTTGGTTCTCTTTGTTGTTGCTGCCATAGTTGTTGTTGGTTGTTTGCCTTGTTATGTGTAAAAAACGCCAATCACTTTTTTTAAAATTTTAATAGTAATGAAATGGTTATAAAGATAGTAATACAAACTAGAGCGATAAGAATTTGGACAATCAGAGTTAGGACAATAAAGGACAATAAATAAAGCAAAGAATTATGAACATTCAGATACTTTTCTCAAAAAAGCATGTCCGCTAACAAAGGATTAACCCTTAAAAGCAATAGCCTGTTGCATATTCATATATCTCATACATGATGCAAACATTCCTTTCAAACTAGGGATTTTTCTGTTTATTGTCAACTTCTCCCCCTTCATCTTGTAAATCATGGTTTGGCTCCATGGAGTCTAAAAGGAGGTAGAAGAAGCCTGGTTCTTCCTGGTAAGGAGGCAATAATTCTTCTCTTTGGGATTTTAGTGTCTTGTTGCTGTTATCTCTGTGCAAAGAATTTCTTGATTATCTTATCCATTCCTTGAGCTAGTTAGAAAAGTATCTTACATCGCATAGTTTCTATTTTAATATTATGTTGTAGCCCAAAACTTTATTTAACACACTACTCAAAAGGATTAATACTGCATAACTTTCTAACATAACACATATAATATTCATTTTAATATTTGCGAAAAGCCAATCATATAATACGCATTTTTCACATTATGCATACAAGTAAAGAACTGTTATTCCTTTTCTCATATCTTTGCCTGAAAGCCCTTAATTTCAAAGCTTTAATAATTTGGAGGGAAGGGTGTCATATTTTCCATTCCAAGGGAGGCTCCTGCTGTCCTTAGCAAATACCTGTCTTACAAACTGTGAAAAACACATCTCACTCTCCTGTGAAAATTTAAAAGATTAATAAAGGACAATAGGAGACAAAGACAATAAAGCAAAGATGTTACGACTGGGTGCGTCTTTGCACTCAGCCAAGAGCATGCCTGCTATTTTGGAAACACCCTTCATATACCATTTCTATTGCATCAGCCTGTTACATATTCATAAACAATTAGGCATAGGCAACTTTGCCCAAACTAGTTTACATGTTCCAAGAACTCTTTAGAATGATTCCTCCTCAGGTCTGCCTTTTTAGAACATGCATATTCCTTATCTGTGGTTTTAGTCCATTCTTATCACCTCCAGTTTTGGGCCCTGGCTCACACTGTCTTCCGATGGTGAGTGCTGATAGTTGGCATGTCTGTAGCAGGTGTCCTCATCATATGTTCATTGGATGCTATCCCATCCAAGCAGGCATTTTAACACAAGCATACAGAAATAAAAACTATATCTGTACAACAAAGTTACTTTAGCACCACACATATAAAATCCATTTTAATATTTGCGAAAAGCCAATATTATAATATGTATCTATAAGACAACTGGACAGATTGTTGTCTGGACACATTTTTGAATGCCTGGGTGTTTGGGAGGGGGCGGGTCAGGACTTGCTCTAGGGAGACAATGCTCTGCCCCTATGGTGGCAACTCTCTGGACAGAGAGAGAAAGCTAGATACGCTTTCCCATGAATCGGTCTGGGAAACTTTAGGGAGCTGGAGAGAAAAAATTCTAAACAATCTGCACCTGGTGTTTTGTAATAAGCTATTTTGCCCATAAGGTTATTGGCAAATGGGTGTCTTGTTAATTAGCCAATCATGTGAAATGTATTGATTAAATGACCAATCAGGTCCACCTGTATCAGAGCAGTGTATAAAAGAAGCAGTTTCAATAAAGTCAGGGCTTCTAGCATATTAGCCTTCTGTGAATGCCTTGGGAGTCTGTGTCACTTATTACCCGGTCCTGATTCTTATGGCGACGCTGCCCCCACACCCCCCAGTCCCACAGTGTCTGTCAATCAGGGCACACCAGAGGCAGTGCCCAAGTTTTGCCTAATCCAGCTCCTGAGTGGCCAAGTCCCATCTTGAAGGAGGATAGAGGGGCTACAGAGCCCTAGGGGTTTAAAAGGCTGGCAATGAGGTGAGCATGTCTTGACCCTGCCCCCTCTTGGAGTCCACACTGGAACCCAGGAGTTGGTAGTGTTGGAAATGATACCAAGTTTCAAGTTTTTATGTAACTTTAGTCAGTTTTGTTCACCTTTGCCCTGGGGGAAGGGAATTGAAGTTTCCTTTCAGGACACTGTTCCACCAGGTGAGGTCTGATGAGCTTAACATCTCAACAGACTGGGAGTAGCACAGAAGATACACAAAAGATAACAACCATTAACACCAATTAACGAACATCAACTCCAAACAAAACCCCTGACAGACACCTGGGCTGGGATAAGAGCCATAAGAATGAGAACCTAATTAGCATCAGAGGTGAAGATATCCATATCTAATAGGAAACCAAATACTAAGAAACGCACAACTTGGAACCAATGAACTTTGACAGAATTAATTTCTATGGGGTTGACTGTATAAAATGTGAAAAATCTAGTAAAATTAATGTGTGATGGAATTATTATCTCTGCACAACCCAGGCAATGTGTGGATGAAATGACTTCTGTTGCACATCCTGGCCGGAATAAAGTAATGTCTTGACTCTCTAACACTAAAAATGTTGTTGGGGAGTTTTTTTGTTTTCTGGCAGTTTCAGTGACAATTTTGTTGACCGCAGATGGGACAGGTCCGTTGACGCTCTATAGATTCCGGGACTGTGAGGGACTCCACATGCACACATAAAATATTAACCAGGGAGACTTTGCGTTCCCTAACTCCGGTGAGTTCAAAGCAAGATCCCTGTGGGTTTTTTAAATAAAGGCATTACTTTACAGCAAATATAATGTTGTTGGTATAATTGGATAATGAAAAGAAATTGCTAGTGATGGTATGATTGGCTATCTTCTATTCCATGCATGGGTATAGTTATTTAAGTGAATATAAAAAATGGGTTTGTGTCATTATAGAGTGTGGAGAGCCTGGTTCAGTTCCCAGGCTTGATTTTGTAAATAACTAGGTTCTCAGACACCTTTTCTATAAACAATAAGATTCTCAAACAGTCTTCCCATAACAGGCAAAACATTCTGTCCCTGGGCTCTCTGGGAACAGATAGCTGCTCTGGGAACAGATATGAACATTTTGAGAACTTTTCATATCACAGTGAGAACGCTGGTCCTGTTTTCAATAAACAAACCACAGGTATTGTAAAACAAAAGGAGGGGTTAGAGTTTTCTCTGTAACCTATCGTGAGCTCAGATTTTGCAATATGCATGAAGTTAATTAACACTGTTAGATAAAGTGGCTGATTTAATCAATAAATCGAAGTCAATGCTGATCAACGACAAGGTGGGTTGGCTTCCTTCGCTTTCAACAATAGAGCACAACACAGCACAAAGTACCACGACTCCATCAGAAGGGTGCAAGAGAGATTTATTATAGCAACATGTTGCGTTTATACTTTTTCAAGATATTTACATTCACTCAACATACACATTCGTTGCCCATTGGTTACAAGAAAGAAACAAAGATCTCAGTGGGTGATCAAGGAGCCACGTCTTTCTGTAAGCCAGCTAGAGTCCATATCTTTTAACTTTTTCTCCTTCATCACGTCTCCATGGTGACTACCTTGGTGTCTTCCTCAGGAGAGATATGGGGCTTTCCTTTATCTTCAGGAGGACTTTGCTGGCTCACAAGAACAGCACAGAATGTCTTTTCTGCAATTCCCCCTTTTTGTATTTGACCCGCAAATACAACTGCTAGGGACTTCTGCAGGGCCCTTGCAAAAATCCAAGCAGATGGAGGATCCATTCTTCATTCACTTACAGATAACCAACTTCTACCAACTCCACAGCATACACCCTCACAATCTTAACGTTCGTATACAAACATAGCACATAAAAACAGATCTTCAAATACCATTACAGACCTCGCAGTTTCCAGATGACGCATCCGTAGCAGAATGACACCTTCACCTCTAATCAAATAACTTTCTCCCACACAGAATCAGAGATCAAGTCATCTGCCTAGTTACCACTTAGAACCAAGTATCATCCACTTAATTTTACAACTGGTTGCTGCTATCATACTGAGCAACCAACCTAGTTGCTCCAAATGTGGACTTCAGCTACTAATTCAACCTCTATGCAAAGGCAACACTTCTCCCTTAGGTACAACAAATTCCCCTATTTTTTGGGACTGTCGGTGCCCTGCAAAAGGAAATGGTACAAGACGCATTTCTCAGTGCTACCAACCTCTCTGTGTTGTGGTGTGCTGTGATGTCCCATTTTGGCCTTCCAGGTCACTTTCCCAGGTGTGCCTATACGTCTATCCCTTCCCCCTTGCCCCCATGCTGAGTGAGTCCTGTCAATCAGGCTAAACGTTCCAGCAAGGCGTCGTGTGATTGGTCAAGTTTAAAGGATGCCCCTATGCCCAGAGGTCATTGGCCTTTCTGGGTGTCATCTTCCCCTGAGACCCTGCCGCTCTCACCTGGTTGGTGGCTCACCTGTACCTCCCCTCCCCCTGTCCCTGAGCTTAAAAAGGTGATCAGACCATGCGGTCGGTATTCTGTTGGAGCAGTTGCTCACGTTCAGACCTCTGTAACCATGGAATAAACCTCTGGACATTAAACCCTCCAGCAGAATCCATCTCCTTTTTCTCTTCACCATCGCCTGAAGCTAATCCTCCTGAGGTAACGGGGTTCCTTACAAGCCTGGACTTGTTCAGTGCCCAGCTGCAACCACCAGCAAGCCAAGGTATCTCTGGGGTGACACACCGCAGTTGCTGCCTTTGGCCCAGCAGCGAGGGTCAGACTAGCCCAGGCACAATCTAACTGGTAATATTGGGAGCCTTTTTTTTTCAATATCTCTGTAAGAGAATTCAAGGAAAAGAAGCAAAAGTAACATCCACTAACTTAAATTTTGGAATTTCAGTACAAGCCTATAACTCCCTTTACTCTATCTTGAATTACCATCTTTTACCACACATTCCTTGAGGGTCCATGCTTCCATCCACCTAATAACCAATGCAATTACCTACTCATTTTGCTCTCACTGTAGAACCACCCATCCTGTCCTTTTCTGTGTGCTCTAAATAAGGTTTAACACAACGGGCAGAACCCCAACAAGGGCCATTTTCTGTTAAAACACATGAGTATCTTCTTACCCATGTTACTAATTCCACTGGGCCAGTCCACTTTCCTGTGATTAAATCTTTTACCCATACCTTAATACCTTTCTTAAAGTTTGACTGTTTTGAATTCAAAGACGAAAAACGATAGAATATAGGAGACACTTGTAAGTCAGGTAAAGGACACAAAAAGTTTAAGACATAAACGGCTTTGTCTAATCTCACTTGAGGCAACTCTGTCTGCATTCCCCCTTTTTGTTTTTGTACCTGGCGCTTCAACACACCATGAGCATGCTCAATAATTGCTTGGCCTGTCGAAGCATGAGGGATACCAGTAGAATGACCAATACCCCAGGGATGAAAAAACACTTGCAATTTCTTTGAAACATACGCCAGGCCGTTATCCATCTTTACATGTGATGGAACACCTAAGATGGAAAAGGCGTGGCAAAAATGACGAATAACATCCTGAGCTGTTTCACCTGCCAATGCTGAGGCAACCATGGCATGAGAAAAGGTGTCAACTGTAACGTGAACATACTTTAGATGGCCAAATTCAGGCATTTTTGTAACATCTGTTTGCCATTCTTGCAAAGGGAGTAAGCCTCTAGGATTAGTACCATAATATTGTGAAACATGAGACATATGACAATCAGGGCAAGAAGAAATAATTGACTTTGCTTCACTATGTGATAATTTAAATTGCTGCCGTAGTGCCTGAGCACCCTGATGAAAAAATTGGTGAGATAGAACAGCCTGCTGTAACACATTAGGCACCATTTTTACTGTTGAGGCAGCCACAAGGGAATCCACATAGGCATTACCTTCAACAAAGAATCCAGGTAATGATGTATAGCTACGAATATGCATAATAAAATAGGAATGCTTTCGATTAGGAATAATGGTCCACAATTTCAACAACATAACAAATAATGGTTTCTCCTTTACATGATACAACACAGCTGGATCCAACTGCTTCACATAATTAGCAACATAAACAGAGTCAGTAATAAAGCAGATTGTAGCTCATGATTGTTTTGAAAACACCACTCAAAATACCATTGTTGTACCAGTATGACAATAGTTACAGGATCACGGCCTAAGATCTCATGGCAGCGTCAGCAGCGTCGGCAACCTTTGATAATGATGTCTGTAAAAAGCTCATACAGACCTGGAGCTGTTTTTCAGGATCTGAAAGACAAAAATATCCACTCCAAAATATGCAATTTATCTTCCCATTTATCATTCCATTGACACAACAATCCTCATGGTATTTCATCATCTCTCAAAATAAATAATTGCACACCAACAGAAACATCAATCCTGGTAACAAATTTAGATGTCAAGGCCAATTCAACTTCTTCTACAGCCATTTTTGCTGCAGCAGTCAAATGTTTCTCATCGGTAGAGGAAGTTATCCCCGATAGTAAGTCATACAAAGGTTGCAGTTGATGACTGGTTATCCCCAAGTATGGCCTAAGCCAACCTATTGCACCAACCAATTTCTGTACGTCAACAGCAGTTTTAATTTCAGTGTCCAATTTTACAGGTTGAGGCACAATTTGTGTATTGGTGATTATCAACCCCAAATATTTCCAAGGCATCCATCTTTGAACTTACTCCGGGGCGATAACCAAACCAAAGGCTTCTAAATTTTTCACAGCACATTGTTCGAGAGCCAACAATTGTTGTTTATTTTCGGACGCCAACAAGATACCATCTGTATAAGGATAGCAATAACAATTGCTAAATTGCTCTCAGACCTTAGATAAAGCCTGTGCCACAAACCATTGACAAATACTTGGAGAATTTCTCATTCCTTGAGGCAAAACTGTCCACTGATATGTTTGGGCCAGTTCCTCATGATTTAAAGAAGGCACAGTAAAGGCGAACTTTTCCTTAATCATCCAATGGAATTGTAAAAAAGCAATCCTTCAAATCAATGATAATTATTTCCCATCCTTGTGGAATCATTGTAGGCGTTGGGAGATCTGATTGTAAAGCACCCATTGCGGCTATCACAGTGTTTATCCGCAGCAAATTGAGCAAAAGTCTCCATTTACCAGATTTCTATTACAAAACCAGGTGTATTCCATGGGCTAAATGATTTTTCAATATGTCCAGTTAGTAATTGTTCTTTCACTAAGCCTCGCAGGGCAAGAAGCTTTTCAGTAGGCAGAGGCCACTGCTCAATCCAGACAGGCTTATCTGTCAGCCATGTCAAAGACACAACCGGATGTTTAAGGCCCTGCATCCCAGTGGCCCCCACTAAAAATCTGTTGTCATTTTAACACCCCATTGGGTTAAGCAATCATGTGCCCATAAATTAGGCTGAGCACTAGTAACATAAGGTCTAATATTAGCTTGTTGGCCTTCCGGATGTGTTACAGTCATCGCAATAGCAGATAAAGCACCAGCAGTTGGCCCACCTAACCCAACAACTCCAAAGGTTGATTGAGTGGGGGGCCATGTTGGAGGCCAAACAAACTGTGAAATTCTAGTTACATCTGCTCCTGTGTCAAGTAAACCTGATATTGTTGTAGCTTCTGGATGACATCCCTTAGCAGTGACCAAACATTGTATTACCGGATGCTCATCTGTCACCTTTTGAGTCCAAAGAACCTGATGTGGTCCTGTAGATCCAAAACCTCCAGTGCCACCACTCCAGTCCACTACAGTTGGAACACAACTCATAAAAGGAACAACTTGAGCAATACAATTACCTTTTTGAATAACAACAGGAGGTTCACTAACAGACACCATAGCCTGAATTTGTCCCACATAATCAGAATCAATAAGACCCAAATGGACATTAATACCTTGAATAGTGCTACTAGATCTTCCCATCAGAAAAGCACTCAAACTTTGGCCTATAGGATCATAAGCATCAAGAGGCACTTTACATATACCTCTTGTCAAAACAGTCACTGTGTCAGCTACCGGTATATCAATCCCTGCCGAGCCTCTTGTGGCCCCTGTGTATCGGTCCCAAATGGAGAGCTTTGCAGTGCTGGCAGGGCTTGTGATTGTTGTCGGGGTATTTGTGTCTCCACGCACCCCTCTGAGTTCCTCTTCCAGTTTCCCTGCACTTGTCGACCACCTGAAAAAGATCTTAACTTACAAAATTTAGCAATATGGTCAAAGTTACCACAGCGATAACAAGGCACTTTACTGGCCCAAATTGCCCTAGAGTGTGCAAATTGTCCAGCAGTTTGAGGGGATTGGGTCTTCACGTGCCCTGATTCTTCACAAGCAGAACATCTGGGTGAGGACTTCATGACTGTTGCCAAAGCAGCCATTTTATGCTCAACCGAACCAACCTTTGAGCAAGCAACTACAAGATCAGACAGCAAGGGATCTCCCAGTAAAGAATCAATAATTCCCCTGCAATCATCATTTGCATTTTCCTGTGCTGGCTGTTCTGCATAAAATTTGCCTCAACTTATCGTCTTCTGCTTGCTTCTCAAGGGCTGCAGCAACCCTCTCCACAAACTGCAGAAAAGGTTCCTTCACCCCTTGCTGTATGGTAATATACCTTGGTTTAGGAGCTGCCATCTCCTTTGTTTTAAGTAAGGTACTCATACCCAGCTGCTGGGCCTGTGCAAGAACCAAGGGGTCCCATCTTGCCTGCAAATCCGGGTTAGAGAACCGTCCATTGCCCAGCAAGACATCAACTCCCACAGCGTGACGTGGATCGTGCTGAGGTAACTGCATATTGTCCAATGCTCCTCTTTCAACCATTTGTTTCCAGGTAGCTTAAACACACCATATTGCACTGGCTGAAACCGAATCATAGCAAGGTGAACAATATCATAAGGTGCAAGTAAATCAGCATTTAGAACACAAATCGCTTGCATCACCTGCGAAGAGTTAACACCATACTGAACTACTTTTGACTGAAGGTCCTGTACAACCCTCCATGCAAAAACCTGATGGCTGTCTTCTTGTCCTGAATTAGGAGCAGCTTTGAAAATGGGAAAAGCCCCAGGCCCACCAGAAGCTGCAGCAGCAACCATCTCCATCCTTTTAGGTGGACCTATTTTCTCTAACAAATTCCAATCTCCCACTTCAGCTGCTTTCATTCTCACATGCTCCCAAAATTGCAAAGGGTGTCGAGGAGTCACAGCCACCTGGCAGGGAGGCAGAGTCCAAGAAACAGCGGGCCTGGATCTGCTACGAGGTCTAACAGAAACAGATTCCTGTGTCTTTGTAGATGTACTTATAACCGGCAGTTCATCGTCAGAACTATCACTAGACAGGGAAGGACACTGTTAAAGAGTATAGTTTGTTCAACCAGTTCAGGAGGGAAGGGGGAACAGACAGATCAACGGGGGGTAGAGCATAGGCAGGCGACTCAAAGGAGGGCAGAGGAGGGGTGGATGGCTCAAGGGAAAGCGGGAGGGAGGGAGCAGCCGGACCACGGGAGGGTGGGGGAGGAGCAACCGACCGAGGGGAGAGGGCAGGGGGAGCAAACGGCCCGGGGAGAGACAGAAGGGCTGATGTCCCAGCCTGTTATTCACTTCACTTCTTCTGTAACTTCATTTTTGCTAATTGCTGTGCAGGCGTAAGATACTTTGTTTTAGTACTCAGTTCAACTAACTGCTGAGCAGGCGCATTATACACAGGTTTAACAGTCTTTTGGAGATAAATGCTGAGGAACAGTCTTTGCCTCCCGTTTGATTCTCACTATAGCAAACCCTGGGGGAACCTCCACAGCAACTGCAGCAGCCTCCTCAGGGGGAGATCCATCAACAGGCTCAGCCTCATCTTCCTCTTGTTCCTCTACTTCAGTTTCTTGCTCTAATTCCTGCTCCTCCAGTTCCTCCCATCTATCTTGTTCTGCTTTCCATTCCTTCAATGCCTCATACAACAGCCTCCAGGTAGTAGCCAAATCGACAACCGTCATACCCCCTTAGATATCACTTCCTATAGTCTCTTCCGAACTTTTTTCCATGCCTGGACACTGAAGGCAGTGTCGACATCAGCTTCAAAGTCCTGTGATTCACACCATGTCAGTAAGCTATGAAGAGCATAATCAGAAGTTTGAACATTTTTTCTTTTCTGCAAAGTTTTGCACATGGACAAAACAGTCTTTTCCACATTTGATAAATTATTTCCCATTATTTTTTCCAATTGCTCACCTCGAATCAGATGTCTGAATTCGGTCTGGACCTTCGCAGTGTCCTTGCTGCCTTCATTCCTTTTTAGGGTACCCTTCAATTTTTTCTCTCTTTTTACAGTCCAGTTGCAATCACGGCGGACGGCCACCAGATGTCGTTATAGAGCACGACACAGCACAAAGTACCACGACTCCATCAGAAGGGTGCAAGAGAGATTTATTATAGCAACATGTTGCTTTTATACTTTTTCAAGATATTTTCATTCACTTAACAGAAACATTCATTGCCCATGGGTTACAAGAAAGAAACAAAGTTCTCAGTGGGTGATCAAGGAGCCACGTCCTTCTGTGAGCCAGCTAGAGTCCGTATCTTTTAACTTTCTCTCCTTCATCACGTCTCCATGGTGACTACCTTGGTGTCTTCCTCAGGAGAGATATGGGGCTTTCCTTTATCTTCAGTAGGACTTTGCTGGCTCACAAGAACAGCACAGAATGTCTTTCCTGCAGGTTTATATGTTATTGTGTTATAATAGCGATTTTGAATCTTGGTGCCTGTTTAAAATGTAATTCCATGGTGAATTTTAATGTATTTTTTGTGTACAACAGTTGGTTTTTAGAGGCAAAGTCCTCAACAAGTTTTTCTTTTAGAAAGCCAGAATTGGCAGGTGAATATCCTGAGGCTAATTCTGCAATGTATACTGGTAGTTTGCCGCTGCTTTCTTGTGGAAGAGCAGGTTCTGATACCTCTGCTGAATTTTGCAGCTGCTCTCTTGGGGAAGTTTCTTTTAGAAAAATCCACAAGCACCAGAGGCTTATGTCCAAAAATGAGACAGAGGAGTCCTTCAACCTTATTTGAATAAAGAGAGAAAGTTGCGAAAAACAGAGTTTCTGCCTTAGAATTTTTAAAAGTTTAATAATACTGGGATAAAAGAAGGACAGTATTTCCAGCGCTGGGGTGCTTTTGATGAATGGCCAAAGAGGTTAGGTTTATCTAGTGCAGGAAGACTTAAAGCAGGGTCCCTACTTAATTTTTATTTTAAACTTTCAAATCTCTGTTCATCTTATTTTTCCCATGTAATCTCTTTTCTCCAGTTTTTCATACAGGAATTTAACAGCTTGGGTGTATCCTTCAATCCATATTCCACAATATCCTAATAACCCCAAGAGTTTTTTCATTTCCATTTTAGTTTTTGGTTGGGGGAGTGAAGTTATTCCTGTGATCTTTTCAGGATGTAATCACTGGTTCCTGTGGCTTATTATATGACCTACACATTTTAGTTCATTCTCTACAAATTGGAGCTTTTATTTTGATACCCAAAGTCCCTGGTTCTCCAAAAACTATAGTAATGATATGGTGGATTCTCAGACCTTTTCCTCATCCACCCCTGAGAGAAGTAAGTCATCAACATATTGGATAAGTTTTACCTCTGGTATTATGGGGAAATGTTGCAGTACTTCTCCTAAGGCTTGTCCAAATAAATTAGGGGATTCAGTAAATCCTTGGGGCAATTTGGTCCATCTGAATTGTTGCTCTCTCCCTGTATCAAGATCTTCCCATTCAATAGCAGATATATCCCTGCTTTCCCCTGCGAGGGGACAAGCCCAAAAGGCATCTTTAAGATCTATCACACTGAACCATTGGTGTGATGGAGGAATTTTTCTTAACAGTGTATAGGGATTTGGTACTACTGGATATCCATCTATAGTTCTCTTGTTTACTTCTCTCAACTCTTGGATGAGTCTGTATGTCCTGTTTGATTTTTTTACTGGTAGTATGGAGGTATTGTGGGGAGACATGCATGGCTCTAAAGTTCCATCTTTGATTAATTATTGAATTATAGTTTTCAACCCTTTTCTCCCTTTGAGAGAGAGTGGATATTGCTATATCTGAATAGGTATTGGTTGGTTATTTAAATTACTATAGGTGTTATGTTTAACTTACCCCTATTTCCAGGTTTGGCCCAAACTACTTCTTCAATTTGCTTTTCATCCTCTTCTTTTAACCTGAGGAGTTTAACTACCATTTTATTCCCCTCTGGAAGGACCCCTATGCCTAATTGTACTTGTAAGTCCCTTCCCAGCAGATTACATCCTGCCCGTGGTACAAATAAAATGTCCCCCATTCCTATCTTGTTGGTTCCTTCAAATACCACGTTTTATGACCAGTGCTCTAAATCCTTGCCCTTTTGCCCCTAGTACTTGAATTGTATCTTGGCTTTTCTCCACACCCTGTTGGAATTTTATACACATGTGTCCTGTCTGCCCCTGTATTTACTAAAACCTCAAATTCCTCCTCCTGGGGGTCTGCTTTTTAAATTATCAAGGGCTCCTTTTGATATTTTTCCCCCAGGAGACAGAGCCCCTGACCCCCCTATTCATCTATTTCTTGAACCTTCTTGAAAACTTTCAGATCTTTTTCTCTCTGTGAGCAGTTTCATTGTAAGTGTCCTCCAATTTTCTTGCAAAAATGGCAGATTGGGCCCTGATTATTAAATTCCTCTTCTTCCCTTCTAGGGCATCTCTCCCAGGGAGCTCTGTTCCCCTTAATTTCCTTCCGGCCCCCTTACTGTGGCCTGACTGGGACCTCACCTCCTTATAGGAGTGAGTCTTTGCCCGGTGGTTTTCTTTGGCAATAGCAACTGCCATTATTTTAGCTTTTGTCTTTTCTTTCTCCTCATCCCTCCTTATATATACACTTTGGGCTTCTTTTAACAGGTCATTTAATCCTCTGTCTTGCCAGTCTTGCAACCTCTCTGTCTTTCTTCTTATGTCTGGCCAAGCATGTGTGACAAAGGTCACCTTTAACAGGAGTTGTCCAATTTCTGTATCAGTGTCCGTTCCTGAATACTGTCTCATATTTATTTTTAACTTCTCTAGCCAATCACTTGGAGTTTCCTCCTTCTTTTGATGTTCAGAAAAAGCCTTACGGGCATTTTGATTTTGAGGAGCGACCTCTCTAATTCCCTTAATAATTAATGCTCTATACTCTTCCATATTTTCCCTTCCCCTGGGGGTATTGTGGTCCCACATTGGGCGCTGTGATGGCATCTTCTCCTCCCCAGGGGATCCATTCACATGTTCCCTCTCCCATATCTGTATCCCTGATGCCCAGATAATTTGCATCTCTTAGTGTGTAAACAAAAGTCTTAGTATAGACTGCATTTCGTCCCATATATACATGTTGGGCCCTAGGAACTGGTCTACTTGTTCTGCTAATCCAGTAGGGTCTTCTAGTAGGCCTTTTAATTCATTTTTAAAGGACCTTACATCAGAGGAATTAAGTGGGACAGTTACAAACCCAATTCTCCCTTGTACTGATATGCAGAAAGACTCTAAAACTCAAAGACAAAGGGAGTTACTAAGTAAGTATGTATTTTTTCGGCCAGACGCATGTGGGATATTCTGCAAAGGCATGTGCATCTACCTGTTCTCAGCATTCTTTTTTATCCTCTAAAATGTGCCATTAGGTTTTGCAATACATTTATGCGTATTAATTTCCTGGCTTTACCTTGTCCTGCTTTGTATGCTAATTAACTTATCAGTCCCTTGCACCTGTGTACTTGTTTCTGGTGATTGTATTGGGGGTCGCATGGGATGAAGGAAATGGTCTTCATCAAAGTTGACCCTCTCACCCTGTGGTCTTGTGCATGCTTACTGATCCTTTGGTCACAGTCCAAACCATGAGGTTGGTCTAATCTGGTTTGGGGGTCCAAGGAGCCTTTTATCTTGGTGACCTTGTAACTTTGTCCTGTTTTGGTAACCATCATCCTTCCCTTATCACACATCCTTGCATTCTTTCATATTGCTCTTGCACGTCCACCCTGTCTTTCCTTTACAGGCAGTTAGCACAGAAAAATGCATCAAATACTAAGCAATATATCATCTAAATATCTATTTCTAATCAATACCATTCTAATTCCTAACCCCGTGTCTCAGTACCCCTCCCAATGGAACTTCCCAGTGGGGGTATAGTGATATTGCTTGGTCCTCTTTTGTCAACTCTTCCCCTGGTATTCTAGCTGGGTCCATTTGGGTGTGGAGGGGGTGCATTGGGTACTGGTGGATATGGAGGAGGGAGACAATCTAAGGGGTCCCAGTTATTGGTTTCTGTTATTTCAAAGGTGTTTACTTCTCCTTGAGAGGCTTTCCCCACCCAGCAGGAAGCATAGTCTTTCTCTTCTTGGCTGACTGCTTCTTAAGCATTCACATAAATATTCAAAGCTTGGAACAGCTCCCTCTCAAAGGAGCCATGCATAGGCCAGAATGAATGATCTGATCTTATCTCCTCTTTCGACCATTCTATCATACAATAATGCATAATTTTGATATTACTTTTATTCTTTGTGTCAGAGCTATGCTCCCACTGTGCCAATTTTATCCCCGGGGGGCTATGGGGAGCTATATCCATCGGTGCTTTCTCTTTGCTTGCTTTATGCCCCATTCTTTATTCAGTTGTCCCAGCACCTCCCACACCACACCGGTGGCCTTTCTTCTTTCCAAGTGAATCTAACTACACATTCTTTACAGGTTTTCTCCCAATAGTCCTCAGATATCGTCCAAATCCTGAGAACTAAATAGCATTTTCCACACACTACTTTAATGTCGTGACTTAGCTTCTGCTTCCCTCCAGGCTTTTCCTAACCTTGGGCTACCTACTTCTTTGTGTCCTGCAGAAATTAAGGAATTTATTGCCTGAAATCTGATTCCCAATTCTGCCCTACGACACTCCCGACACCAGGCACTCCTGCGAGAGGCAGCACAGTTCCACCTCTTATGACAGGTGTTACACTCACACAAGATTCAAGGCTCACACCCAGGTCCACAACTAAAACACAAAAGTGCACTCATACAAACAACATAAAATTTTTATTATAAAACAATACAACAAGTGCTTCATAAAATAAACAAAAAGGGCCAGGAGACTCCTTCTCCTTTTTAATGCCTTTATTAAAAGTGATCAGCTCAGGATTGGGCGGCTCGACGGTCTGCAGCGTCCGTCGTCTCTCCCAAGGCGACTCAGAGGAGGAGGATATGCGCAGCTCTGTCCACTAGGGGCAGAGCTGGGGGAAATCCAGTCCTTGTGGGAGCCTTTAGGGCGTGACGTCCCCGTCAGATGTTACCCCTCCCACTCTGTCAGCTTGCTCTCACCGCCGGGGTCAACTCCCATGGTCAGGGCGAGAGGGTCCGAAGGTGTTCCGCGTCTCTGCAGGCTCAGCACTTGGTTCCTCACGTCCAGACATCACTCCAGTCTCTCAACTCTTAGGTGGCTCGTTGTTTTTGGGGTTTCTCCATGAGTTTGAGATGGGGGTCCCACAAAGCATTCTGGTCTTGTGAGTCACTTTGCATAACCCCCCCCACCTTCTCAGGTGTCTTCCCTATTCTGAGAAAGGTAAAACTTAGCTTCGGGCAAGGTCCCCACCCAGGAGAAGGGCTATTACCTCGCCCCAGCCAGGGCTTTTACTAATACAAAAACAACCATTAACGACAACGACCCGTGATTACAATAACAAAGGCAGCAGCCCAGCAGTAGTGGTAACTTTTTAAAACAAAAAAAATATTAACCAAATTTTTGTTCATAACACTTCACCTTTCTCTGGCCGCCCTGGTTGCCCGGGGAACAGAACTGCGAATCCAGGCTCCTCACTCACCTTGGTACTAATAGTACATCTCCTTCATCCAGCAGTTATACTTGTCAGTCACAAAAAACGAGGGACATACACATACACCTTGCACACATTTACAGAATAATAAGGTACTCTTGTTGTTGAGTTAGGTTCTAATATTCCTTTACAAATGCTTATTAGTTACGCAATGCCCTACTTCCCAAAAATTGTCTTAAACCCTTCTAAGATTCCCCAAACTTAAACCCTTTCTCTCACCACCCAAATACTTATAAAACCCCAGCCATGTAACAACACATAGACAAACTTAAAAAGGCCCCACTGCAAAGCTTTCACATTTTGCTTTGCTATCAAGTGGACCTAATCAGCTTCTTCACTGTGTTTGGCTCAGCAATTTAACACTTCCATCAGCCTAACCATTCATGCCTCAAGGGTATATTGGGTGTGAAAAACACCATTCACTTCTGTTAAAATTTTAGAAGTTTAATAGTAATTAAAATAGTAATAAAAATTAGGACAATAAGAGACAACAAAAAGCAAAGAATTATGGACGTCTGGGGGCCTGGCACTCCACCAAAAGGCACACTTTGCTAACAAAGGATTGACCCTTAAAAGCAATAGCCTATTGCATATTCACATATCTCATACACGATTCAAACATTCCTTTCAAACTAAGGTGTTGCTGCTTAATTTTAGCTTCTCCCCGCATCTTGTAAATCAATCTTCTTGGTTCCTCGAAGTCTGAGCTTTCCTGATAAGAAGGCAATAATTCTTCTCTTAGGATCTTGATGTCTTTTGCTGTTATCTCTATCCAGATAGGATAATGAGAAGAATTTCTTGATTATCTTTTCCCTTCCTTGAGCTAGTTACAAAAAGTATCTTACATCACATAGCTTCTATTTTGATATTATGCTATAGCCTAAAAATATATTTACCACACTACTTAAAAGATATTAATACAGCATAACTTTCCAACATAACATGTTATGAACAAAAACTCGGTTAATATTTTTTTATGAGAAAAAGTTTCAAAAAGGCAGCCAGACCACTGGCCCTGCCCAAGTTCTATGTGTTTTGTTATTGTAATCACGGGTCGTTGTCGTTAATGGTTGTTTTTGTATTAGTAAAAGCCCTGGCTGGGGCGAGGTAATGGCCCTTCTCCTGGGTGGGGACCTTGCCCGAAGCTAAGTTGTACCTTTCCCAGAATAGTGAAGACACCTGAGAAGGTGGGGGGGGGTTATGCAAAGTGACTCGCAAGACCAGAATGCTTTGTGGGACCCCCATCTCCAAACTCATGGAGAAACCCCAAAAACAACGAGCCACCTAAGAGTTGAGAGACTAGAGTGATGTCTGGACGTGAGGAACCGAGTGCTGAGCCTGCAGAGACGCGGAACACCTTCGGACCCTCTCGCCCTGACCATGGGAGTTGACCCCGGAGCTGAGACCAGGCCGACTGAGTGGGAGGGGCAACATCTGACGACACCATCTTATGGGATCAGGAGACCCAAAAGGCTCCCAAGAGGATCTGATCCCCAGCTCTGCCCCTGGTGGACAGAGCTGCGCATATGCTCCTCCTCTGAGTCGCCCTGGGAGATGACGGACGCTGCAGACCCGTCGAGCCGCCCAATCCTGAGCTGATCACTTTTTAATAAAGGCATTACACAGGAGAAGAAGTCTCCTGGCCTTGTTTATTTCATAACACATATAGTGTTCATTTTAATATTTGCAAAGAGCCAATCATATAATGTTATGAACAAAAACTCGGTTAATATTTTTTTTATGAGAAAAAGTTTCAAAAAGGCAGCCAGACCACTGGCCCTGCCCAAGTTCTGTGTGTTTTGTTATTGTAATCACGGGTCGTTGTCGTTAATGGTTGTTTTTGTATTAGTAAAAGCCCTGGCTGGGGCGAGGTAATGGCCCTTCTCCTGGGTGGGGACCTTGCCCGAAGCTAAGTTTTACCTTTCTCAGAATAGGGAAGACACCTGAGAAGGTGGGGGGGGGGTTATGCAAAGTGACTCGCAAGACCAGAATGCTTTGTGGGACCCCCATCTCCAAACTCATGGAGAAACCCCAAAAACAACGAGCCACCTAAGAGTTGAGAGACTGGAGTGATGTCTGGACGTGAGGAACCAAGTGCTGAGCCTGCAGAGATGCGGGAAACCTTCATCGTTCCTCACCCTGTCCTCGAGATCCCCCGAGCCAGGTCTGGGGCGTCTGGAGACCCGGACCGAGGCAACATCTTATGGGATCAAGCCCTGAAGGCTCCCAAGAGGATCTGATCCCCAGCTCTACCCCTGGTGGACAAAGCTGCGCATATCCTCCTCCTCTGAGTCGCCCTGGGAGACGACGGACGCTGCAGACCCGTCGAGCCACCCAATCCTGAGCTGATCACTTTTTAATAAAGGCATTACACAGGAGAAGAAGTCTCCTGGCCCTGTTTATTTCATATAATATGCATTTTTCACATTGGGGCTTTAGATTTTCTGCATTTCTGCCTTTTTGCAGACTCTGTACCAACTCAACCCTCAATATAGGCAAGATTCCTACAGGCAGTCATATATGGGTTGAATGCAGTAGTACCTCAGAATTAGGATTCCTGCAGTCTAGATTACAGGCAATTCTAGTCTCCTTTGTTTCCTTAATTCCCATTTTAACCCCAAGGTAGCAAATCCTTCCCCATTCCGGGCTATCACTCTGTCTCCAACATTCGCATCGTCTCATCACCAGCTGGGCTCCTCACGGAGAGACAAAAACACGGTTAGAAGGACTCCACACTCGCTTCGCAGATCAGAGTCTCTTCTGTCTGTGTCTCACACACTCGCACACACATTCCCGTATTTTTCGCGATCCCTTTGTTTTGCGATATACTCACGTGTGTAGGTTCTTCGTGCACCGGTTTAGGAGTTGCTGCAGTTTCCTAGGGAGTTTTACTCCCCTTTCACTCTCTCGTAGCAGCAGGAAAAGCCTGGGCAGGCCACTAATTTTAGGTGGGGTGCCTCCTGCCCGGGACCCCCAGAGCCACAGAGACTTGAGGTATATCTCGGTGGAACCTCCAAATTGTGAAAAGCAGAGTTAACTTCTTTGAATTTTTAAAAGTTTAATAATAATAGGATAAAAGAAGGACAATATTCCCAGCACTGGGGTGCTTTTGGTGAATGGCCAAAAATCATCGAAAAAACTTAAGATCATGTTCTTTATATATGGCTACATCTCTGGGGTTACATGCATATTCATTCACTTATACATTTTTTAAACATTCCTGAGAGCTTTTGATGTTGCAGGGTGTGGTGGTTTGACCAGGAAGAAGTGGGAATTCTGGGATGCTGTGGTCAAACCAATGGGTGCTCAGATTTTGATATTGGGGGCAACCATGACACAGGGGTTCTTCGTGTTTAGGTTTCCCATCCTGACTTATCTGTATGACATCCTGAGATCAAGTCAATAAATTTTAATCTTTCCTGTGATTTAAACCCTGTTGTTTCACACTTTTCTGATAAGAGGAGTTAACAAGCTCTTCCCCAGTCTCCTCTGGTGCTCTGTCTTGCGTCACTGCTGTCTTATCAATTGGACAGGTCAGTCAGTGGATGGCCTTACACTGTTCTTCTTAGTTACACAAAAGCCTTTCCACATCTATGGTTTTGCTAAAGTCTATAGTACAAAATGTTCATCACACCACTTTTCCCATAAGCAATACATAGATATTATATTTATTATGCTGCTATTTCCATGAGCGATACAGTACATACATGTCCTGGTTTTGCATAGGACTCATTTACAGAAGTGATGCAGAGCTTCCAACCACTGGAAAGCTGTACATGCCTCTGTGAAAAACACATATTAAAGATGAAAGAAACCTGGGAACTTCCTCTTTTCCTTCCAGCCTGGAAACAGGTAACAAGGCCTGGCCCGGCCTCTGTCTCAGCTGGGCTGGGCCAAGCAGGCTCTGCCACGGGGCTGGGCCCCTTTTTGGGGAGTCCACCGGGCCCTGTCCCGGCTGGGCTGGACCCCAGCAGCTGCCAGGAAGGAAGGTGGGGAGGCTGCAGGGCCCTGGGCAAGGCAGGGCTGGGCCATGGCTGTTAACATCTTGCCACCAGGTCCCCTTCTCCCAGAGCGGCCTCTGCATGGGATCATGCAGCTGAGACCAGAGGCAGCCCTGCAGGCTGTGCAGAGAGTGGCCCTGCTGAGACAGTGTGGAAATTTTCCAGAGTAGAAATCCATTTCAGATTTAGGTAAAATTTACCTCTTTGAATTAAGTCTGTAGCTTGCAAACATAGCTGTTTGGTCTGACTGCCTCTTCTCGCAAAAAACCTATGCTCAAAGAAACTGCTTCAGCTGAAGAACAGAGATAAGAAGGGCCCCTTGAACTTTGAAACAGATGAAGAGACTGCAGGACACAGGGCAGGGTGACCCAGGAGTTCTTTCTGTACTTTCTAATAAAAAACTAGCTGCAAGGGTAACTAACTGCAAGTGTAACTAGCTGCAGTGTAATGGGTTAAAACTTTAAGTTTGTTCATCAAAACTGACAAAGCTATTCCAGTAAGACTTGCACCTCTAGTTTGTTTAAGTAAATTTCCAGACTTTAAAGGATAAGGAAGGTGAACCCAAAAGGACAATAGGTTTCACAAACATTTGTTTATCTGTTTAGTAAACTGTTAATATGGGTGGGGGGGGGTTTGCTATGATTGATAACATAGTATCAGCTTATCCACTCAGTAAACCTAGGATTCCAGGAACTCAGCAGATTGAGCCTAAAAATTACAGGAATCAGACAAAGGAAAATTACCAACCTTCATCTTCAGACCCCGGGAGGTGGACTATGACCACCTAAACACAAAAGAAGAATATGCAGAGTACTACACATCAACCCGGAAGAAGGACTGTATAAGAACTCCACGGAAAATCAGGAGAGTGTGGACAGTGGCGGAGCGGAGACTCCCCTGTCGCCCAGCGCTGATTTGCTTATTGCCTTGCCCGCTGTAATCAATAAATTCTCAATTGATTTTACTTGGCATATTGTCGGCTCAATTTATAACATGCAGCTGTAACGGCAAACTCAGTAAAATGAATATGTATGAACCTATTGTGAAATTCTATGCATACGGATTAGTAAGGGAGATAAAAAAGAATCGAGAGTTCTTAGGGGTGTGCAGGTCCTTTAGGGTGTCAACAACCCCCACATGCATCCAGCACTATAATAAACATACCAGCTTTACAATTTTTCCAAAGTTGTGGAGTTTTTTTCTTTCAACAAATCACTGCGGCTAGAATTGAACACAGCAAAAACCAAAGACCAGCCATGCAGCTGATCCTGACACAGCCCCTGCTGCAGCTCTTGCCCCAAGATTCCAGCCAGGGTCACGTGCCCATTGGCAATCCCCAGGTGAGATGTTAACTCTTGCAGTGCTTCAATTCTCCCTTGAGTGAGAGAAAATAAGAAAATGCAGGCAATGTAGAGGAGCAACATGAAGACACCGAGGTCAGTGAAGAAGTCAAGTCCCAGATGGGAGGGATGAGGAGATGCCCTAATCTTGAGGCTGAAATCCTCTTGTGAAGCTATGGAGAAAGATGTAATTGATACATCAGACTCTGTTTCTCTGTAACACATGAAAGCATAGGGAGGTGAAGGATTCAAATTGATAGAGCGAAGACCTCCATGCCAAAGTAAGCAGATGATAAAGTAGTTGTAGTCTACGAGAAGTCTGAACAGAGGGAGAGAGAGAAGAGTGAAGACCCTGTGCTCCCAGGGAGAGAAGAAGACCTCTGTTCCCAGACATGAAGATTATTTTAGAGATAGATAATGAGAACCTATTACAGCGACCTGATGAGGTCTTCAGGGTGAGAGACAAAATCTTGTTTGATGATCAGAAGGCTGGATTTATTGATATATAATACATTATTACTATACTAAAAAGAATAAGGAGAGAAGTTGCAGAGGCTGCTAAGCTAAGAATAGCATAGAAAAGAATGAATAACAAAGTTCTGTGTCCAGCAGAAAGCAAGGACAAACTCTTCTGTGAGTGGTCAGCAAATCCAAACACTCACAGAAAACCAATCACTGCTGCACCTGTTGCAATCCACACCAGCTGATAACAATTGTTTACATTCTTCTTCTGGGGCCTCTGCTTCCCAGAAGATGAACAAATCCCAAAGAAAGGATTTCTATGAAAAAATGTCTGGGACAAGAACCTTTGCCTTTGAACAGCTTATCTTTAAAACAGTACCCCATAAGTTGACATGGCCCATAAACACAACTGTGGGAAAAGCTTGTGGAAAATGGGAGGGATTTCATGATTGTAGATTTCCTTGGGTGGCTGCTATTCATGGGGAGACCCATGAGATAACTGTTTTCTTGTGGAGAAGTCTCCATAACATTAACAAGAGAGACTTCTCTCACTAAGTGAACTGAAAAAAGACTATTCTAGAGGTGGTAAACTGACTGAAATTTTAAGTTTTGTTTCTTTACATTGTCATTGGGAAAGAAAAGGTTGTGGGGGAGAAGTGTTATGAAGGTTTTGTTCTGAATCTTATTACTCTTTCTTTTAGTTGCTGTCAATAAACTTTTCTTTATATCCTTTTAAAGTTTTGAGCCTGCTTTGCCTTTCTCCTGGTCCTACCTCTCAGCTGAAAATGGGTGAGTGCGTCCTAGTGAGTACACTGCTGATTGGCCAGCACTGAACCCACCACAGTACTTAAGCAGATAGATTATATTACATTAACAAGCAGCTAAAAAGAGTTATAATTTGTACCATATCTAAATACTTATGATCAATAACAACATGCAAAAGCTAATACATAAATGCGAAAGCCAGTATTATCCAGTAATTTTTAAAAAAACTTTAGAAGTTCATGCTTGTGCAGACCCTTGACTATCTCAGGAGCCAAGCTGTCTGGGCTCTGCAAAGAACCTGTTGCTTGAAGTTAGTAGAGACATTAAGACCCATTTCAAAGACGATAACACCCATACATACCTTCATCTGTCACCCTGGTTTTTTTAAGTTCTTCTAAGCCTTCTGATGTTTACATTCTTGTAACGAACTTTCTCACACACTTTCCTGTAAATACTTATTGTTTTACATCCTTTTCTGGAGGAGGAGAAATTTGATGGACTGTTGGTTTGTCCAGTGTCATTGGAGAGGTGGCACTGTCATTGTCCCATCTGAAATAAACAGGGCCAGGAGACTTCTTCTCCTGTGTAATGCCTTTATTAAAAAGTGATCAGCTCAGGATTGGGCGGCTCGACGGGTCTGCAGCGTCCGTCGTCTCCCAGGGCGACTCAGAGGAGGAGGATATGCGCAGCTCTGTCCACTAGGGGCAGAGCTGGGGGAAATCCAGTCCTCGTGGGAGCCTTTACGGCGTGATGTCCCCGTCGGATGGTGCCCCTCCCACTCAGTCGGCCTGATCTCACCGCCGGGGTCACCTCCCATGGTCAGGGCGAGAGGGTCCGAAGGTGTTCCGCGTCTCTGCAGGCTCAGCACTCGGTTCCTCACGTCCAGACATCACTCCAGTCTCTCAACTCTTAGGTGGCTCGTTGTTTTTGGGGTTTCTCCATGAGTTTGGAGATGGGGGTCCCACAAAGCATTCTGGTCTTGCGAGTCACTTTGCATAACCCCCCCCACCTTCTCAGGTGTCTTCCCTATTCTGAGAAAGGTAAAACTTAGCTTCGGGCAAGGTCCCCACCCAAGAGAAGGGCCATTACCTCGCCCCAGCCAGGGCTTTTACTAATACAAAAACAACCATTAACGACAACGACCCGTGATTACAATAACAAAGGCCGCAGCCCAGCAATAGTGGTAACTTTTTAAAACAAAAAAATATTAACCAAATTTTTGTTCATAACAGTCCCCCCTCTTTTTCTTTGATCGAGCTTAAATTCTAAGCTCGCATCAACTCTTAATTTTTGTTTTGAATCTAATATAAATCTCTTGTGCACTTTGGTAGTCATGGTTACTTAATCTTGTTACTTTCCTTGGTTTCTTCAGGTTTGTCTTCACGGCAAACACTATTTTACTGAAACAGATAAATAAGCATAGTAAAAATAGCAATCCTCCAAGTGCACACACAGCGAGAAAAACTACCTTTTCCCACACATCCTTTTTTAAAATCTCCAGGTTCTCCCACCCACTGGGATCAAGTGTAGGAGTTTGATCTTCATTATTTACACATGCTAACCTTTTTATTTCGTTTGAAATGTTCCTAATAATTGAATTCTTAATTTTTAATACTGCCTGGAGCCGGATAACTTTGTTTAACATAGATATTGGGATCCGAATTTGGCTTTTACAATTTTGGATTTTCTCAATTTCTATTTCACTGTGCCTGTTCTGTTTAATTTCTCCCAAATCATTATATATAGGAACTCCCAAACTTGATCCAGTTTCTTTGGGCAACAAGAAAATTGATTTGATCACTCTAGCGGTGCAGCTGCCAGACAAGATCAAATCTAGGGGTTTAAGGCTCCCCTGAAATGTGTTCCTAAAGGGGTTTATCTCTTTTCCAGTACACTCATATAAATACTTGAAACAAACAATTTTTCTTACCATTTTCACCATTTCTTTGCTTTTTACTAGATCTGCTGAGCTTGTTTCAGCAGCATCCCATTCAAAGCACAACCAGGCTTCCCCTATAGGGCACTCTCCTAGGAGTGGCTGCCTAAAAGTGGCAGTATTGTATACTATCCAATACACTCTTTTATTTTTTTTTTTGATAAAAGACCAATTGGGAGAGGTTAACACAATCAGGGTTAGAACTGATGTGGACTCTCGACAAGGAGCTCACTTCCTCCTCACAGAGGGGTTGGTAGCATTCATTGCACGGCTCAGCTGGGCTCCCCTGAGCACCACCAGCAATCAGAGCCATCAGCACTACCCTTCCCAAGAGTCCGGTATGGGTCATCTCACACAGCCTGCCCACCCGGCCTTGCCTCTTGGGGAACTTTACTGAGGAAAAGCTTCCAAGCTCTTTAGAGTCCTTTCTACCCGTTTCTCTGGTTAAACCTCTCTTGGTCTGTTCCCTACCAATTTTGGTTTCCCCTCCCAGGGGAGTGTTCTGTAGAGGATTAACCTGGACTCTTTAGAAATAAATTGGAGAATTAACTAGAATTACTTATTTACAGTCTTAAACTTTTTACCAACATAGTTTACACAGAACAGTCTTAAAACATTTTAAGCAATATTAGAACTCTGATACCAATTTTTTTTTCCACACAGTTCAGTCTTTTTGACTCTTCCTTCTGAGAGTCATCTTTAAATCACAGTATACTCAGGTGAATTAACTTGTGAAGCAGATGAATCTTGTCCAGCGCCGGGGGGTGAGAGTGATGTGGACTCTGGTCCAATGCCAGAGGGAAAAACTGGGACTCTGGCCCAATGCCAGAAGGACAAAGGGGTGGAGTCCGGTCCAATGCCAGAGGAAGAATGGGGTGCAGTCCGGTCCAATGCCAGAATGCCAGAGGGAAAAAAAACTGGTGTTGAATCCTGGTCCAATGCCAGGGGGTGAGAGTGATGTGAGTCCAACTTTTTCCTTTTGGTCTGCACAGTCGAGTTAGTAATGAAGAGTACCTGAAACGGGCTTTCAAACACACACTTCCCTCTAAGGAGATGTGGTAAAACTTATAATGCACAATCTACATTACCTCTATTCTAATTTGTCTATATTCATTCTCACACATTCCTTCACACCCTCAAGACACAAACTGGATCATTATTGCTAGAAAATCACTGTGGCTCCCCTCACCTTGGGGTTGGCCCACAGGTCTCAGTATCCCTGGGCCTCTTGGAAGCGCCCTGGCTCTGGTTGCCTCTCGTGCACATTCACCTGTGAGGCTGTCTGCGTGTCACTCACACTCTCACAGCTACGGCTCCCTCACACACCTGAGGAGCACTAGTCTCGTTTGCAGGTCACACACACTCTTTGGCCACAGCCCCCACCCGCCTGGGGGACACAAGCCTGGTTTGCAGGTCACACATACACACACTTCCACTGCCCCCTTCCCACGTGCCCGGGAAGTTGAGGCTGACTTTGTGACTCACTCTCACGCACACAACAAGACAACAATAAGGTACCTTTTACTTTCACATCACTTATTACAAGTTAAGTATTACTGGCCAGTTTTGGTGCTATTGGATATCCTTTCTACCTAGCTGTTTTTGTCTAACTTCAGATGTTTTTCACTATACTATACTATACTATACTATACTATACTATACTATACTATACTTCTTAGTACTTTGTTGAGACAGGACTTATCTGCTCCTGTATCTACCCAAAAATTCTAATTCTTCATTTAAGGGTCCCACTTCAAAGTTTACCAAGGGCTCTTCTAGATGTTACATCAGGTCCCCTATAGTGTAAAGCCCCTGACCCTCTAATCGTCACCTTTAAGGATCTTCCCTAAATTATCTTGTTCCCTGGCTATTGCCTCATCAAGACTGAGTTTTCTACAAAACCTCCTGACGTGTCCTGCCTTTCCACAGTAAGAGCAATGTCGCTCTCTCAAAGGGCCTTGAGGTGTCTCCATCCCTCTTGTACCTGACAGTACTGACTTATCCTTGCCTCCTCCTGGTGGTGGACCCGCCCACCCTGCACTTTCTCTAGCTACAGCAACCATGATCTTAGCCTTGGCCTTTGCTTTATCTTCCTCCCTCCTTAAATACACCTTCAGTGCCTCTTTTAATAACTCATTAATGTCCTTCTCTTGCCAATCTTCCATCTTTTCCAGTTTTCTCCGTATATCAGTCCAAGATTTGGTAACAAATTGGACTTTTAGTAGCATTTGACCTTCCGGGGTGTCTGGGTCTATTCTAGAGTACAACTGAAAGTTCCGCCTTAGGCGATTAAGCCAGGCAGCAGGAGCTTCATCTTTCTCCTGTGTACCCTCAAATGCCAATTGGGTATTAGTTCCTTTGGGAACTGACTCTTTGATCCCCCGTATTATCAAAGACCTATATTCCCTCATGGCCTTCCTACCCTCCTCCTGATTAGGGTTCCAGTTGGGCTCCGTTAGTGGCAATTTCTGTTCACCTGATGGCACCTGGGGTCCTGGACTGTTATCTTTCTCCCAAATTTTTATGCCAGCCGCCCTTATCATCTGGACCTCTTCTGGGGAAAATAATATACTCAGGATGGAATTCATTTCCCCCCAAGTGTAGATATTTGGACCTAGAAATTGATCCACTTGTTTGGCTATGCCCACTGGGTCCTCAACTAAATGCCCCAACTCTTTCTTGAATCCCCTCACCTCAGAAGCAGTTAGGGGAGCATTCACAAAGCCAACACCTCCCGCCACTCCTCCCATAGGAACCTCTCTGAGGGGAAAGAGTCTCTCTGCCTTGGAGGTCTTGGATCTGGTGCTACAGTATGGCCCATCTTCAGATGCCAAACTACTTTGAGGGTTCTCTGGGTTACCCTGAACTTTCTGCCCATCAGCAGGTGTATTTGCTGATAGCTGTCTACTGGGCGAGGAGGCATTTGTGTCCCAGGTAGAAGGAGGTAAAGGGACAGCAATAGGAGGGGGAGAGGGACCTGAGTAGATATTAATCGGAACTGGAGAAGGGGTGGAGAATGCAGCAGGTGGAGTAGGCACTTGTGGTGGTGCAGAAGGAACTGGAGGAGATACTGGGTTCATCATAGCTGAAGCTGAAGAGGTAGAAGGAGGAGTTTGAGCAGGTGGTAATGAGATGGCAGCCGGGGGAGGAACCGGACCTGCCATTTGAGGTGCTTGAAGAAGAAGATTATAAGGTGGTGGGGCAGAAGGAGGCAAATAATCCAGGGGGTCCCATCTTTTACTAGTTCTATCATCCCCTCCTTCATTCCCCTCTTTCTTCCTCTGTACCTTACAAATTTGCACCCCTTCATCCCCAACAGCACTCTTTAACCAGCAAGCCACATACAATAATTGCTCAGGATCAGTATCCCCTCGAGCTGTCAGATAATTATTTAATTGTTGGCACATCCACTTATCCTTTGTCCCACACCAAGGCCATCCTCCTTGCACCTCTAATTCTGGCCATGCTTCCATACAATAATGGATCATTTGCACTTTATCTAATCCCTTCGTGGCCTCTATAGAATCCCATTTTACTAACAGTTCTCCTAAGGGACTACTAGGAGGTATATCCCTCAGTCTCTTGCCAGTCTTTTTACTACTACAACATCCCATTTTTCAAGTCTTAATAAAAAAAATCCCGAAGGTGCCTCTACTGACCGGGAATTTAAAAAAAAAACCTTCCTTGAGGAGCTCCAGCCTCCTCCACTGAACTTCAAATTTACTGCCTGATGCTCAGGACTTTATACTGAAACAACTGCCCAATCTCTTGATTGCCCAACTTCCCAGCGTCAGGTCTTACATCTATCGGGACTTAAACACACGAAGCCACGGCCAAGAATCTGGGTCGTGCCTGACACCCTCAGTCAGGAGAAACAACTGCCTGATTTTTAGTTTGCCTAACCTGACAATTTTTAGGCTTCACCGTATCAGGACTTAAAAGCAAACCGCAGCCTCCTTCGCTGGGGTTTGTGCCTGACTCCCTTTGTCAGGACTTACTTTGCCTGCAGGGCTTGTGAACCACCCGAATCCTTCTCGGGACTGACAAATCTTACTCGAATCCTTCTCGAGACTTACAAAAGTGCCTGACCTCCCTTTGTCAGGACTTTGGGGTGCGTGCCACTCATACACAGTAATTCACTCCGCACGCCCGGAGTGGGGGGGCCCTTTATTCCCCCTTGGGAGACGACTCACTCACACTAATTCCACGTGCTTCCCCCTGTTCCTGGCCACTTTTCTCGCGAAAAGCCGGAACCGCAGTACTAAGGGGTCCACTCTCGCTTCGAAGGTCCGGCTGCCGGCCCTCGTCTCACTCACACACACATGCGCACGTCTCCCACTCCCGCCACCGAGTTTCTCACCAGTCCGGTGCTCCGGTGCTCCTCTGCGTCGCTGTCCTGAGCCGGTCCCTCTTGGTCCTGGTAGCCAGCTGTCCTCTGAAGATCCAAGATGGCCAGTCCTGAGTCCTCTTGCGGCGTGGCTATCCCGGACGAGAGCCCCCAGCTGAAATAAACAGGGCCAGGAGACTTCTTCTCCTGTGTAATGCCTTTATTAAAAAGTGATCAGCTCAGGATTGGGTGGCTCGACGGGTCTGCAGCGTCTGTCGTCTCCCAGGGCGACTCAGAGGAGGAGGATATGCGCAGCTCTGTCCACTAGGGGCAGAGCTGGGGGAAATCCAGTCCTCGTGGGAGCCTTTACGGCGTGATGTCCCCGTCAGATGGTACCTCTCCCACTCAGTCGGCCTGGTCTCACCGCCGGGGTCACCTCCCATGGTCAGGGCGAGAGGGTCCGAAGGTGTTCCGCGTCTCTGCAGGCTCAGCACTCGGTTCCTCACGTCCAGACATCACTCCAGTCTCTCAACTCTTAGGTGGCTCGTTGTTTTGGGGGTTTCTCCATGAATTTGGAGATGGGGGTCCCACAAAGCATTCTGGTCTTGCGAGTCACTTTGCATAACCCCCCCCACCTTCTCAGGTTTCTTCCCTATTCTGAGAAAGGTAAAACTTAGCTTCGGGCAAGGTCCCCACCCAGGAGAAGGGCCATTACCTCGCCCCAGCCAGGGCTTTTACTAATACAAAAACAACCATTAACGACAACGACCCGTGATTACAATAACAAAGGCCGCAGCCCAGCAGTAGTGGTAACTTTTTAAAACAAAAAAATATTAACCAAATTTTTGTTCATAACACCATCCACTGTCACTTTTGGAAATCTGTACACGTTGGAGTCAGAATTAAACTTTTCCTCTTTTTGCCTTGGAGATTCCGGTGTCCGCACCATTTTATTTTGTGTCCTAGAGCAACATTCACCCTTCAAATTATTTGTAAGGACATTAGCAAACATTTTTCCTTGTATTTTGTTTGGAAAAGCAGGTTCTGATACCTGCAGGGTGTAGTGTGTTTCTCATGGAGTTAGCCTCCTTCTGTATGAGGTCCGAGTTCTCTCTGTGCTTCCTTGTGGAAGGCAGTATAGTTTTGTGGGATTACGGTCCCCTTGTACTGTTGCGTGGAAGTGCTGAGTTCAAGTCTCAGCGATAAGTGCTTTGAATTTTTAAGAATATGTGCGTGTATGAGGATTGCCTCTGTGTGCGTTAATTTGAGTTTTGCCACCACATAAAATCACTGTGGGGATGCCCATGAAATAAAGTTCATTTGCTTAAAGTGTTGAAACATAACTTTTGAGTGTTTGTTGGGTTTTAGTGTGTGCCTTTGAGTATTGTTTTGGAGGTGTGTGTGTGTGTGTGTGTGTATGTGGCTGCCCAGGAAGAGCAGCTGCTGTTCCAGGCAGCCAGGAGAGTAGCCTTAGAAATGCAAATTAAGGCTGCTGAGGGGAAGGTGTGGCCCATGTATGCCATTCAATCCCAAGCTATGCCTGCTTGCAAAGACAAAATTTGCATACCACAAGGCAAACCAAATATTGGTGATATTCCACTCTGCAACAGAATTGGTAGAATTTTGGCAGAAAATATTATAAAAATTTCCAAAGGAGTAGGTAGGGGGAGAATTTATCCCACTCCCCACTCCAATATGTGCTGTCATTGTGCAAGTTTGTTTTGATATAATTAACAACTTTAAATGTTCAAGTGTATCCGCATCTAATAAAAAGCTAAGTGTGCGAAGTGTGTATCCAGACGTGAGGCAAGGAGCCACTCAAGCCACAAAAGCAGGAAGAACTGCTGACTACTCACACAACTGTGAGATCTACAGCCAGACAGTCCTCTATTATGTGAATAAAACTAACTCCAGACAAAGAGGAACAAAAAGAAACCATATTGGAAAATATAGTAAACAGAAAATCTGTTAAAAGCTGTAACAAAATGCTAAATTCCAAAATGAAACACATTAAATTGTTTACTTTTTTATATTTCCAGAACAATATTACCAACAGTGTTGTTCCTGGATCAGTCAGCTATCCTAGCAGAACCTTTTGTGAGAAACGACTGCTCCCATAAAATTTAGAAGGTTTATTAAACCTTAACAAATACAACCAAGGACTGAATAAGAAACAAGGACAGCACGCTGATAGTTGGTGACCTGGCTGCCACAAGTTCGTCTACAAAATGGCTGCTCTGCCTTTTATGTTCCTGGGGGTTGCATTAGGCAACTCAAACCCCTGTCAAAGTCTGTCAGTCAACTCTTTTTCACCGTCCATTGGTGGAGACTACTTTCTTGCAACTTGATTGGAGGTGAGGTGTTGTTGTGGCTCACCCCCCTAGAAACAAGCTTTCCCCATTCCCAACTGCCCCATGCAAGGGGCGCATGTACACACCTTTCCTCCACATCTCCGACAACCAAGGCTGTCCTGTGGCAACAATATGGGGGGGGAAGGGACTATGGGGAGAACAGAGGACATCTAAACAACAAACCACAATAACATAACTATACATCAATAAAGCTTTTCTTAACATACTGTATTTGTTTTGGGTTAGGGTAAATTTGGGAGAAAATTTTTCAAGAGGTTTTTTTAGAAAGTAGATTTAAGTGGTGCTTTTTCAAATTGGTTTGGGAAAATAGTTTTTTGGATAAAAGTGAAAAAAAATGCTTATTTAATAGGTAAATTATTTATTACTATTAAAAATGAATAATATTAGATAATAAAATTTTTGTCTGCTTTGAAGAGATGATAAATTTAGAAAGTTCTTTGGTGGGTTGTAGTTTGGTTTATTTAGTCTTTTCTTAGTCTTTTTGGTGTTGGAAATGTTGGAGCTCAGGCCTGGCCTGGTGGGCTGTAGGTGTGAGTTGTTGATGTTTTTTTGGGTGTTCAGTTTAGAATAGGTTCTAATAATGTTAAAGAAAAAAACCTATAGCTTAGGGAATTTTTTTGTTTTAGTTAGTTAAAAACTAACTAAAAGTAAAGGACAGCTCTGTTTTGTTGTTTGTTTGTCTGTTTGCAGACAACATAGTTTAGGAGCAGGAATGTGGAGGAGTGAGTGTAGTTTTTGAAAATAATTTGTGTGCTTTTTTGGCTTTTGCTTTTAGAATTAGTTTTAAAAGTGTAAAATTTATTTTTGGGCTAAATAGACGAATGGGTTTATGAGCATCCTAAAGTCACTTTTGGACATTTTACTCCTTATTCCTATATCATCAGCTTATTACTAAAACTAATATATATTTTAACTTTATAAACACATATATATGAATATATAGTATATAGCTATATATAGATAATGGTGGTAACATTCAGCAAATAGTGATATTTATATATACTTCTTAATTACATTGTTTTGAGGTACACATTGTGGTGTTCTATCTTTTTGCATTATTGACTGTGTGTAATTTGGTCTTTGAGTAAAGAAAATTTTATGAATGGGTTTAGTCTGTATTTGAGGCAGAATTGATTTAAATTGGTTTTGTAACAAATTTTTTATATGTATTATTGGGACTGTTTCTGTTTATTGTATGTAGGGGCTTAGATTGGGCAGGGTTTGCTTGGTTGGTGGAATTTTGAGTGTTGACTAACAAGGTGGCTTTGGCTAGATGTTGCTATCAATTTTTGAAAGATTTTTTTATTTACTGTTTGTAAGGTGATTTTTAGTTGTTTGTTGTACTTTTCTACTTTGTTTGTCGTTGGTGTATGGAAGGAGTTATGGTATATTTAATGTTATGGTTTTTAGATTAGGTGTTGATAAGGTTGTTTTTGAAATGAGTTTTAGTGCCTGACTTAATTTTTTTAGGGGCACTATGTTTTTAAAGGATTTGCTTTTTAAGGCTTAGGATGGTGTTACAGGCTGTAGTGTGAGATATAGGGTAGATCTTTAGCTATTTTGTGGTGGATTTTATTATTGTGAGTATATAGTGTTTATTTTGGCATGTTTGGGGTAGTGTGATGCAGTTAATTTGCTAGGCTTCTTCACATTTATATTTGGACTTCTGTTTACTGTATTATAGGGGCTTTATTTGCTTGGCTTGTTTGATGGTAGTACATGTCTTATAGTTATGGATAACTTGGGAAATATTGTTTATGGTTAGGTCTATTTTTTGGTTTTGTGCCTACTTATAGGTGGCATCTTTGATGACTTGAGGCATCATGAGCTTATTTAGCTAGGAATAATTTTTTGTGTTGCTAATTTAAGTCTATTTTTGACACTTCTATCTTTGTAGCCTGATCTATTTGTTGATTGTTTTGGTGTTTTTTATTGGTTTTATTTTTGGGGACATGGGCATTTATATGGTGGACTTTTATAGGTAGTTTTTTTACTTTGGTAGTGATGTTTTTCTACTTATTAGTGTTACTTGTTTTGGGTTTTTTTTTGTTTATGAGATTAAAGTGGCTTTTTTGGGCTAATTTATAATTATCTTTTATATTTTAGGGCTATTTAGTTTTTTAATATGGGTGTGTTGTGTGATGCGGGTAATTTATTTGTTTTATGTGGTATTGGTGGCACGGTGGGTAGAGGGAACTTTTGCTTTGAATATTTATTTTAGCACTGGTAGTCGGAGTGCCACGAGGAGTTGTGTTTTAGCGTTGATTACTTTTGAGGTGGCTTGGATTATTTTATAGTCTGTTAATTTTTTTTTTTTTTTTGTTGGAGTATGGTTGGCTTTAGACTTTCTGTAACTTGGGCTTTAGAATTTGAGTGGTTGGCTTTGAGTCTCATTGGGTACTTTTTGTTAAAGGTTTTAGGACAAATTATGGCTCTTGGTTGTAGAGTATGTTTTTTACATTTGGTTTTGTCTTGACTGGGTTAAGGGCTATCACATGAGCAATATTTTGCTTAATATGGATAAAGTCTTGTTGCTGTTCAGGGCCCCACTGGAAAGTGTTCTTTTTGCAGGTGATTAGGAAGAGAAGGCTTATAATCTGACTATACTTAGGAATATGCATTTTCTAAAAGCGTATGGTGCTTAGGAAAGCTTGTGGTGTTTTTTGGTTGGTTGGTGGAGACATTGCTGTGATCTTGTTGATGATATTAGTGGGAATTTGATGTTGTCCATTTTGCTATTTTACTTTTAGGAATTGGATTTTTTGAGTAGGTCTTTTAACTTTGCTTTTTTGATGGCAAAATTGATTTTTAGGAGAATCTGGATGATTTTCTTTTTTTTCTTAAACACTTGTTGCTGTGTTCTCTTACACATTGATGTCATTGATGTGTTGTAGATGTTTTAGAGCCTTACTTTTTTTTAGTGTAGTTTGGATTAGTTTATGGCCTTTTGTGGGCCAGCTTTGGGGTTTCTGGTCCGTCCATGGGCCAGGGCCCCCCAGGGCCTTTCTCTGGCTCTGCTCTGCTGCTGTTGCTCTTTTCGATCACAAAAAAAAAAAAAAAATTAATTAAAGAGAGTTGAAGAGCTGGCAGCAGCTCTGAAGCATTGAAGGGCCAAAAAAGGACATTCCAGAAGTTGTTTCAAATTGTTCAAAATTGTTTGAAGTTGTTTGATGACTATCAATGGTTTTTTGATAACTATTGATGGACTTTTCTGCAGCAAGCCTGTTTCAGGACCAAAAAGGACTTTCAGATATGTCCAAGAGGAACATCTTCAGTCCATGGACTTTTTCCTGAAGCTCAGCTGCTTGGACTGGAACTTTCTTTGCGTTGTTTTTGCATTTTCTTATATTGTAAGATTGTTTTAGTGATTTGATAGAATTGTATGTTCTACAGGTGAAGAAATTCCCTGTTCATTCCACACCAGCACTTGAGTGAGGTTTTGATTGGCAACAGATAACCTGCCAAGTGTTTGTTCTTTCCTCTGCATGTGCCCAGCAGAGAAAATTACAAACACTTTTCTTTTTAATTAAACTAAATTTAAAAGCTGACATGTCACAGACATATTTTCATAAAAATCCTTTCTTTAGGATTTTTCCCCTTTCTGAGAAGCTGTGGCCTCAGCAACAAAATGTAAACAATGGTTATCTGCTGCTGTGAAATGCAACAGGTGCGTCCGTGATTGGTCTTGGGTGAATGTTTGGATTTACTGACCACTCATGGCAGAGCTGTTCTTGCTTTCTGCCTGGACACAGAACTTTGTTATTCATTCCTTTTCTATTCTTAGGTAGCCAGCTTCTGAGAATTTTTCTCTCTATTCCTATTAGCATAGTAATAATGTAATATATAGCATAAAATAACAAATCAAGCCTTCTGAACATGAGGTCAACACTCTCGTCTCCTCTTCACCCTGAAGGACCCTTGCAAGCCCTGTAACACTTCAATGTGAAGGCAAATTGAGGCTTCCATTTTGCTGCTAAAGGAATGGAGAAAAATGCATTGGCAATGTTAATAGTGGCGTACTACTTTGTTGCCTTGGGTTCCAGCTTGTATTGGAGCTCTAATATGTTTGGCACAGCAGCACTTATTGGTGGAATTACTTTATTTAAGGCACGATAATTTATAGTCAATCTCTATTTTTTTTTTTAGATTTGTGTATAGGCTAAAATGGGCTGTTAAAGGGTGAGTGGGTTTTGCTGACTACTTTTTGGCTCTCTAGCTTATGAATTATTTTGTGGATGGGGATTATGCATTTTGAGTTGTTTTGTATTGTTGGTGGTATATTGTTGAAGTGGTAATTGGTATATGTTGTTTTTTTACTTTTAGGAGTCTTATTGTAGGTGGGTTTTTTTGATAGTTTAGATAAGGTTTTTAATTGCTTAACGCCTCCTGTTTCTATAGTCATTATTTTAAAGGTTTATTCAAGTTATTTTGGGTATTTGAATATTGGTTTTGGAAGAAGTTTATGTTTAAAATGTATGGAGCTTTTGGGTTAGCTGCAATAGGGTGTTTTTTCTATTTATTTTTAGTCAGGCTTACATTAGCTTCTACTAAAGTAAAATTCTGTGGTCCCTCTGTTATGCTAGCAATAGAAACAGATTTTGTCTCTATATGTCTTCACGGGATTAATGTGCACTGTGCACTAGTGTTAATTAAGGCTTCATATTTGTGTGGTTCTGATGTGCTAGGCTAACAAATTTATATAGTCTAAAAACCATGGTTTTCCCTAGCCTCTACCTGGCTAGAGGCAAGGCCCTTCTAAGCTTAGTTATCTTTTTTGGGGGTGTATATGTTTTGGAGGTTTCTTTAAGGGGATTGAACATGTTGTCATCATTATCATATTTGGCAATTTGGTTATGGGCTATTGGAGTTGCTTTTTTTTGGTGGAACTTCTTTTTTGAGTTTTGTTATCTTTTAATTTAAGCATTTGTTGTCTTAGAGTAGTAGTAGAATTTTTTATCTCATCTTTTAATGTATTTTTTATTACTATGCAGGAAGAACCGTAGTTTAGTTCATGGGGTGTACTTTTTTTTGTCTGGGGGATGTTTATGTTTGGTATTAGAAGTTTTGATTTGTATTGTTGAAATTTGGACAAGGTCTTTAATTTCTTCTTTGAGTTTTTTGTGATTTTCTTTTATCTTCTAATTTCTGCATGTGTTTTTAAAGCTGTGATTCTTGTATGTGTTGGGCAATGTACAGTATTTGTATATGTTTGGAGCTTCTTTGCTATAATAAGCACTGACTCTTCTTTGTCACTTAGCTTTATTATTGCTAAAGTAGAAGCATATTCGTGTGGTTTGAGTTCTATAAATTTTCTCTACATCACAGATGTATATGGTACTAAATTTGGATTTATAGTGTTTAGGTTATCTGAGAAGACAATCTCTGCTATTGCTATTTTTCTTAATCTTTGAATTATTTGTTCTATGGATTTTTATTGGGTTTGCTGTATAAAGAGATCATCTGCACACAGATATCTTTGTGCTACATTTTTAAGGATTCGTGCCCAGAGATTGTGAGAGTCAGTCTTTTTGATCATTCTCTGGTCGATAATTGTATTATGTGATAGGGATTTAAAATGCTTTGCATTAGTACTGTTCAGAATTGTAGCCTCTCTTGTAGCATCTCAAAAATGGACTAACTATAGATTTATTCAGTTGTTGAGTGCAATTTATTTTTAGGCTATGAAGGTCTTTTAAGGAAAAGGACTTAATAGTGACTTTTGGTTTTGTGTTAGTTTTTGGCTTTGAGGGTCTTTTTTTGGGATTATCATTATCGTCTATTAGCTGATTGGTTTTAAATGTGTGTTTTTCACCTCTAATGGTAGGAGCAATAGCTATTGGTTGAGGCTGATTGTTTGGTTTAGTTGTAGGCTTAGGTTAATGGTTTTAGCTACAACTTGAGTAGCTGGGGTGTTGGCTGTAGTCTGAGTGATTGGGGTAACTGCTGATTTATTTCCTTGCCTTTTTGCTTTTATCTGCTGCCTTATGGTATTTAGCAGCGTGCAATAAGCATAGGCTAGGGCTCTGCTTATTGTAATGATTTTTTTCTCTTTAGAGTTATTACAGTAGTTCTTTTTTAGATATTTTTCTACTTTGCTTGGGTTTTGAATTTGTTCATGTGAAAATTCTCAGGTTGGGAGATCAGAAAAATTTTTTAGGGTTTGACTCTCTTATTCTCTATACTGCTCAGAATTTTCTGTGCTTGGGTCTACTTCTGGGTTAGGGGTCTTAGTAGCTTTTTTGGACATATTAGCCTTCACTCTAGACAAGTTACAGGCTATATAAAAGAAGCTTACTAGATGAAATATTAGGAATATGGTATTTTTGGCATTTAGGGGAAATTGAATATTCTTAAAAAGTGACTTAGATTTAAAGGAGAAGAAGGAAAGGAAAGGCTGAAAAACTTCATCTCTTGCTCTTCTAACAAATTAGGTGCAATTACTAATAAACCTCTAAAATATGCTATTGGAACTAAGACGTAGGGTAGGATGAAGAAATTATAAACTATATTTATTTGAATAGACTTCAGTACCTCTGTAAACTATCAATTATTATTACTGAACCCAGCACAATAGCTATTCTAATTTATCCCCTTCTATTGTAAAAACTATGTGTTAGGGATAATATTTGAGCTATTTTTGGATAAGAAAATAATTTTTGTGATTAGAAAGGTATTAAAACCTTAAAAAAGCCTAGGGACTAGAAACACATGATGGCCTCTGCCCCAAGAGACATTAAGAATTCAAGCAACATGGCTATTGATTGCTTTATCTTAGTATAGAGTAGGCACAATTAAAATGCAGTTAATATAGGGGTTTTTTACTTTCTTGGGCCCTACGTTGGGTGCCAAAAGATGTATTTGTTTTGGGTTAGGGTAAATTTGGGAGAAAACTTTTGAAGAGGCTTTTTTAGAAAGTAGATTAAAGTGGTGCTTTTTAAAATTGGTTTGGGAAAATATTTTTTTGGAGAAAAGTGAAAAAAAGTTTATTTAATAAGTAAAGCATTTACTAGCATTTTAAAAAATGAATAATATTAAAAAATAAAATTTTGTCGGCTTTGAAGAGATGACAAATTCAGAAAGTCTCTTTGGTGGGTTGTAGTTTGGCTTACTTAGTCTTTTATCACTCTCTTGTGTTGGAAATGTTGCAGTTCAGGCCCGGCCTGATGGGCTATAGGTGTGAGTTGTTGGTGCTTTTCTAGGTGTTCTGTTTAGAGTAGGTTTAAATAGTCTTAAGGAAAAAAAACAAAAACCTGTAGTCTAGGGGACTTTTTTGCCTCAGCTAGCTAAAAACTAACTAAAAGTAAAAGAGAGATCTGCTTTGCTGTCTGTCTGTTCCCAGACAACACAGTTTAGAAGCAGGAACGTGGAGGAATGAGTGCAGTTTCTGAAAACAAACTGCACACTTCTTTTCTCCCTCCCTTTTGCTTTCAGAACTAGTCTTAAAGGTGTGAAACTTATTTTTGAGCTAAACAGACAAATGGGGATATGAGCATCATAAAGTCACCTCAGGACATATACACACAATATTCATCCTTTAATTGCGAGACCCAATCGTCCCATTACTTATCTATAACACTTGTAATAATATTAACAGCAAGGTATGGCTTCAGATGACAGAAGGGTAAGTGAGCAAGAAAGAAAGGAATGGTGCCCTTTTTGTCTACTAAAGGACCACTCTAACACACATCCCTAGAACAAAGGCTACATTAATAATTGACTTATGGACTTAAATCTAAATTGGCAAAATTGGGATATAACCATATGTAAATCAGACAAAAATCATTTTATCTTAAAAATGAAAATGTTTCAAAAGGATGGCTGGTTACTCTAACAAGGTTCTGTCAGGAAAATTAATCCACAAAAACCCAGATATTTGTGTCCAAGAAGGAGACAGAGGAGTCCTGTTACTTTATTCGAATAAAGGGAGAGGTCATGGGCATTTTCCATGGGGTCTCAAACTTTTAGAGGACGCAGCCTCCTTTTTATCCTGATTTCCCGGCCGCATGTCCCTCTCTCTTTCCCCACTGGCTGAGGTACTTGAGAGGTACAGACTTTCCAAACCAACTAATAGACCCTCTTTATAATGTGCAACACCCCTTCCCTTTTTCTTTTTCCTTGTGACTGTTATTTTTCTTTAAATCTAGAGATTTAGCAGAGTCTTGAGTAACAGTCTGTGACAATTAGTGGAATTCCTATGGAATTTATGGTATCCCCCATTGCTTCTTTCGCCTCTCTCTATCTGGCCTTATCTACCATCAGACCCACCGTTTGTTTGTAAAGACACCTCTTTCTCATTCCTTTCAATCCCTCCTTTTCTTATTTTCTCAGTAATTTTCTTTACAAACCTTAGTTATCATTGACTAAACTTCCTGTTCTTCAGTCTTTTCTTGATTTTGCAATTCTTTGCATTAACATAATTTTCTGTCTTTTTGTAGCCTTTTGTGGATCTGTAGGCATGGCTACTACCTGTATCCCCTTGATCACATGTTCAATAAGTTGCACTAAGCAAGGGATCATACATGGTAAAAAGATGAGAGTTGCTACAGCACATAAGAGGAAAAAAAAGCAGTTTTTTAACCCATAGTCCACCAGGTAACCACGAAAACATGTCCTATTCCCATCCTTTATGTCGCCCTGTTCTTCTAAGTTCTTCTAAGCCTTCTGATGTTTACATTCTTGTAAAGAACTTGCTGACATGCTTTTTTGTAAATACTTCTTGTTTTGCATTCTTTTCTGGAGGAGGAGAAATTTGATGGACTGTTGGTTTGTCCAGTGTCATTGGAGAGGTAGCACTGTCACCCTCCAATCCACTGTCACTTTTGAAAATGTATAAATGTTGGAGTCAGAAATTAAACCTTTTTTTACCTTGGAGAGTCCAGTGTCTGCGTCTTTTTATTTCATGTCCTATAGCGACATCTGGTGACTGCCTCAGTGTACTGCAGCCTAGGCTTGAGGCACAGGGTCTGGTGACTGCTGTGTGTTGGACAGCCGTGGGTGCGGTCGTATAGTTTTACCCTCTCCGTCCCTGTTTTGGCGCAGTGATTGTGAGCCGTTTGGCACTTTGCCTGCAGCTCTTGTGGTAGTGGCAACCCCTGTGGTTTTAATGGAGGATTCCTTGGGTTTGGACCTCTGGAAGGGTCTCATGGAGCGGAAACAGGCTTCTGTTTCCTGGAGCTATTTTGAAAGATTATTTCTGTGGGCCAGAGAGCAAGGGATTTTTTTCAAACCTTGCGGAAGCGTTCTCCAAGGAGGCATGGTCTCTTGTGGGAGAAGGCCTCATGGAAGCCCTCTTTGATGATTGTACTATAGACATGGGATCACTGCTGGTGCAGTGGAAAAAGTTTGACTCGGTTTGCCAGGGTTTGGATTTTGTAGCTCTCGGAGTTCCCAGGGGGACCCTTCCGTCTTGGACATGGACTAGGGGGAATTCGAATTTCTGCGCGAAGCAGAACCCTCCCCTCCCCCCAGGACCGTGAGTTGGGAGGCGGTTCCATCTCGGATGGTGATGTTTGTTCCCCCGGGGTGGATTGGGATCCCGGCCAGCTGGTTCCGAGCAGCCAGCGAGTGGGCGGAGCCCCGCAGGCTTCTGGGGGCTCTGTGGAGTCGGCTAGGCCAACCCCGCCCAGCACCGCGGAGGCAGCGGGGCGGGGGGGGAATCGCCCTACTTTTGCGCCTTCTCGGTGCTTGGGGGCTGCGGGGAATCCCTGGCTCAGCCTCCACCTCTGCTTGAGTCTGATTCGGTGACAATACTGTGTCCGAATTGTGGCGTTTCCACTAAATACCCCTGGGTGCAGCAGGAGAGGATTCATCAGCTTCAGCGTCAGTCTCGTCTTCAGGGGGGTGGCTTCAACCGTCTCTGAGTTTGCGCAGCCTGCTGGGCATGCGCAGGCGGTGGAAGCCGCCGGAGGCGGGGCGTTGGTTGGTGTTCCGTCAGGCCCCCCCCCACGGTGGGTGGGCAGCCCGCCCTCCTCCGCTCGGCGGGGGTGGTGTCCTCTGTGGGGTTTCGTGTCACAGGCAGGACTCTCATCGGGGCAGTTCTGCACGCCCTCGTGTCGCCACGTGGTGACGTAGCTCCGCGGGTCGCGTCTCTCTCTGTGCCCCACCCTTCCTCCGCGCAGGTCTCATTCCAATCCGCACCGGGTTTGCGAGCCCTGCCGGGATCTGCGTCCGCCACGGCGCCCTCTGCCCGTGCTGCAGTGGACAGCACTGCTGGGCTGCTGGTGGGCACAGGCTCTGTTAAGGCTGGTTCGGCCCCGCCGCCCCTGCCTCCTGCGGATGCCGGGGCTGCAGCGCGAGAGGACCTTGAGGTGTTCGCTTTTAGCGCAAATGCTGACGCTGCCGGCGAGAGATCAGTGGTTTCCTGGGGCCATGGACCCTCCTCGTCGGCCATGTGGACACTCCCCCCATGTCAGGTGACCGTGAGTCCGAGGGAACATGGGCGATTCTGGCGAGAAGTCAAAGCTAAGGTCGAGGAAATGGTTGATTGCGCCTTCGAGCAGCGTCTGCTGAATTGCGTAGAAGGCTCCTCTGGCCCTGCTGATGCTGCAGGGGACGCGGTGTCAGGTGGTGTTGAGCTGCCTCCCAGTCAAGCATCTGCCTCTGTCTCTGTGGGGCCCACGGGACGGGACTTGGCAGATGCTGCAACCTTACCAGGGGGTTCCCAGGCTTTCCCTGTATTTAGGGATGCTACTCATAACACCCATCAACCTGTATCGAATAAGGCTGTGAAGGAACTCCATGATACGGTTGTGCAACATGGTCTGGGGCCTGCTGAAGTCATGCAGTGTTGTAGTGCATTTTTATACTTTGTAATACTTTGAAGTGGTTTTGGTTTGTATCCCCATATTTTTCCCAAATGGTTTATCCCAAACTGCACCCCTCTCCCTTTACCTGTGTTATCCCTCTCCCGGGATAAGATCATCCCCAAACCCCCACCCTGGCTCTCTGTCAATCACTCAGCATCCCATCCCTCCATCTAGAAGTTTCAGTCCAGGTCATCAAGTGATTAGCCAGAGGCAAAGGGTCAGCCCCCCAAGCCTTGCCCCATACGCTGTCCTATATGTCTATCTCCCAGTACTCATCTCTTAATGTCACTTATTGGTTGGTAAAATGTTATCTCCCGGTGCTCTCGGCAGGAGGCCCCCTGAGGTGCAGGGAGCTCCTTTGGGACTTCTAGAATAAAACCTCGGACTAACCCCTGCTAAGAGTCAGCCCTTTGTCTTCTACCGATGTCTCTGGTGTCTCCTCTGCTGCAAAGGCAACTAGCCTAGGTGCCCTCAGTACCTCGGGGCACAGGAGAGTGTCTCCCCACAGTCGGCCATGTCGGGGCTGCCCCCCCCCCCCCCCCCCCCGCTGTCTGCCGACTCGGGACTGGCCAAGGGTTACTGAGAGGCTCACAGAGGGACCGAGACAATGCAGCTGCTTCGAGTGCTTGCTGCTGATGTGCTAACACCTTAGGACATCCATGCTATGGCACGTATTCTTTTTCCACCTGTGGAATTCGACATTTTTGAGTCTAAATGGGCTCAGTTGGCAGCCGGGGCAGTGGAACGGAATGTTATGCTGGGTACGCAGGATCCCAGGCGTGTGATTGGCACTGATGTGCTGTTGGGCACAGGCAATTATGCTGGTCCTCAGGGGCAAGCTGTCTTCGATCCCCTGATCCCCTTGTGCTTGACCAGTGCCAGACAATAGGCATGGCAGTGTTGGTTCAGACCATAGAACAGGCTGCTCCAAAGGACATGTTTGAGACTCTTGTCCGGGGGGCTGATGAGCCTTTTCTAAGATTTGCAGGGACGCTGACTGCCTCTGTGGAGAAGCTGGTGGCTGATCCTGAGACAAGGAAGCTTGTGATTACAAACCTTGCATAATGTAACTGCAATGAAGATTGTAGGAAAATCATAGAGGCTCTTCCTGGTGATGCTACTGTTTCCCAGATGGCGGAGACCTGTGCAAATATAGGCCCCTCAGGTCATAAGATGACTGCCTTGGCTACTGCTGTGCAGCCGGTCTGGGCAGTCCTGCAGGGCAGGCAGCGACAGCAGGGAAATGCTCAGGCCAGCAAAAAACAGGGAAAGAAAGCACAGAAGGTCAAAACTCCCTTGTTTTTGTGTGGTCAGTGTGGAAGGCCAAACCATATGACAAATGTCTGTTAGGCGACTGTTCATGTTAATGGCCAAGCATCGCCGGGCTCAGGAAACTGGAAGCAGAGCGCAAAGGGGAGACGCGCCCAGACACAAGCTTCTCTCCAGGCCTCAGAGCTGATGGAGGTTTGCTTAGCCAGCTTGCAGCCAGCACCCGTGGCTCAGCAGGTGATGTCTGTGCAGCAGCAACAGTTGTCTTAGAATCTTGCAAAATACACAAGGTTTCCCTGGATGCTTTTGGTCCCTTGGGTGAGGGCATGAGTACTTTCCTTATGGGGAGATCTAGTGCCACCCTTCAGGGCATCATTGTACACCTGGGACTCTTTGATGTAGATGTTATGGGACAGATTTGTTGCATGGTCTCCACATCAACCCCCCCTCCGTCACTATCCCAAAAAGGACGTGGATAGCTCAACTTGTGACTTTTAAGTCTTCTGTTCACAGGACAGCTGACCGGTCATGTGGAGATGGCGGCTTTGGATCCACTGGGCCGCCTCATGTTCACTGGACTGCTGTCCTGACCAAAGAACGTCCCTGGTGCGATGCCGCCAGAGATCTGCCTTTGCGGGCTTCTTGACAGCGGCACAGATGGCACAGTTCTCTCCCTTGCCGCCTGGCCCCCGGAATGGCCCCTGAATCTGGTGGAGACACCTATCATGGGACTGGGAGGAAGGGCGCAATGCTATGTGAGCCAGCAGCCTGTGCTGGTCATGAACCCAGAGGGATAGATGGCCTTGATTTGGCCTCATGTCACTTCAACTCCTGCTAACCTCCAGGGAAGGGATGTTCTGTCTGTGTGGGGAGTGCGCATCGGGACAGATTTTTTATGAGGGCCACTGCAATGAAGGGCGCAGAGTGTCCTACTCCTCCTTTACGGTGGCCTGTGGACAAACCCATCTGGGAGAACCAGTGGCCCCTCCCTCAAGACAAATTAGTCGCCCTTCAAAATCTGGTGCAGGAGCAGTTGGACCAGAGTCATCTGGAGCCTTCAACCAGTTCCTGGAACACTCCTGTCTTCTGCATCAAGAAAAAATCTGGGAAATGGAGATTGTTACAACACCTCCGGAAGGTCAATGCTGTGATGGAAAGCATGGGAATATTGCAGGCGGGCATGCCATCGCCTGCCATGCTACCTGCAGACTGTCTGGTCCTCATCGTGGATTTGAAGGATTATTTTTTCATAATTCCTTTGCATCCTGATGACAGACTGAAATTTGCCTTCTCTGTGCCAGTGATTAACAATGCTGAGCCCGCACAATGATATCAATGGAGGACTTTGCCCCAAGGCATGCACAATTCTCTGGCCATATGCCAATGGTATGTGGCCCGTGCCTTGTCTGGAGTTCGCAAGCAGTTTCCTGATGCCAGTCTGTACCATTATATGGATGACATTTTGGTGGCTGCATCCACCCAGGATGAGCTGCTGAGGATTCAGGGTCAGTTGCTCGATGCTTTGCATTCTCATGGACTGCAGGTGGCTCCAGGAAAGGTTCAACAACAACCTCCTTGGAAGTATTTGGGGGTCAAAATTCTGGAACAGACAATCTGACACCAGGAGGTGCAATTTGTGCATTCAGTGAAGGCACTGAATGATGCCCAGAAATTGGTGGGTGTCATCATTTGGTTATGTCTGTCCTTGGGACTAACCTACACACAACTGTCTCCTCTGTATGATTTGTTGAAAGGAGACTCTGATCTAAAGTCGCCTTGCACATTGACCCCTGAGGCACGTGAGATGCTGGAGGTGGTTCAGCGAGCTGCTTCTGCTTGACAGGTTTATCGCATTGATCCCTCCATTGATGTCACTGTGTTCATTACCACTCCAGATTCGCATCCCACAGGCATCATTGGCCAATGGAGTGACAAATGGTCCAATTCCTTGCACATCTTGGAATGGATTTTCCTGCCCCATCAGCCGCAGAAGACAGCAACCCCATTGTCTGAGCTAATTGCTCGCTTGATAATCAAATGCCCGCAACGGTGTTTGCAATTGATGGGTGCGGATACCGCAAAGATCATACTTCTGGAACAGCGGGAGGATTTTGAGTGGAGATTTGCAAACAGTGTGTCCCTGCAAAGTGCTCTGGAACATTTTTAGGGCAGATCACTTATCATATGCCCAGCCATAGACTACTGCATATGGTGAAATTCACACAAATCTCTTTGCGGCCCAAAACTAATCAGGAACCCTTGCAAGGACCCACCGTCTTCACTGATGGTTACAGGGAAAACAGGAAAGGCCATTGTTACTTGGAGGGATGGATCTGAGTGGCAGGTCCTGGAAGGTCATGAGGATGGGTCAGCCCAATTGGTTGAACTGAAGGTTGCTGTCATGGCATTTGAGAAATTTTCCCAGGAATCTTCCAGTTTGGTCACAGATTCTGCCTATGTGGCCGACATCGCACAGTGGTTGGATCATTCAGTTTTGAAGGAGGTCAGTAATTCTGCCTTGTTTCATTTACTGAAGACTTTGTGGTGTGCCATTCAGGCCCAGGTTCATCCGTTCTATGCTCTGCATGTGAGGAGTCACACCAGTTTGCCTGGGTTTGTAGTGGAATGTAACACGAGGGCTGACAAGTTGGCTAACCCAGCGTGGGTAGCACCTCAGCCTGACACACTCACCTAGGCCAAGGCATCGCATGGGTTTTTCTGTAGCAGGCCCAGAGCCTGCAAGACTTCCCTGGCGGTCAGAAGCCTAAGATAGGAAATGCCAAGTCATGGTGACCGGACTAGAAGCCCCCCTCCTCTGCCTTCGGAGCCTTGCTTATCTCTCTGTAAGACTATAGGTCACTTTCCTTTAACCCTTGCTATTGGACAATTTCTGAAACCCCTGTACCCTATATAAAGAGCTGGTTTTGCCCAGCTCAGGCAGAAGAGCTGTCATTGGGAAACTTCGCAGAAGAATCGATAAAGACGCTCCTGTGGAATCCCATACAGCATTTCTCCTCTCTCTCCCTGTGTCTGCCTGCCTGCGACACCTAGCAAGCTGAAGAGCAGAAATCACAATGAGCTGATAATCACTAAAGAGCTGATATCACTTAAGCTTGCTAAGGTTGCCTGCGGCTAAAAACTGCTTGGGAGCTCAGACAGTCTGTCCCAAACAGGACTGCGCTATCCAGGCTCCGTGCAGCCTGTTGGGTACAGCCTGAACCCCAGAAAGGTGGAAATATTTTTCCATCAGAATGCACATACCTTGCAGAAGCAGTTTCAGCTGACACCGACTGAGGCTCGTGACATTGTCGAATTGTGTGATGACTGTCACGTGCTTGCTCTGCCTTTGCCAGCAGGGGTAAACCCCAGAGGCCTTAGGGCCTTGGAGCTTTGGCAGACCAATGTCACCCAGATTGCCGAGTTTGGCCAGCTCAAGTATGTACATGTCACTGTAGACACGTTCTCCTGTGCAATGTCGGCTTCTGCTCACACTGGAAGAAAGGCCTGTGATGTCCTTGCCCACTGGAGGCAGGCCTTTGCCATTCTGGGCATACCTTCTGCTGTGAAAATCAACAGTGTTCCTGCTTATGCATCGCAGAAGGTGCGACAGTTCCTGCAGTTGTAGGTTGTGTCGCACAGGTTTGGTATCCCTCATTCTCTGACTGGTCAAGCTATTGTGGAATGCACTCATGGTACTCTGAAGCGAGTTCTTCAAAAACAAAAACCGGGAATGCAGGGTGAAACCCTGCACAGTCGGTTGGCAAAAGCTTTGTACACCATCAATCATCTTACTGTGCCACAGAACTCAAATAATCCTGTCATTTTGAATCATCACCTTTCGTTGCAGGCTGCAGACAAGACACATCATCCTCGAGTGAAGGTTTGAGTGTGGAATTTAGTCATCAAACAGTGGGAAGGTCCCTATGACCTTATCGCTTTGGGGCATGGGTATGCGTGCGTATCCACAGATACTGGGGTACACTGGGTACCTTCAAAGTGTGTTTGCCTGACCTGCGACCGCAGAGACAGAATCTGGTCGACGGGCAAAATGGAAACTGTGAACAAACTGAAAGTTATCAAGTGGATGAATCATTGAGTGATGACTCAGATGCAGATGACACGAGTGATTACTCCGATGATTCCTCCACGAGTGGACGCTGAACATTCTTTATTTTTTCTTTTTTTACATTGTTCATTTTTATTTTTTCTTTTTAAATGGAAAAGGATGAGATGTCGCCCTGTTTTAAGTTCTTCTAAACCTTCTGATATTTACATTCTTGTAACAAACTTTCTCACGTGCCTTTTTGTAAATGCTTCTTGTTTTGCATTCTTTTCTGGAGGAGGAGAAATTTGATGGACTGTTGGTTTGTCCAGTGTCATTGGAGAGGTGGCACTGTCACCTTCCAATCCACTGTCACTTTTGAAAATGTATAAATGTTGGAGTCAGAAATTAATCCTTCTTCTTTTACCTTGGAGATTCCAGTGTCCATGTCATTTTATTTCATGTCCTATAGCAACACCTTTCCATATTCGGACTGGTATATGAGCTAACTTTCTTATTTCTTTTGTTATTTGTTTCACCGCTTTTCCATGGTCATCTGTTTGTAAACAGCAGTTACAGTAATTTAATTTTCCACACCATCTCCCTTCCTTTGCTAATAGATAATCTAATACCATCTGATGTTGAAGTATGGCATTTCTCATCCTAGTGGATTGGTCAACAAGAAGGTCAAGAGCTGTAGCTGTCTGGTTGGTTATTATTTCAAATACAGCTTGTAACCTAATTATACAACTTAAATTATAAATGGGTTCTCTGGCACCTGATATTAGTTCATTAGGATTCCAAGTGGCTGGTCCTAAGTACTATATGATTTGCTCAGGTGGCCATTCATCTTTTCCCCACTCTTGGGTCCTCCCTCCAGCCAGGGATGCATCAGTTGATTGCTTTTCTCTAATTAGATCATCATATACCTTGATAATTATTTGAATTTTTTTGAACTTGTGGTAGCAAAAAACCCCAACAGTCTAATATATCTTACATAACATATCCCTGACCAGTTTGGAGGTAACCTGCGACAGGCATGTTGGCCACCCATGGCCTGTCATCAGATCCTCATGGCCTTCTACAGACCCAACAATTGCTAAGGTTAAAGGGGTTTGCTACTTCTCCTAGGATTAAAAAATCGATTCTTTCACCTGTGACTCAAACCTGACACTATAAAGGTAAGATTATTAAGAAAAACATTCTAATGATGTAATCTAATTTTCTAATCTCATTTTCATGTTGTCTTCCGCTCCACTTGTGGTGAGTGAAGACACAGAAACAGTGTAAAATAAAGAAAACAATGACAGTGAGAATTAGCCCCCCCAGTGACTGGAGATCCGAAAGGAGGAATGCCCATACAGACTGTTTCATCAGTCTGTGGGTAGGCACACCAGGCTTCCCCCGATGTCAGTGCACTGGCTACTGCTCAGGTCCACTCCTGCAGGATGTCAGTTACAGCCTCCTTTCCTTCTCCAGGTGTGATGTCCAAATCTCTGGGGCTTCAGAGACCTTGACCTGAGTGTGATGGGAGTAGTGGGTTTAGTGCTGACCAAATGCCCATGCACCCACTAGAATTATTTACTCATTTTCTACTGTGAGATAGGATTAGGAGGAGAGCAAAACAGGGTCAAATCTTTAAAGGGTATAAAGAAAACTTTATTAACAGAACTAAAGGAAAGAATAATCAGAATAAAATCTTCAGAACACTTCTCCTCCCCCAACACCCGCTTTTCTTTCCCACTGACAACATAAAGAGACAAAACCTGGGATTTTTAGTCAGCTTACCACCTCTAGAAGAGCCTTTCTTCAGTTCACTTAGGAGGAGGAGTGTCTCTTGCCATGCCATGGAGACTTCTCCAGAAGAAACAGTTCTCTTGTGGCTTTAATGTCACAGTGAATCAGCTGTCCGGGAGAAAGAAATCTGTTCGCCATATGAAAATCCCTCCCCTCAACTTACAGCTTTCCCCACAACTCTATTTGAGGGCTCATTCTTTGGCTAATGGGGTACACTTTTAAGCATGAGCTGCTCATAAGCAAGGGTTCTCTTCATCTATTTTTAAAATCATCTTCATCTCTGGGAACAGAGGTCTTCTTCTTTCCCTGGGGGCAAAGGGTCTTCACTCTTGTCTCTTTCTGTTCAAGATTCTCATTTGGATCACAGCTACTTTAACATCTGCTTTGCTTCAACATGGATGCCCTTGCTCATGTCTACAGTTTGAACAGTCCATCCCCCATGCTCTTTCATTAATTACAGGGATATTCTAGTGTATCACAGTCCATCATCATGGCCTTACATAAAATTTTCAGCCCATGAATAAGGCATCTCCTCATTCTCCTCCCATCTGGGATTTGACTCCTACTTCACTGACCTTGGTGTCTCCATATAATTTTCTTTACATGTCTTCACCCTTCCTTTTCCTCTGACTTGGGAGAAGATTGATGCCTGTAAGTTTCATCTGTTTTGGAGAGTTTTACAGTGCTGAAAGAGTTAATCTTGCCCAGGCCTTGCATCAGGAATTTACCTCTTGCTGTTGGTCCAAGCAGCAGCTGGACCTGTTTACAATGGAGGACATTTTGGCGTCTGCGCTGAGGGAGGGGGTGAAGCAGCTGGGATCTCAGCAGCCAGGCTAGGCTCAGCGGCAACACAAAATGGCCAGGCAGAATCTCAGCAGCACGTGCCATGGCCCAGCCCAGCCCCTAGCTGCTCCTGGGGCCCAGTGGACCTCGGCTCCACTTGGGCTGGCGGTGGGGCAAGGCTTAATGTTGGCAAGATGGTAATAGCTGTGGCCCAGCCCAGCCTCGGCCAGGGCCCCGTGGCCTCCCCTCCCCCACCCAGCCACCGTGCCACCGTGCCGTCAGGGGGGAGGGAGAACTCTCTCTAAAAGCTGGAAGCAAGAGAACTTTTCCGAGGCTTGTTCATTTTAAAATGTGAATCTCACAGAGGCAGATCTAGCTTTCTTAGCAGTTTAACAATGTGCCAATTCTCAGAACCAGCCAGCAATTGGTTTTGCCCGGCACAGAGGAAGTTGCTAGCAGATTCTCTTAGAAAATTACTTCTGTGGCCGACTTCTCTCCTCACTAAAAATCAATTAATGCAAAACCAGCACAATAAGTCCACCTGTGTTCAGCTGTCTTGACGGTTGTTTCTGTGGTCAGTAACACTTGGAAAGGTCCATGCCATTTTGCCACCAGTGGTGCTTCTTTCTATTCCTAAAGTAGGACCCAATCTCTTGCTTGGATGTTATGAACAGCAAAGTCCAAAATCAGCATCTGTGCCAGCTGAGCTTCCTGTCAAAGAGATTTCACAAGAGACAATATCCTGGCCACATATTGCTTTAAATATACATCACTTATTTCCACCCTCCCTCCCAGGATGGGAATTACAAGGGTAGGGAAATCCAAACATCAGTTCAAAGGGAGATAATTGTGAGAAAGAACTGCTCACTTTGAAAATTTGAAAGGTTTATTAAACCTTGACAAAAATACAACAAAAGGACTACATAAGGAAAAATTCGCAGCACTGGGAACTGCCCTCCTGGATACCACGTGGCCAGTTAATCTTCAAGATGGATGCTCAGTCTTTTATACCCCTGGGGGTTGCATCAGCCAACCCTGGCCCCTCCCAAAGTCTCTCAGTCAGCTCTTCTTTGCCGTTTATTGGTGGAGACTGCTTTCTTGTAACTTGATCGGAGGTCAGGTGTTGCCATGCCGCACCCCCTAAGCAACAAGTTTTTCCATTCCAAACTGCCCCATGCAAGGGGCACATGTGCACGCCTTCTCTCTACCTGTCCTAGACAACCCAGGCTGTCTGATGGCAACAATATGGGGGGGGGGGGGAGAGGGGAGGGAACTATGGGGAGAACAGAGGACATCTAAACTACAATAACATAACTATGCATCACTAAAGCTTTTCTTAATATTCACACAATAGTCATCCCTTAATTGCAAGAGCCAATCATCTCATTATCTACCTATAACAAAATTGAGCTCCTCTGAGTTTGGCGCTTATTCTTGTTAAAGCCAGCTTCACAAGGTGTTGCTTTTATTTCTCCATTCATTCTTTCATCCCAGCCTGAGCTCTGGAGATGCCAGGGGGTATGGAGGTTCCATTGTATTCCTAAAGCAGTCATAACCCCTTGAAGAATTTTTCCTGTAAAGTGAGTTCCCCTATTTGAGTCTATTGCTTCCACAATTTCATATCTTGGAATTATTTGTTCAAAAAATACTTTAATAACTGATCCCATAGATGCTGAAACAGTTGGAAATGCTTCTGGCCACCCTGTTAGCTGACATACTATTACCAGAAGATATTTAAACTTTGCCACTCAGGACATTTCATTAAAATCTACCTGGCATCTTTGGAAGGGACATACAGCCCAAAGCCTCCCTCCCCTGGCAATTTTCTTTGTAACCCTCCTATTGGTTTTAGCACAAATCAAACAACACTCAGTACTTCACTTTGCCAGAGTAAAAAGACCCACAGTTGACATACATTTTGAGGAAGATTTCTGCCAATCCACGAGAGCCTCAATGGCTTCCTTCATGGAGTTGTTTTAATATCTGTAAGGCCAGAGCTTTTGGTATCCACTGCTTACCATCTGTAGTGGTACAGAGGACCAGGGAACAGAAGTCTTCTTTTTCTTCTCCTGGGGGCACAGGACTACTCTTCTCTCCTTCTCTGTTCAAACTTCTCATAGGATCACAATTACTTTAACATCGGCTTACTTTGGCATGGAGGCCTTTGCTCAATATCAAATTAAACCCTTCATCTCCCCATGGTTTCATGTGTTACAGGGAAACAGAGTCTTTTCTCCACAGCTCTACAAAAGGATTTCAGCCTCAAGATCAAGGCATCTCCTCATACCTACTATCTGGGACTTGACTTCTTCACTGACCTTGATGTCTTCATGTTGTTCCTTTACACGCTTGCATTTTGTTCCTTTCTCTCACTTGAGGGAGGATTGAAGCACTGAAAGAGTTAACATCTCACCCGGGACCTGCAGATGGTCACTGGCAGCTGGGGCTGTGTCAGGATCAGCTGCATGACTGGTCTTTGGTGTTCTCTGCATTCAGTTCCAGCCTCAGGGCCACTCTGCATGGGCTGCAGGGCTGTCTCTGGTCTCATCTGCATGATCATGTCTGGAGGCTGCACTGGGAGGGGGGGATGGGACCTGGTGGCATTATAAGAACAGCTGCAGTCCGGCTCTGCCTCTGCCAGGGCCCCTGCAGTCTCCCCGCCTTTCTGCCTGGCAGCTGCCGGGCCCAGCCCAGCTGGGACGGGGCCCAGTGTGTTCCCCAGAGAGCATCCTGGCCCTACGGCAGAGCCTGCCCTGGCCCGGCCAAGCTGAGAGAGGAGCCGGGCCGGCCTTGTTACCTGTTTCCAGGCCAGAAGGAAAAGAGAAAGTTCCCAGGTTTCTTTCATCTTTAACATGTGTTTTTCACAGAGGCGTGTACAGCTTTCCAGTGGTTGGAAGCTTTGCATCACTTCCGTAAATGCATCCCATGCAAAACCATGACACCATGCCTTGTAAACCAATTATCCCCTCTTTCGTCTGCCCCACTCTTTTAAATTATCTCAAGTTCCTTTGGTGGAAAAGACAGTTTCTCTGGCAGTGGTGGGATTACTGGGAGCAAACGGAGTATCTTTGAGAATTCTGGCAACAATGCAGCTTTCTGAGCTTCTTCAGCAGCCAGTTGGTTACCTATTGCCTCCTCTGAGCACCCTGCCTGGTATCCTCTAATGTGTATTATTGCCACACCTTTTGGCAAATTCATCACCTCCAATAGGTGTGAAATTAGCCTTTCATGAGCTAATGTTTCTCCTCTGCAGGTCAATAAACTTTTTTTTCCCCATAATTTCCCAAATGCATGTATCACCCCACATGCATATTCATAATCAGTAAAAATATTCACTATTTTGTCTTGAAATAATTCACAGGCTCTTAAAATCACATGCAGCTCTGCTGTCTTAGCTGACCATGTGGGCGGCAACCTACCCCCTTCCTTTAACTGAGACAGAGTAGAGATCCATTCTGAATTAGGTGAAGTGTCTAGGAGAGGTGAAAAGTCTGTGAGGCCAAAGCTGAAGGAAAAGCCGCATTCCAGAGACAACAAGGAGACAGAGAAAGAAAAACAGAAATGACCACAAGGTCAATTTGCACCCGACCTAGGAATTCCTTTGATAAAGAAGAACTGGTGATAAATGTCACGCGGAATGAATATGTATGAACCTATTGTGAAACTGTATGCATATGCATTTGGAAGGGGGATAAAAGGAGCCCTGAGGTCTTCAGGGGTACGCATGCCTTTTGGGGAGGCTTGCGTCCGCCACGCGCATCGTAATAAAAGAATACCGGGCTTTACAACTTTTATAAAGTTGTGAGGTTTCTTCTTTTCTCCGCAAAACATAACTCCCTTCCATTAATGATAGCATATCCTGTAAATCGCTTTCCCTCTATCACCCTTGAAGGTCCATTAGGAAACACATTTTCTCTCACAGGACAGGGAGTGTCTCGTGACCCTAGCGAGGGTCTGGAGATCTCTCTCTTGAATGCATTCATGGATTTCTTCCCGGCACCCCTCTTCAGGACTGATCAGACAGGAGGCTGGGTTAAACCCTTCCCTACTTTTCAATTCAAAGTCCTGTTTCATTAAATAAGATTCATACTGTAATAACCAAGTGCTGGTCATCCACATAGAGGCTCTTTAAGTTAGCAAAGCTTTAACCTGATGTGAAACTAACAATCAAATACCTTCCTGCTGTCAGGTTTTGGGTCTCAGTTACCATCAAGGCTGTGGCTGCACAGTTCTGCAAACAATGAGGCCAGCCTCTGGCCACTGTGTCTAACAGCTTAGAAAAATAACCAACAGGCTGCCCTGTTTCCCCCATGTTCTTGTGCCAAAATTCCTTTAGCATGGCCCTGTTTAACATCCACATATAATTAAAATTCCTTTTTCTGAATCTGAAAGAGCTAAGACTGGGGCATTAACCAATTGATCTTTAAATTTTCTAAAGCTTTGCCCTCCTTCTGGTGTCCATACCACAACATTAGGACTGTCTTGGGTTAAAAAGTCATATAAGGGACTGGCCAAACCAGAAAAATCTTTAATTCATTTTCTGCACTGCCCCACCAACCCTAAAAACTGTCGTAACTCCTTCTTTGTCTGGGGCAATGGTATTTGTAAAATTCCTTGTATTATTTCTGGATCAATACACCATAACCCTCCAGTCAATATATGTCCCAAATACTTAATCTTTTTCTCTACCAACTGCACCTTCTTTTCAGATACTCACTGAAATAAACAGGGCAGGAGACTTTTTCTCCTTTTAGTGCCTTTATTAGAAGTGATCAGCTCAGGATTGGGCAGCTCGACAGGTCTGCAGTCTTCCATCGTCTCTCCCAGGGCAACGAGGAGGAGGAGGATATGCACAGCTTTATCCACTAGGGGCAGAGCTGGGGATCAGGTCCTCGTGGGGGCTTTTAAGGCGTGGTGATCCCATCCGATGTTACTTTTCCCGGCCCCGTCCCGCCCGGTCTCGGCGCTGGGGACGACTCTTATGGTCAGGGCAAGAGGGACTCGGAAGGTGTTCCGCATCTCTGCAGGCTCAGCACTTGGCTCCTCATGTCCAGACATCACTCCAGTCTCTCAACTCTTAGGTGGCTCGTTGTTTTTGGGGTTTTCTCCGTGCATTTGGAATAGGGGTCCCACACAGCATGCTGGTCCTTGGAGTATTTTGCATATCCCTCCCCTCCAAAGTCTTTTCTCCTCACTGTTCGGGAGGTACCGCACCCTTTACTGTCCGAGAGAAGAGCTATTAACTCGCCCCAGCCAGGGCTTTTACCGATACAAAAACAACTATTAATAACAACGACCCGTAATTACCATAACACAGGCAGCAGCCCAGCAGTAGTGGTAACTTTTTTCTCACAGAAAAAAATCAACTGAATTTTTGTTCATAACAGTCCCCCCTCTTTTTCTTTGATCGAGCTTAAATTTTAAGCTCACATCAACTTACAATTTTTTTTTTGTTTTGAATCGACTATAAATTTCTTGTGCACTTTGGTAATCATGGTTGCTTAACTTTGTTACTTTCCTTGGTTTCTTCAGGTTGGTCTGTGTTATGAACAAAAACTCGGTTAATATTTTTTATGAGAAAAAGTTTCAAAAAGGCAGCCAGACCACTGGCCCTGCCCAAGTTCTGTGTGTTTTGTTATTGTAATCACGGGTCGTTGTCGTTAATGGTTGTTTTTGTATTAGTAAAAGCCCTGGCTGGGGCGAGGTAATGGCCCTTCTCCTGGGTGGGGACCTTGCCCGAAGCTAAGTTTTACCTTTCTCAGAATAGGGAAGACACCTGAGAAGGTGGGGGGGTTATGCAAAGTGACTCGCAAGACCAGAATGCTTTGTGGGACCCCCATCTCCAAACTCATGGAGAAACCCCAAAAACAACGAGCCACCTAAGAGTTGAGAGACTGGAGTGATGTTTGGACGTGAGGAACCAAGTGCTGAGCCTGCAGAGATGCGGGAAACCTTCATCGTTCCTCACCCTGTCCTCGAGATCCCCCGAGCCAGGACTGGGGGGTCTGGAGACCCGGACCGAGGCAACATCTTATGAGATCAAGCCCTGAAGGCTCCCAAGAGGATCTGATCCCCAGCTCTGCCCCTGGTGGACAAAGCTGCGCATATCCTCCTCCTCTGAGTCGCCCTGGGAGACGACAGACGCTGCAGACCCGTCGAGCCGCCCAATCCTGAGCTGATCACTTTTTAATAAAGGCATTACACAGGAGAAGAAGTCTCCTGGCCCTGTTTATTTCAGCTGGGGGCTCTCGTCCGGAATAGCCACGCCGCAAGAGGACTCAGGACTGGCCATCTTGGATCTTCAGAGGACAGCTGGCTACCAGGACCAGAGGGACCGGCTCAGGACAGCGACGCAGAGGAGCACCGGAGCACCGGACTGGTGAGAAACTCGGTGGCGGGAGCGGGAGACGTGCGCATGTGTGTGTGAGTGAGACGAGGGCCGGCAGCCGGACCTTCGAAGCGAGAGTGGACCCCTCATTACTGCGGTTCCGGCTTTTCGCGAGAAAAGCGGCCAGGAACAGGGGGAAGCGAGTGGAATTAGTGTGAGTGAGTCGTCTCCCAAGGGGGAATAAAGGGCCCCCCAACTCCGGGCGTGCGGAGTGAATTACTGTGTATGAGTGGCACGCACCCCAAAGTCCTGACAAAGGGAGGTCAGGCACTTTTGTAAGTCTCGAGAAGGATTCGAGTAAGATTTGTCAGTCCCGAGAAGGATTCGGATGGTTCACAAGCCCTGCAGGCAAAGTAAGTCCTGACAAAGGAGTCAGGCACAAACCCCAGCGAAGGAGGATGCGGTTTGCTTTTAAGTCCTGATACGGTGAAGCCTAAAAATTGGCAGGTTAGGCAAACTAAAAATCAGGCAGTTGTTTCTCCTGACTGAGGGTGTCAGGCACGACCCGGATTCTTGGCCGTGGCTTCGTGTGTTTAAGTCCCGATAGATGTAAGACCTGACGCTGGGAAGTTGGGCAATCAAGAGATTGGGCAGTTGTTTCAGTATAAAGTCCTGAGCATCAGGCAGTAAATTTGAAGTTCAGTGGAGGAGGCTGGAGCTCCTCAAGGAAGGTTTTTTTTTTAAATTCCCGGTCAGTAGAGGCACCTTCGGGATTTTTTTTATTGAGACTTGAAAAATGGGATGTTGTAGTAGTAAAAAGACTGGCAAGAGACTGAGGGATATATCTCCTAGTAGTCCCTTAGGAGAACTGTTAGTAAAATGGGATTCTATAGAGGCCACGGAGGGATTAGATAAAGTGAAAATGATCCATTATTGTATGGAAGCGTGGCCAGAATTAGAGTTGCAAGGAGGATGGCCTTGGTGTGGGACAAAGGATAAGTGGATGTGCCAACAATTAAATAATTATCTGACAGCTCGAGGGGATACTGATCCTGAGCAATTATTGTATGTGGCTTGCTGGTTAAAGAGTGCTGTTGGGGATGAAGGGGTGCGAATTTGTAAGGTACAGAGGAAGAAAGAGGGGAATGAAGGAGGGGATGATAGAACTAGTAAAAGATGGGACCCCCTGGATTATTTGCCTCCTTCTGCCCCTCCACCTTATAATCTTCTTCTTCAAGCACCTCAAATGGCAGGTCCGGTTCCTCCCCCGGCTGCCATCTCATTACCACCTGCTCAAACTCCTCCTTCTACCTCTTCAGCTTCAGCTATGATGAACCCAGTATCTCCTCCAGTTCCTTCTGCACCACCACAAGTGCCTACTCCACCTGCTGCATTCTCCACCCCTTCTCCAGCTCCGATTAATATCTGCTCAGGTCCCTCTCCCCCTCCTATTGCTGTCCCTTTACCTCCTTCTACCTGGGACACAAATGCCTCCTTGCCCAGTAGACAGCTATCAGCAAATACACCTGCTGATGGGCAGAAAGTTCAGGGTAACCCAGAGAACCCTCAAAGTAGTTTGGCATCTGAAGATGGGCCATACTGTAGCACCAGATCCAAGACCTCCAAGGCAGAGAGACTCTTTCCCCTCAGAGAGGTTCCTATGGGAGGAGTGGCGGGAGGTGTTGGCTTTGTGAATGCTCCCCTAACTGCTTCTGAGGTGAGGGGATTCAAGAAAGAGTTGGGGCATTTAGTTGAGGACCCAGTGGGCATAGCCAAACAAGTGGATCAATTTCTAGGTCCAAATATCTACACTTGGGGGGAAATGAATTCCATCCTGAGTATATTATTTTCCCCAGAAGAGGTCCAGATGATAAGGGCGGCTGGCATAAAAATTTGGGAGAAAGATAACCATCCAGGACCCCAGGTGCCATCAGGTGAACAGAAATTGCCACTAACGGAGCCCAACTGGAACCCTAATCAGGAGGAGGGTAGGAAGGCCATGAGGGAATATAGGTCTTTGATAATACGGGGGATCAAAGAGTCAGTTCCCAAAGGAACTAATACCCAATTGGCATTTGAGGGTGCACAGGAGAAAGATGAAGCTCCTGCTGCCTGGCTTAATCGCCTAAGACGGAACTTTCAGTTGTACTCCAGAATAGACCCAGACACCCCGGAAGGTCAAATGCTACTAAAAGTCCAATTTGTTACCAAATCTTGGACTGATATACGGAGAAAACTGGAAAAGATGGAAGATTGGCAAGAGAAGGACATTAATGAGTTATTAAAAGAGGCACTGAAGGTGTATTTAAGGAGGGAGGAAGAAAAAGTAAAGGCCAAGGCTAAGATCATGGTTGCTGTAGCTAGAGAAAGTGCAGGGTGGGCGGGTCCACCACCAGGAGGAGGCAGAGGTAGGCCAGTACTGACCGGTGCACAAAGGGTTGAGAGACCTCAAGAAGTCCTTTTGAGAGGACGACAGTGTTATTACTGTGGGGAGGCAGGACACATCAGGAGGTTTTGTAAAAAGCTCAGTTTCGATGAGGCAATAGCCAAGGAACAGGACAATTTAGGAAGGATTCTTAAGGGGAAGGACTAGGGGTGTCAAGGGCTTTTTACTATAGGGGACCCGATGAAACATCTAGAAGAGCCCTTGGTAAACTTTGAAGTGGGCCCCCTAAATGAGGAATTTGAATTTTTGGTTGATACAGGGGCAGATAAGTCCTGTCTCAACAAAATACCACAAGGTATGGAAATTGGGAGACAATTTTGTGAAGTATTGGGTGCAGAGGGGAGACCATTTAGAGCATCGGTGATTGAAGAAGTGAAAATAATTGGAAACTCAAGGCAATATAAAGCTAATTTTCTTTATTTGCCTAACTTAGAAAAAAGTTTGTTAGGAAGGGATCTGCAAGTCCATTTGGGGGTTGGGATTGTTCCAAGGGAAGGGAGGATGGTAGTACAAGTGATGAAGCTGTCTCAAGGAGATGTTGCAGAAATAAATCCTGAGGTATGGGCTGAGGGGGGAAAGAGAGGCTTATTAGCATTCCACCGATAACAATAAAAATGCAGGATGATACCTCACCCATACGGGTTAAACAGTATCTGATTTCCCTAGAAGGAAAGAAGGGGCTTGCTATAGTTATCGAGCAACTGTTGCAGGAGGGAATTTTAGAACCCTGCATGTCACCACATAATACCCCTATACTGGCAGTTAAAAAGGCTGAAGGGAAATATAGGCTGGTACAAGATTTGAGGGAAGTCAACAAAAGAACCATTGCCAGACATCCAGTTGTGCCCAACCCATATAGTCTCCTAAGCAGAATTCCAAGAGAACATGCTTGGTTCACTGTCATAGATTTGAAGGATGCTTTCTGGGCATGTCCTCTGGCAGCAGAATGTAGGGATTGGTTTGCCTTTGAATGGGAGGACCCGAGTACAAAAAGGAGACAACAGCTAAGGTGGACCTGATTACCACAGGGGTTCACTGAATCCCCCAATCTCTTTGGACAAGCTTTAGAGAGTTTGTTGGAACAATTTGTCCCTGAACAAGAAGTGCAGATCTTGCAGTATGTTGATGACCTGATGGTATCAGGAAAGGAAAAAGATCAGGTCAGACAAACTAGTATTAAACTTTTGAATTTTCTGGGGGAGAAAGGGCTAAAAGTTTCCCAAGGGAAACTACAATTTGTGCAATCAGAAGTAACATACTTGGGGCACATAATAGGGGGAGGGTATAAGAAACTAAGCCCTGACAGAATTTCAGGTATTTCAGCTCTCCCGGCCCCAAAAACGAAAAGAGATGTGAGAAAACTCCTGGGCTTGTTCGGGTATTGTAAGTTATGGTTGGATCAATACACACAGAGTGTGAAATTTCTGTATAATAAACTAGTAGACCCAGAACCCCTAATTTGGACAGCTGAAGATGATCAACAATTGGAAAACTTAAAAAACAAATTGTCTTCTGCCCCGGTCCTAAGCTTACCAGACCTCAGGAAGGGCTTTGACCTGTTTGTGAGTGCAGAAGGAGGTATAGCCTATGGAGTATTAACTCAAGAGTGGGGAGGGTGCAGGAAACCCGTGGCTTACATATCCAAATTGTTAGATCCAGTGGCTAGAGGCTGGCCAGTTTGTATACAGGCAGTAGCAGAACTGCAATCCTGATAGAAGAGACTCAAAAATTGACCTTACAGGGAAAAATTAAAGTGCATACTCCTCATGATCTTAAGGCAGTACTGAGACAGAGAGCTCCGCAGTGGTTAACCGATGCTAGAATATTAAAATATGAGATAATACTAATGAATACAGAAGACTTAGAATTTATCACATCAAATGCCCTCAATCCAGCACAATTCCTAATGGGAGAGCCTATAGAGAATTTAGAACATGATTGTCTAGAATTGGTTTATCTCCAAACAAAAGTAAGAGAAGATTTGGAAGATCAGCCTCTAGCAACTGGAAGAAGCTTATTCATAGATGGCTCTTCGAGGGTAGTAAATGGAAAAAGAGCTTCAGGTTATGCCATTATAGATGGAGAAACATTACAAATTGCAGAAAAAGGGAAACTATCCCCAAGCTGGTCAGCCCAAAGTTGTGAAATATATGCCCTGAAAAGGGGACTGGACTTACTGGAGGGGGACCGGGGAACCATTTATACAGACTCCCAATATGCATATGGGACAGTTCATACATTTGGGAAAATATGGGAGGAACGTGGGTATTTAAGTTCAAAGGGAAAGAGCTTAGCCCATGAGAACCTAGTCCGATCAGTACTAGAGGCCCTACAAAAACCTATAGAAATAGCAGTGGTCCATATAAAGGGGCACCAAAGAGGAGACAGTTTAGAAGTTAAAGGAAACCGACTGGCTGATCAGATAGCCAAAGAAGCAGCTCTAGAACCAGGGGACCCAGTAAAAATTTTGAAGACAAAAACGACACCTGAAAAAGGGGAGGAACCTATATTTAGTAAAGAAGAATTAGAAGCAATAAAAGATTTAAAGTTACATCAAGGACAACAGGGAGAGTGGTTAACCTCAGATGGACGGGTGTTTTTGAATAAAGCACTGGCTCGGACAGTGCTAACAGAACTACATAAATTAACTCACTGGGGAATCCAAGGACTATGTGATCATTTCCTAAGGAATAACCTATGCATCGGGGTATATAGCCTGGCTAAAGCTGTTACCAGAGGGTGTATCATATGTCAAAAAGTGAACCAGAAAGTTATGAGAAAAGTAGCACCTGGAGGAAGGGAATTAGCCTTGAGACCCTTCCAAAGCATACAGATAGATTTCACTGAAATGCCCCCAGTGCAAGGATACAGATATTTACTGGTTATAGTTGATCATCTCACACACTGGGTAGAAGCCTTCCCGACCAGGAGGGAAACAGCTCAAGTCGTGGCAAAAGCAATCCTAGAGAATATTATCCCCAGATATGGTATTGTGAACACCATAGACTCAGACCGAGGTCCACATTTTGTGTCCCAAACATTACAAAATATAATTGAGGCTTTAGGAATGAAATGGAGGTTGCATACTCCGTGGCACCCCCAGAGTTCTGTGAGGGTGGAGCGAATGAACAAAACTCTCAAAAATGTATTAACTAAATTGATTGAGGAAACAAAGATGAATTGGCTGAAGTGTTTGCCCCTAGCGCTATTGCGCATCAGAACAAGACCTCAGGCTGACATAAGAATTTCACCTTATGAAATGATGTTTGGGCTGCCATTCTTGTTAACACCTTATAGCACAGGAGACTATCTGGAAGGGGAAGAAGCTACCAGAAAGTATTTAGAAATAATTGGAAGAACTCTGGAGGGACTTAGAAAGAAAGGATACCTTCCTCAAACTTCCCCTCTCAACACAAAAGTTCACAACATTAGTCCAGGAGATTGGGTTTTGATAAAATCATGGACTACGGGAACATTAATGCCTAAATTTGAAGGCCCCTTCCAGGTGCTCCTGATCACAAATTCAGCTGTGCGGACCAAAGAAAAAGGTTGGACTCATATCACAAGAATAAAAGGGCCAGTCTCACCCCCAGGTACGGGACTGGATCCAACATCAGCTTCCCCCTCTGGCATTGGGCCAGAGTCTACACCACTCTCACCCCCCGGTGCTGGACGAGATTCATCTGCTTCACAAGCTAAATCACCTGAGTACACTGTGGTAAAAGGACCAAAGGATTTAAAGTTGACTCTCAGAAGGAAGAGTCAAAAAGACTGAACTGTGTGGGAAAAAAAATTGTTAAGAGTTCTAATATTGCTTAAAATGTTTTAAGACTGTTCTGTGTAAATTATGTTGGTAAAAAGTTTTAGACTGTAAATAAGTAATTCTGGATAATTCTCCAATTTATTTCTAAAGACTCCAGGTTAATCCTCTACAGAGCACTCCCCTGGGAGGGGAAACCAAAATCGGTAGGGAACAGACCAAGAGAGGTTTAACCAGAGAAACGGGTAGAAGGGACTCTGAAGAGCTTGGAAGCTTTTCCTCAGTAAAGTTCCCCAAGAGGCAAGGCCAGGTGGGCAGGTTGTGTGAGATGACCCATACCGGACTCTTGGGAAGGGTAGTAATGATGGCTCTGATTGCTGGTGGTGCTCAGGGGAGCCCAGCTGAGCCATGCAATGAATGCTACCAACCCCTCTGTGAGGAGGAAGTGAGCTCCTTGTCGAGAGTCCACATCAGTTCTAACCCTGATTGTGTTAACCTCTCCCAATTGGTCTTTTATAAAAAAAAAAATAAGGGAGTGTATTGGATAGTATACAATACTGCCACTTTTAGGCAGCCACTCCTAGGAGAGTGCCCTATAGGGGAAACCTGGATGTGCTTTGAATGGGATGCTGCTGAAACAAGCTCAGCAGATCTAGTAAAAAGCAAAGAAATGGTGAAAATGGTAAGAAAAATTGTTTGTTACAAGTATTTATATGAGTGTACTGGAAAAGAGATAAACCCCTTTAGGAACACATTTCAGGGGAGCCTTAAACCCCTAGATTTGATCTTGTCTGGCAGCTGCACCGCTAGAGTGATAAAACCAATTTTCTTGTTGCCCAAAGAAACTGGATCAAGTTTGGGAGTTCCTATATATAATGATTTGGGAGAAATTAAACAGAACAGGCACAGTGAAATAGAAATTGAGAAAATCCAAAATTGTAAAAGCCAAATTCGGATCCCAATATCTATGTTAAACAAAGTTATCCGGCTCCAGGCAGTATTAAAAATTAAGAATTCAATTATTAGGAACATTTCAAACGAAATAAAAAGGTTAGCATGTGTAAATAATGAAGATCAAACTCCTACACTTGATCCCAGTGGGTGGGAGAACCTGGAGATTTTAAAAAAGGATGTGTGGGAAAAGGTAGTTTTTCTCGCTGTGTGTGCACTTGGAGGATTGCTATTTTTACTATGCTTATTTATCTGTTTCAGTAAAATAGTGTTTGCCGTGAAGACAAACCTGAAGAAACCAAGGAAAGTAACAAGGTTAAGTAACCATGACTACCAAAGTGCACAAGAGATTTATATTAGATTCAAAACAAAAATTAAGAGTTGATGCGAGCTTAGAGTTTAAGCTCGATCAAAGAAAAAGAGGGGGGACTGTTATGAACAAAAACTCGGTTAATATTTTTTATGAGAAAAAGTTTCAAAAAGGCAGCCAGACCACTGGCCCTGCCCAAGTTCTGTGTGTTTTGTTATTGTAATCACGGGTCGTTGTCGTTAATGGTTGTTTTTGTATTAGTAAAAGCCCTGGCTGGGGCGAGGTAATGGCCCTTCTCCTGGGTGGGGACCTTGCCCGAAGCTAAGTTTTACCTTTCTCAGAATAGGGAAGACACCTGAGAAGGTGGGGGGGGTTATGCAAAGTGACTCGCAAGACCAGAATGCTTTGTGGGACCCCCATCTCCAAACTCATGGAGAAACCCCAAAAACAACGAGCCACCTAAGAGTTGAGAGACTGGAGTGATGTTTGGACGTGAGGAACCAAGTGCTGAGCCTGCAGAGATGCGGGAAACCTTCATCGTTCCTCACCCTGTCCTCGAGATCCCCCGAGCCAGGACTGGGGGGTCTGGAGACCCGGACCGAGGCAACATCTTATGAGATCAAGCCCTGAAGGCTCCCAAGAGGATCTGATCCCCAGCTCTGCCCCTGGTGGACAAAGCTGCGCATATCCTCCTCCTCTGAGTCGCCCTGGGAGACGACGGACGCTGCAGACCCGTCGAGCTGCCCAATCCTGAGCTGATCACTTTTTAATAAAGGCATTACACAGGAGAAGAAGTCTCCTGGCCCTGTTTATTTCAGTCTGCATGGCAAATACTATTTTACTGAAAGAGATAAATAAGCAGAGTAAAAAGAGCAATCCTCCAAGTACACACACAGTGAGAAAAACTACCTTTTCCCATACATCCTTTTTGAAAATCTCCAGGTTCTCCCACCAACTGGAATCAAGTGTAGGAGTTTGTTCTTAATTATTTACACATGCTAATCTTTTTATTTCATTTGAAATGTTCCTAATAATTGAATTCTTTATTTTTAATACTGCCTGGAGCCAGTTGACTGTGTTTAACATAGATATTGGGGTCCGAACTTGGCTTTTACAATCTTGGATTTTCTCAATTTCTATTTAACTTTGCCTGTTCTGTTTAATTTCTCCCAAATCATTACATATAGGAACTCCCAAACTTGATCCAGTTTCTTTGGGTAATAAGAAAATTGGTTTTATCACTCTAGCGATGCAGCTGCCAGACCAGTGTCCTGACAATTTGGTGTGTGCTGTGGTATCAGAGATCAAACCTAGGGGTTTAGAGCTCCCTTGAAATGTGTTCTAAAAGGAGTTTATCTCTTTTTCAGTACACTCATAACATTCATAAACTTCTTGGTGAGTACACTTGTCTCTTTTTTTTTCAACAGACTCTAATTTGTTTGGATCTCTTGGGATCCACTGGGTGGCTGAATACTCCACTGCTAAATACTTGCTACAAACAATTTTTCTTACCATTTTCACCATTTCTTTGCTTTTTACTAGATCTGCTGAGCTTGTTTCAGCAGCATCACATTCAAAGCACAACCAGGCTTCCCCTATAGGGCACTCTCCTAGGAGTGGCTGCCTAAAAGTGGCAGTATTGTATGCTATCCAATACACTCTTATATTTCTGATAAAGGACCAATTGGAAGAGGTTAACATAATCAGGGTTAGAACTGATGTGAACTCTCGACAAGGAGCTCACTTCCTTCTCATAGAGGGGTTGGTAGCACTCACTGCATGGCTCTGCTGGGCTCCCCAGAGCACCACCAGCAATCAGAGCCATCATTACTACCCTTCCCAAGAGTCCGGTATGGGTCATCTTGCACAGCCTGCCCACCCGGCCTTGCCTCTTGGGGAATTTTACTGAGAAGAAGCCTCCAAGCTCTTTAGAGTCCCTTCCACCCGCTTCTCTGGTTAAATCTCTCTTGGTCTGTTCCCTACCAATTTTGGTTTCTCCTAGGGGAGTGCTCTGTAGAGGATTAACCTGGAGTCTTTAGAATTAAATTGGGGAACTTAACCAGAATTACTTATTTACAGTCTTAAACTTTTTACCAACATAGTTTACACAGAACAGTTTTGAAACCTTTTAAACAATATTAGAACTCTTGATACCAATTTTTTCCCACACAGTTCAGTCTTTTTGACTCTTCCTTTTGTGAGTCAACTTTAAATCCTTTGGTCCTTTTACCACAGTATACTCAGGTGAATTAACTTGTGATGTGGATGAATCTTGTCCAGTGCCCGGAGGTGAGAGTGGTGTGGACTCTGGCCCAATGCCAGAGGGAAAAACTGGGAGTCTGGCCCAATGCCAGAAGGAGAATGTCACACACATGTTTTCATAAAAATCCTTTCTTTTAGGATTTGTCCTTTCTGGGAAGCTGAGGCCCCAGAAGAAAAATGTAAACAATTGTTATCGGCTGGTGAGGAATGCAACAAGTGCCTCTGTGATTGGTCTTCTGTGAGTGTTTGGATTTGCTGACCACTCACAGAAGAGCTTGCTTGCTTTCTGCCGGGACACAGAACTTTGTTATTCATTCTATTCTATTCTATTCTATTCTATTCTATTCTATTCTATTCTATTCTATTCTATTCTATTCTATTCTTAGCAGGGGCAGCTTCTGCAACTTTTCTCTCTATTCCTTTTAGTATAGTCATAATGTATTATATATCATATATTATTAAATCCAGCCTTCTGATCATGAAGCAAGATTCTCGTCTATCTCTCTCACCCTGAGGAACCTTCAAAAGTCATGTAACAGGAGAATGGGATGGAGTCTGGTCCAATGCCAGAATGCCTGAGGGAAAAAAACTGATGTTGAATCCTGGTCCAATGCCAGGGGGTGAGAGTGATGTGGGTCCAACCTTTTTCTTTTGGTCTGCACAGTCGAATTAGTAATGAAGAGTACCTGAGAGGGGCTTTCAAATATAGGCATTAATGGTCTGCTATTTTATGACTTATCAAAACTCAGTTTCTCTGTTAAATGTTATTGGTTAATTTCTCTTTTTCCCTAACTTGTATGTTTCTCTCATCAACTTCTGCATCCTCTGTATTTTGCAAGGAGTTGTATTTCTGTTAGCTAACGTAACTCCCAAAGTGCTTTTATTCTCCTGTTTTTCTGTGTATTTAACTTACTGGTTTTCTGTTCTATTTTCAAGATGTTATCTATTTATCTCTTGCTTCTGTTTCTTACTTTCACTTACAGCTTAAATACTACTTTTCTTTCAACCCCTTACACTTAAATTTTTTTTTTCTCCCACTATTCTTCTACACAATACACTTCCCTCTAAGGAGATGTGGTAAAACTTGTAATGCACAATCTACATTACCTCTATTCTATTTCATCTACATTCACTCTCTTTTATTTCTCATTCACTTTCACGCATTCCTTCACACCCTCAAGACACAAACTGGATCATTATTGCTAGAAAATCACGGGTCCCTGTGGCTCCCCCCACCTTGGGGTTGGCCCACAGGTCTCAGTATCTCTGGGCCTCTTGTAAGGGCCCTGACTCTGGTTGCCTCTGGTGCACATTCCCCTGTGAGGCTGTCTGCACGTCACTCACGCTCTTACAGCTACGGCTCTCTCACACATCTGGGGAGCACTAGTCTCATTTGCAGGTCACACACACACTCTTCAGCCACAGCCCCTACCTGCCCGGGGGACACAAGCCTGGTTTGCAGGTCACACACACACACACTTCAGCCACAGCCCCTACCTGCCCGGGGGACACAAGCCTGGTTTGCAGGTCACACACACCTCTTTCCACTGCCCCCTTCCCACCTGCCCGGGAAGTTGAGGCTGACTTTGCTTGTGACTCACTCTCACACACACAACAAGACAACAATAAGGTACCTTTTACTTTCACATCACTTATTACAAGTTCAGTCTTACTGGCCAGTTTTGGTGCTATTGGATATCATTTCTACCTAGCTGTTTTTTGTCTAACTTCAGATGTTTTTTCACTATACTATACTTTTTAGTACTTTGTTGAGACAGGACTTATCTGCTCCTGTATCTACTCAAAAATTTTAATTCTTCATTTAGGGGTCCCACCTCAAAGTTTACCATGGGCTTTTCTAGATGTTGCATCGGGTCCCCTACAGTGTAAAGCCCCTGACCCTCTAATCGTCACCTCTAAGGATCTTCCCTATATTATCTTGTTCCCTGGCTATTGCTTCATTGAGACTGAGCTTTCTACAAAACCTCCTGACTGTCCCGCCTCTCCACAGTAATAGAAATGTCGTTCTCTCAAAGGGACTTGATGTGTCTCCATCCCTCTTGTACCTGACAGTACTGGCCTATACTTGCCTCCTCCTGGTGGTGGACCCGCCCGCCCGCCCCACACTTTCTCTAGCTACTGCAACCATGATCTTAGCCTTGGCCTTTGCTTTTTCTTCCTCCCTCCTTAAATACACCTTCAGTGCCTCTCTTAATAACTCATTAATGTCCTTTTCTTGCCAATCTTCAATTTTTTCCAGTTTTCTCCATACATTTGGCCAAGATTTCGTAACAAATTGGACCTTTAGTAGCATTTCACCTTCCGGGGTGTCTGGGTCTATTCTAGAGTACAACTGGAAGTTCCGCTTTAGGCGATTAAGCAAGGCAGCAGGAGCTTCATCCTTCCCTTGCACACCCTCAAATGCCAATTTGGTATTAGTTCCTTTGGGAACTAACTCTTTGATCTCCCGTATTATCAAAGACCTATATTCCATAATGGCCTTCCTCCCCTCCTCCTGATTAGGGTTCCAGCTGGGATCCATTTGTGGCAATTTTTGTTCACCTGAGGGCACCTGGTCTCCTGGATGGTTATCTTTCTCCCAAATTCTTCTGTTAGCTGCTCTAATCATCTGGACCTCTTCTGGGGAAAATAATATACTCAGGATGGAATTCATTTCCCCCCAAGTGTAGATATTTGGACCTAAAAATTGATCCACTTGGTTGACTATGCCCACTGGGTCCTCAACTCAATGCTCCAACTCTTTCTTTAATCCTTTCACCTCAGAAGCAGTTAGGGGAGCCAACATCTCCCGCTACTCCTCCCATAGGAACCTCTCTGAGGGGAAAGAGTCTCTCTGCCTTGGAGGTCTTGGATCTGGTGCTACAGTACGGCCCATCTTCAGATGCCAAACTACTTTGAGGGATATCTGGGTTACCCTGAACTTCCTGCCCATCAGCAGGTGTATTTGCTGATAGCTGTTTACTGGGCAAGGAGGCATTTGTGTCCCAACTAGGAGGAGGTAAAGGGACAGCAGTAGGAGGGGGAGAAGAGCCTGAGTGGATATTAAGTGGAGCTGGGGAAGGGGTGGAGAATGCAGCAGGTGTAGTAGATACTTGTGGTGATGCAGAAGGAACTGGAGGAGCTGAAGGGGGTGGTGAGAGAGTGGTTACTGGGGGAAATACTGGGTTTATCATAGGGGAAGCTGAAGTGGTAGAAGGAGGAATTTGTGCAGGTGGTAATGAGATGGCAGCCGGGGGAAGAACCAGACCTGCCATTTGAGGTGCTTGAGGAAGAGAATTATAAGGTGGAGGAGCAGAAGATGGCAAATAATCCAGGGGGTCCCATCTTTTACTAATTCCATCATCCTCTCCTTCATTCCCCTCTTTCTTCCTCTGTACCTTACAAATTCGCACCCCTTCATCCCCAATAGCGCTCTTTAACCAGCAAGATACATACAATAATTGCTCAGGATCAGTATCTCTTCGAGCTGTCAGATAATGATTTAGTTTTTGGCACATCCACTTATCCTTTGTCCCACACCAAGGCCATCCTCCTTGCACCTCTAATTCTGGCCAGACTTCTACACAGTATTGGATCATTTTCATTTTATCTAATCCCTCAGTGGCCTCTATAGAATCCCATTTTACTAACAGTTCTCCTAAGGGACTATTGGGAGGTATATTCCTCAGGCTCTTGCCAGTCTTTTTACTATTACACTCCCTCATTTTTCAGGCCTCAACAGTAAAAATCCCAAAGGTGCCTCTACTGACAGGTAATTTCAAAAAAAACCTTCTTTGAGGAGCTTCATCCTCCTCCACTGAACTTCAAATTTTTGCCTGATACTCAGGACTTTATACTGAAACAACTGCCCGATCTCTTGATTGCTTGACTTTCTTAACATCAGGTCTTACATCTATCAGGGCTTGAACACACAAAACCTTGGCGTAAGAAGCCGGGTCGTGCCTGACTCCCCTCTCTCACGAAAAACAGCTGCCTGATTTTTAGTTTGCCTTACCTGCCAATTTTTGGCCTCACCATATCAGGACTTAAAAACAAACCTCAGCTTCCTTCGCTGGGATTTGTGCCTGATCCCTTTGTCAGGACTTACTTTGCCTGCAGGGCTTGTGAGCTTGCCTAAATCCTTCTTGGGACTTACAATCTGCCTGACTGCCCTCTGTCAGGACTTTTTGGGGGTGCGTGCCACTTATACAACTATTCCCTCCGCAAGCCCGGAGGGGAGGGGCCCTCTTTCCCCCTTAGGAGACGACTCACTCACGCTAATTGCACTCACTTACCCCTGTTCCCGGCCAGCTTCCTCGTGGAAGTCTGAAAACGTGGTGCTGAGGGGACCGCTCTCACTTCGAAGGTCCAGCTGCCGGCCTTCGTCTCATTCACACACACTAGCTCGTCTCCCACTCCTGCCACCAGATTTCTCACCAGTCCGGTGCTCCGGTGCTCCTCTGTGTGGCTGGTCCTGAGCCAATCTCTCTGGTCCTAATAGCCAGCTGTCCTGGAGGTCCAAGATGGCCAGTCCTGGTGTCCTCTTCCGGCGTGGCTATCCCGAACGAGCGCCCCAGCTGAAATAAACAGGGCAGGAGAATTTTTCTCCTTTTAATGCCTTTATTAGAAGTGATCAGCTCAGGATTGGACAGGTGCTCGACAGGTCTGCAGTCTCCCATCATCTCTCCCAGGGCGACGAGGAGGAGGATATGCGCAGCTTTGTCCACTAGGGGCAGAGCTGGGGGGTCTGGTCCTTGTGGGAGCCTTTAGGGAGTGGTGACCCCTTAGATGTTGTTGTTCGCTGCTTTGCTCCGTCCGCTCACGATTTTGGGATGACTCCCGTGCTCAGGGTGAGAGGGACTACGAAGGTGTTCAGCATTTCTGCAGGCTCAGCACTCCGTTCCTCACATCCAGACATCACTCCAATCTCTCAACTCTTAGTTGGCTCGTTGTTTGGGGGTCTTTTTTAGCAAGCTAGAAGCAGTAGCTTGTCATGGCATGCTGATCTTGTGGTTATTTTGCATGTCTCCCCCCCTCCTAAGTCTCTTCTCCTCACTGTTTGGGGAGGTCCCCACCCTTCACTGTCCCAGAGAAGAGCCATTAACTCGGCCCCAGCTAGGCTTTTACTGATACAAAAATACCTATTAACGACAAAGACCCATAATTACCATAACACACAAGCAGCACCCCAGCAGCAACAGTGGTAACCTTTTTCTCCCAAAAAATTTGGCAGATTTTTGTTTATAACACTCTATGTCCCTTTTTAGCAAGAAAATTAAGCAGCTTCACAGTAGCTTCTTCAACCACCTTTTCCTGTTCCCCTGATAAAAGCAAATCACCAACATACTGCAACAACCTAACTCCCAAGAGTGGAGTAAACTCTTTTAATATTTCCTGCAAGGTTTGCCCAAACAAAACCAGTGATTCTGTATATCCCTGCAGGAGGACTGTCCATGTCAATTGTTGTTTAGCCATCTACCCTCCTTTTTACTTCTGCTCCCACTCAAAGGCAAAATGCCGTTTACTGTCCTTGGTAATCAGACACCTCCAGAAAGCATCCTTCAAATACAGTACTGAATAATGCTGATGTGAAGAAGGGATTTGATTCAGGATTGTTATGAACAAAAATTCGGTTAATATTTTTTTGTGAGAAAAAAGTTACAAAGAGGCAGCCAGATCACTGGCCCTGCCCAAGTTCTTCGTGTTTTGTTATTGTAATCACGGGTCGTTGTCGTTAATGGTTGTTTTTGTATTAGTAAAAGCCCTGGCTGGGGCGAGTTAATGGCCCTTCTCCTGAGACTGTAACGGGTGGGGACCTTCCCGAGGCTAAGTTGTACCTTTCTCATAGTGAAGACACCTGAGAAGGTGGGGGGGGGTTATGCAAAGTGACTCCAAGACCACAATGCAGCATGGGTCCCCCACTGTACTGAGAAGACCCCAAAAACAACGTGCCAAATAAGAGTTGAGAGACTGGAGTGATGTCTGGACGTGGGGAGCCAAGTGCTGAGCCTGCAGAGACGCGGAACACCTTCGGACCCTCTCGCCCTGACCAAGGGAGTTGACCCCGGGGGTGAGAGCAGGCTGACTGAGTGGGAGGGGTACCATCTGACAGGGATCAGCAGGCCCTAAGGCTCCCACGAGGATCTGTTCCCCAGCTCTGCCCCTTGTGGACAAAGCTGTGCATATCCTCCTCCTCTGAGTCGCCTTGGGAGAGACGACGGGACGCTGCAGACCTGCCGAGCTACCCAATCCTGAGCTGATCACTTTGAATAAAGGCATTAAAAAAGAGAAGTCGTCTTCTGGCCCTGTTTATTTCAAGGATGATATAGGGATCTGGAATGATGGGATGCCTTGGTTTGACAATTTCATTTATTATTCTTAGTTCTTGCACCATTCTGTAGGTTTTATCCTGTTTCTTAACCAGCAGGATAGGAGTGTTATAGGGAGGCTTACATGGCTCTAAAAGACCTCCCTTTAACAGGGACTCAGTGACAGACTGTAACCTCTTCCTTCCTCCCCTTGAAATAGGGTATTGCTTTTTAGATGCCACTTGTCCTGGTTGCTTCAAAGTAATTTGGTTTGAGAAACAAGGCTCACTCTTGAATTTTTTAAAAGTTTAATAAGGGATAAAAGGGACCTTTACAGCACTGGGTGCATAGCCTTAGCTGGGGGCACACAGTTAACGATAACAATTTTTCTTATATATATTTTCATTGTATTGGTTAAATACATATTCATGAGGATTATACATACTCAGTCATTTGAGCTTACATGTTCCGCGAATTCTTTTGGTTTGACCTTTGACTCATTTTCTTAAAGTATATGCCATAATGCAGATGAAATTTATATTTCTTCACAAGGCCTCTGCTCTGTGGTTTGACAGTTCTTGATAACCGGAGGGTCAGTGGTAAATTTCTCTTTTGTATTCTTTCTTTCAATGCTTATTTTTCTGGTTCTTTTCATATAGATAAGATACTCCACAAGTACATTAAATCATTAGCTGTAGGTGACGGGGGTCACGCACGGTAGGGATGGACGGAGAGATCTCTTTGAAGCCAAGTCATGAAACTATTGGTTTATTACAAAGGGCGTGGGTGAAGGGCCCTGTTGCGAGCTGCTGGCAGCTCGGAGCAGGGCCGAGAGAAAAGACGCTTAAAGTGTAAGAGAGTTAAAGACAAAAGTTTAAGAGCAGAGATGTCCTGGTTTAGGACAAATTAGGGGAAATCTCCAAAAGGGAGCCCCCCAAAACAAAACAAACCTCCAACCACCCCTCCCCCAACACCGGGTTCGGGAAGGAATTTCTCGGAGGAGCAAAGTGGAAAACAAAACCTATTTATTTACAAGTAACAAAAGAACACTCCCCAACACAAGAAAAGAAAAGAAACAGACTTTGTGTATGGTGAGGGCGTCAAGCTTCTCTTGCAAGCTCCAGGTGTCCTGGACGTCTCAGGTCAGGTCCGGAACCGGTCCAGTATCTTCAGGGGAGGGTAAGAAAGAGGGAGCAAAAGAAAAGGAAAAAAAACAGCGCAAAAAGCAGAAAGCAAGCAAGCAAAGCGGCTAGCCAAGCCAAGCAGCAAAAAGCCAAAAGCCAAAAAGGCCTGGTCAAACACTCCCCCCCTCTCTTCCCCGCCCCGCCGCAGCAAGACGGCCGGGGGGGGGGGGGGAAGAGAGAAAAGGCACAGCTGCCAGACACAACACACGATATTGGGATAAAGGCTGTCAACCCACGACACTCCACCCCTTATCCCATATCGTGAATATACAATAAAAACTTTCATTTCACTTACTCACACCTTTGACACTTACGCATTCCTCTCATCTTACTTGCTCAGACCTTTGACACTTACAGTTTCCTTCTGTCTCACATTCAACAAACAATGACATTCATATATGAGTCTCATCCCACAATCAGGTCTCCCTGAGGTACACACCGTGTTGTTCCATCTTTCTGCATTATCCACCATGTATAACCTGGTCCTTGAGCAAAGACAATCCCACGGATGGGTTTGTCTGTACTCGAGGCAGGGTTGATCCATACTGTCTTTCCCAACAAACCTCTGACATGGGCCACTGGGGCTTTATCCCCATCTACTATATTAAGGAGCTCAGACTGAGCAGGACCTGCTCGGTTGGTGGAACCTCGAGTGTTAACTAACCAGGTAGCCTTTGCTAAATGCTGCTCCCAGTTTTTTAAAGACCCCCCACCCAATGCTTTTAAGGTGGTTTTTAACAATCCATTATACCTTTCCACCTTCCCTGCAGCTGGTGCATGATAGGGGATATGGTATATCCACTCGATGCCATGTTCCCTAGCCCAAGTATTAATAAGATTGTTTTTAAAATGAGTCCCATTATCCGACTCAATTCTCTCGGGAGTACCGTGCCTCCAAAGGACCTGCTTTTCAAGGCCCAAGATAGTGTTACGGGCTGTGGCATGAGACACAGGGTAGGTTTCCAACCATCCCGTGGTGGCTTCTACCATGGTTAGTACATAGCGCTTGCCCTGGCGGGTCTGAGGCAGTGTGATGTAATCAATCTGCCAGGCCTCCCCGTATTTGTACTTAGACCACCGCCCCCCATACCAGAGGGGCTTCACCCGCTTGGCCTGCTTAATGGCAACGCACGTCTCACAGTCACGAATAACCTGAGAGATACTGTCCATGGTTAGATCCACCCCTCGGTCTCATGCCCACTTATAGGTGGCATCTCTACCCTGGTGGCCTGAGGCATCATGGGCCCATCGTGCTAAGAATAACTCTCCCTTATGCTCCCAGTCGAGATCTATCTTCAACTCCCCTATCTTTGCAGCCTGATGTACTTGCTGGTTGTTTTGCTGCTCTTCATTAGCTCTACTTCTGGGGACATGGGCATCTACATGGCGAACCTTCACAGGTAACTTCTCTAACCGAGTAGCGATATCTCTCCACTCTTCCGCAGCCCAAATTGGTTTTCCTCTTCGCTGCCAGTTCGCCTCTTTCCATCTCTTCAGCCATCCCCATAGAGCGTTGGCTGCCATCCAAGAATCGGTATACAAATAGAGCCTTGGCCACTTCTCTCTCTCTGCAATACCTAGGGCCAGTTGAATAGCTTTGATTTCAGCAAATTGACTGGATTCGCCTTCTCCTTCAGTAGCCTCTGCAACCCGTCGAGTGGGACTCCATACAGCTGCTTTCCACCTCCGTTTCATCCCTATGACGCGACAAGAACCATCGGTGAATAGAGCGTAACGCGTTTCTTCTGCTGGTAACTGATTGTATGGCGGAGCTTCCTCAACCCGGGTCACTGGCTCTTGTTCCTCATCCGCGACACTAAAGCTTTCACCTTCGGGCCAATTTGTAATTATTTCCAGGATCCCAGGGCGATTTAACTTCCCAATTCGAGCGCGCTGCGTAATGAGGGCAATCCACTTACTCCAAGTAGCATTGGTGGCATGGTGGGTAGAGGGAACCTTTCCTCTGAACATCCATCCCAGCACCGGTAGTCGGGGTGCCAGAAGGAGTTGTGCCTCTGTACCAATCACCTCCGAGGCGGCTTGGACTCCTTCATAGGCGGCCAAGATTTCCTTTTCTGTTGGAGTATAGTTATCTTCAGACCCCCTGTAGCTCCGACTCCAAAATCCCAATGGTCGGCCTCGGGTCTCGCCAGGCACCTTCTGCCAAAGGCTCCAGGACAGACCATGGCTCCCGGCTGCAGAGTAGAGCACGTTCTTCACATCTGGTCCCGTCCTGACTGGACCAAGGGCTACAGCATGAGCGATCTCCTGCTTGATTTGGATGAAAGCTTGCTGCTGCTCAGGGCCCCAATGGAAGTTGTTCTTCTTGCGGGTAACCAGATAAAGGGGTCTCACAATCTGACTATACTCAGGGATGTGCATCCTCCAGAAACCTATAGCACCTAAGAAAGCTTGTGTTTCCTTCTTATCAGTTGGTGGGGACATAGCAGTGATTTTGTTAATAACATCTGCAGGAATCTGACGCCGTCCATCTTGCCACTTCACTCCCAAAAACTGAATTTCTCGGGCAGGTCCCTTGACTTTGCTCTTCTTAATGGCAAATCCGGCTTCCAAGAGAATATGAATTATCTTCTCTCCTTTCTCGAACACTTCTATTGCCGTGTTCCCCCAAACAATGATATCATCAATATATTGTAAATGTTCTGGAGCCTCACCCTCTTCTAGTGCAGCCTGGATCAGTCCATGACAGATGGTAGGACTGTGTTTCCACCCCTGGGGCAGTCGGTTCCAGGTATACTGCACTCCCCTCCATGTAAAAGCAAACTGGGGCCTGCATTCTGCTGCCAGAGGTATGGAGAAAAATGCGTTAGCAATATCGATGGTCGCGTACCACTTTGCTGCCTTGGACTCCAGCTCGTACTGCAGTTCCAGTATGTCCGGTACAGCCGCACTCAGTGGTGGAGTCACTTCATTCAAGGCACGATAGTCCACAGTCAATCTCCATTCTCCGTCAGATTTTCGCACAGGCCAGATAGGGCTGTTAAAGGGTGAGTGGGTTTTACTGACCACCCCTTGGCTCTCCAGCTCTCGGATCATTTTGTGGATGGGGATCACGGCATCTCGATTCGTCCGGTACTGCCTGCGGTGCACTGTTGAGGTGGCAATTGGCACTCGTTGTTCCTCTACCTTCAAGAGTCCTACTGCAGATGGGTTCTCTGATAGTCCAGACAAGGTATTCAATTGTTTAATACCCTCTATCTCCACTGCAGCTATTCCAAAAGCCCACCTGAATCCCTTAGGATCTTTGTAATAGCCATTCCGGAGGAAGTCTATGCCCAAAATACACGGAGCCTCTGGACCAGTCACAATCGGATGTTCCTGCCACTCCTTCCCAGTCAAGCTCACCTCAGCTTCCAACAAAGTCAACTGTTGTGATCCCCCTGTCACTCCAGCAATGGAAACAGGTTCTGTCCCCACGTGTTCCGATGGCATTAAGGTACACTGTGATCCGGTGTCAACCAATGCTTCATAGTCTTGTGGCTCTGATGTGCCAGGCCATCTGATCCACACCTTCCAGAAAACCCGGTTCTCCCGTGCCTCTTCCTGGCTGGAGGCAGGGCCCCTCTAAGCCAGATTGTCCTTCTTTCCTTGGGCATATGCCTTAGAAGTTCCTTCAAGGGGATCGGACATGTCATCGTCATCAGCATACTTAACATCTCGGCTACGAGCGACCGGAGCTGCTATCCTTTTGGTGATACTTTCTCTTTTCTTCAAATCATGCACCCGTTGTGCCAAAGCAGCGGTGGGTTTTCTGTCCCATCTCCTCATGTCTTCTCCAGACTCACGCAGAAAAGCCCATAACTCAGCCCGTGGGATGTACCTTCTCTCCCCATCAAAGGAGCGCCAGCGTTGGACACCAGGGCCTCTAATTTGTACAGCTGAGATTTGAATAAGGTCCTCCTTAATCTCTTCCCGGAGTTTCTTATGATTCTCCTCTATTTTGTCCTCTAGTTTCTGCAGTCGGGTTTCCACTGCTGCAATTCTGGCATGAGTTGGGCCATGCACAGCATCTGCATACGCTCGAAGCTTCTTTGCCATATCGAGCACAGTCTCATATGTATCATCCCGCTTCATTATTGCTAGGGCAGAAGCGTATTCAGGTGGCCCAAGTCGCACAAGTTTCCTCCACATTATAGGTGTGCATGGTACCAGGTCCGGATTCCTAGTTGTTGTATCATCTGAGAAAATGAGCTCTGCCACCGCCATCTCTCTCAGGCGTTGGATCCCCTGTTCTATGGTCTTCCACCGTGTCTGCTGCATATAGAGATCATCCGTACACAGGTATCGTTCTGCTACGCTTCTTAGGACCCGTTCCCAGAGGCTGTGAGGGTTAGCCCCCCTCATCATACCTTGATCAATGACAGGATCATGTGACAGGGATCCCAAATGCCTCGCTTCAGTACCATCCAAAATTGTAACCTCCCCTGCAGCATCCCAAAGGCGGACTAACCAACTAATTATAGATTCGTCAGGTTGTCGTCTGTAATCCTTTCTTAGGCTTCTGAGGTCCTTCAGAGAAAAGGAGTCAATATTAGCTCCAGATTCTGTGCCCCTTGATGTGGCCTCTGATTTTGGTGAGGGTCCTTCTCCTGCATCATCATCATCATCCTCCACCTTTCGATCAGTCTTGCCTTTACACTTCCCACCTCTTGTATTAGCTGCAACAGCCATGGGTTGGGGCCTATTGTCTGATTCAGCTGCTAGCCTGGAGCCTGGGATGTTAGCTGCAGCCTGGGTCACTGGGATAGTAACTAACTTATCTCCCTGTTCCCTTTCTGCTATCTGCTGCTCCACAGTATCTAGCAGAGTACGGTAAACAAACGCCAAGGCCCAGCTCACTGCAGTAACCCTTTCCTCCTTAGTATTACCATGGCACTTCTCCCTCAAATACTTTGCCACCTCGACTGGATCCTGAATTTGATCAGATGGAAAGTCCCAATCTATAGGATCGGAAAATTCCTTTAAAGTCTGGCCCATGTCCTCCCATTTCCCACTCCAGTCAAGATTTTTCCTGCTTTGTTTTACTCCTAAGTCAGGAGTGTCTCTAACCCCTCTAGAAATCTCAGTCTTCATTTTATACACACTCCAGACAGTATAGAAAAGGCTTAATAAATTAAATGCCAGAAAGATGGTTTCTTTCAAACTCAGGGGAAATTCAGTATTTTCTAATAGAGATGTCAACAATTTGGAGGACAAGAAGGAGGACAAAGGCTGAAAAGCCCCTTCCCCTTCTTCTCCCCAAACAAACTGAGTAAACAACCATAACAGCAACCCATACATTCCTGAAATAAAGTCCAGCATTTTTATCCGACACATCATCACACATAAGACCAGCACAATGACTATTCTGGTTAGTGCCCCCCGCTTACAAAAGCTACTTATTAGGGACAACATCAGAGCTATTTTTGGGTAAGGAAATAACCCCAGGGACCACAAAAGTATTAAAACTTCAAAAACCCCTAGGGACCAGAAATACCGGCAAGCTTCCACTCCAAATGACATTATGAATCACCAATATGCCCACCAAAATAGCCAAAACCAAAATATTATTGTTATAGGTTTTTTTCCACTGTTTTTTTTTTTGGCCTCTGTTTCCCGGCCAACGCACCAAAAAGTATATTGTCCTGGTTTAGGACAAATTAGGGGAAATCTCCAAAAGGGAGCCCCCCAAAACAAAACAAACCTCCAACCACCCCTCCCCCAACACCGGGTTCGGGAAGGAATTTCTCGGAGGAGCAAAGTGGAAAACAAAACCTATTTATTTACAAGTAACAAAAGAACACTCCCCAACACAAGAAAAGAAAAGAAACAGACTTTGTGTATGGTGAGGGCGTCAAGCTTCTCTTGCAAGCTCCAGGTGTCCTGGACGTCTCAGGTCAGGTCCGGAACCGGTCCAGTATCTTCAGGGGAGGGTAAGAAAGAGGGAGCAAAAGAAAAGGAAAAAAAACAGCGCAAAAAGCAGAAAGCAAGCAAGCAAAGCGGCTAGCCAAGCCAAGCAGCAAAAAGCCAAAAGCCAAAAAGGCCTGGTCAAACACTCCCCCCCTCTCTTCCCCGCCCCGCCGCAGCAAGACGGCCGGGGGGGGGGGGGGAAGAGAGAAAAGGCACAGCTGCCAGACACAACACACGATATTGGGATAAAGGCTGTCAACCCACGACAAGAGAGCATGTAAAAAATAGGGGGTGAAGGAGTGCAGAGGGAAGACAAAGAGACAAAGAAAGAAAAGGGCACGAAGAGGAGCAAGAGAGCAGGCAAAGAGATAAGGGAGAAGAGAGATAAGAGAGCAGGAAAAGAGAGCAAAAAGAGAGAGCAAAAATAGAGCAAAAAAAGAGAGCGGAAGCTCCCGTTACAACACAATAAATCGTCTTCAGTGTTGAATATGCAGATTCTCATTAACCAATCTACTACAGCATGCATATCTTATAACATTTCTACACAACCTATAGGAATCACTACATTACCACACTATGTTTACGTGTTAAACCCTAAATCTTATTCTTTGGGCCTTATCTGCCAAGCTGCAAGGCTTGCTCTGAATCTTAGGTCTGCCTGCTTGCAGAGGGAATTGTTCCCTCCAGGGGGGATTACATTCAACTGGTCACAACTAAGGTATCTCAAAGATTGCTTTCATTTCAATCTCGCATATAGTTTCTATATTCTCAAAATCTTTTGCTAGGCAGTCATATTTAAAAGGCTTTCTTGTTTCATCCTGCCCAACAATTAGCTATTTTACAAAAATATCTGAGTTATTCTCACCATTGTCAGCTAGTTACACAAATAAAGGCATTAGCTACTTTAACATTACAGTGTCTATCTTAATATTTTGTGAAAGCCTAAGCTATAATGTATGTTTATCACAATAATATATAAGCTAAACCAGGCCAGGGCATTGGCCACAAAAGCTGACAAATTATACTATATTAAAGCAGTTAAAAGTGATTACTAAATGGTACTACATCAAAATCATTATTATTAATAATAATTTGCAAAGGCCAATACATAATAGCAAAAGCCATCAACTACATAGTTGTTTATAACATTTGGAGAGGCTTTATATCTAATTTTCTGTATTTTTCTGGTGCTGCCCACACTTCTGGGATTTTTTCAACTTATGCCTTCTCAGACATTTTACACAGTTACCACAGTGTTAGCTTCCGTATAATTTTTCATAATACTAATTTGCATTCCCACTTTATCTATTAAATCCCTTCCCAGTAAATTACAAACACAATTAGGAACAAACAGGAATTCATGCATTTCAAACCTATCCCCCACATCTACTAGAAGCAGTTGAATAAAATGCACTCACTCATGTTTTCTACTCATCCCTTGAATAATCAATGAACTTTTTGACAATTTTCCTCCCTTAGGGATAAAATTCAAGGTGGCTCAAGTGGCCCCTGTGTCTATCAGGAAAAACTCTTCCTTTTGATCTGGACCCACCTTAAAAGTTATCAAGGGCTCCAGTGTGGTGGGTCCCTGCTATAATGGGAGCCCCTGACACCCCTAATGATTCATCTCCTTTATCCTCTGGACTTCCTCCGCCTGAGGATCCAGCTCTCTATGTGGATATTCCTGCTTCCAGTGTCCCTCTGACCTGCAGATAGCACACTGATTCTTTCCCAACCGCTGTTTGGGTTGGCTCTCCCCTGCTGAGGAGGGAATGCCTCTGCCATTTCCTTGTGGCCGACCCCATCCCTTCTATTCTGAGGGACCCCTTGGGTCCTGCAGTTTATCCCTCTTGGGCCGTAAAAATTCTATCAACTTTGCCTTTGCTTTTGCTTTTTCTTTATCCCTTCTTACAAATACTTGCTGTATCTTTTTAACAAGTTCATCCAAGGACTTATTCTGTCCTTTCTCTAGTCCCTCCTGCTACTGCCTGTGGGTACTCATTTTCCCACAGCTCAAAACCATTTGTTTTACAGTGAACCAAGCAAAATACTTAAAAGAAAATCTTAATCCTTCCACATACAATCTGCATTTCTCAGATATGTCTTCCTCCTTCTCCTTGTGTTCACTGTCTTTCTCACACACCAGAGCTGGTCCCTGTCCTGCTGCAGTGTTCAAATGGCTCCTTCCCATCCTGCTGCTCCTGGTGGGTATGGCTGGCAGCATCACAGGCAGCCGGGCCGCCTCACAGCCTCATGGGGGCTGGCAACCACTGCCGCCCCTGCCCAGGGGTGGCGGGGTCAGGCACTGCCTGGTGCTGAGACCCAGCTGTCCCATAGCCCCCACAGGCCCCCAGCCCCCGCTCCTGGTCCTGCACTTCCACACCCGCTCCTGCCGCTCCTTGCCTAAACCATATCTCTCTACACTCTCTTTCAACTAATCTTTTCTCAACATATCAACACTATTTGTCCATCTCCTGTTGTCAAGACTCCTCCTTGACTCTCCTTATTGCCCTCCTGGGCATGGATTGTCAAGACTCTTTCTCAACTTTCCCTTATTGCCCTCTTTGGGCATCCATGTCTTTACTTCTGGGAGAACGTGTAAATGAACTCCACATTCTTCCAAGGGATTGTCAGGAAAATTAATCCACAAAACCCAGAGATTTATGTCCAAGAAGGAGACAGAGGAGTCCTGTTACTTTATTTGAATAAAGGGAGAAGCCATGGGGCATTCACCTGGGATCTCTCAAATTTTTGGAGGATGAAGCCGCCTTTTTATCCTAATTTTCCAGCTGCATGTCCGTCTCTTTCCCCATTGGCTGAGGTACTTGAGAGATACAGACTTCCCAAATCGACTAATAGACCCCCTTTCTAATGTTCACCCCTCCCTTTTTCTTTTTCTTCGTGTCTCTGTTCTTTTTCTCTAAATCTAGAGATTTAGCAGAGTCTTGAGTGAGTAACAGTCTGTGTCAATCAGTGGCATTCCTATGGAATTTATGGTACCACCAATTGCTTCTTTCATCTCCCTGTATCTGGCCTTATCTATCATCACGCCCACAGTTTGTTTGTAAAGACACTTCCTTCTCATTACTTTCAGTGCTAAGGCCGAGTAAGTTCTACTAGTGATTGTCACATTTCTGTTGTTGTTCCTATGTTTATATTCATGTATGTTTATATAAGATTATATATTTTTCTTACTGGTTTCCATAGTGGATGGGAAAGGTTCCTACCTCAGTTTAGTTTTGGGAACTCATATAGTTATGGAAACTAATTTATGTACCTCTTCCTATCTCCTCAGGGCAAAGTATGAAATTACCAAGGGAAGTATGTGCAGTAATGGTAAGAGATGTGTTATTGCGCAGAAGTGGCAGCTGGAAAGTTGTCTTCAGCTGCAAAAGTGACTAGAAGAAAGATTTTGGATTGGAGAATCACTGAAAGTTTTGGCTAAGTTGAAAAAGTTTATAATCAAACATCAGGACCCTGAAAATTATATGCTGAGGAGATTGGAATTAGTTCTGGGGATCTGACTGAAGCCCAAAGCTGGGCAAGAAAATAAAACTCTATAGTCAGATGGCTACAGAGCAGGTATTTGTTTATTCAGCGCCAGGACAGAGGGGCATCTCTCCGCCAAAAACTCACTCAGTCTTCTTTAGCCTTCAGTTACATTTTAAAAGTCCTTCCACACAATGTCACAATTGCAACATATCATTAGCATACTCATATTTGCATAAAGCTGTGTCATGGTTTTGCAACTGTTTGTTGCTTTTGTACATGCATCAGTTCCTTCTGTGGTGGTCGTCAGCCTTCTGGTGGTCTTTTGACAAAGGCTTCTGTATTCTTCCTCACGTTTGAACCTTTTACCTCTATCTTCAGCACATGTCTGGTGCTTCTTGTTTTTCAGTCTAACCTGTTTTTAGCTAATTTTGCACTTTGCGAGTTCCATTAAAATTTGCTACCTTGCTCTTGATGGTGCTTGTTATCTCGTTGGCTTTGCTATCTTACATTCTTTGCTATCTTGCTTGTTTTACCTGCACATCTTGTTACAATGTTACTTGTGGTTAACCTTTTGCTACTGTCCTGGTTTGAAAAGAAAGTGAGTTTTTTGGGAGTTTGGTGGTCAAACCAATAGGTGCTCAGATTTGAATATTGGCACCTGGTGTGGCCTCTGAGGACATGCATATGCCTCTGAGAACACAGGGGGTTAAAAGCAGAGAACTCCCAGGGGGAAGCTCTCTTGGTTCTGGTGGGTGAAAGAGGTCAGACCTCCCCTGCCCACCTGCTGGCTGGGTGGGGGAGGGGAAGCCATGTGGCCAGATGAGGTAGGCTGGGGCCTTGGACTGGACAGAGAAGGGGAGTGAAGGCCCATGCAGGATGGAAGGGTGGAGGAACACTGAGACCCATTGGGCAGCCCCCCCCCCCCCCGCCCCTCCTCCCGAGAGAGAGAGAGAGAGAGACCGCCTGTGCCTGTGCTTGTGCCACCTTGAAATTTGATATCATATGCTGGCAGCACGGCCAGTCGAGAAGAAGAGGGGGTGCTGCAAGAAGGTGCACGGCAGGGCAGTTGTGGGAGTTCTGAACAGGCAGAGTCTGAGATTTTTAACCCTTTTCTTGGATGATGGAAACCTTACAAATGCTGATCGTCCTGGAACTGAATGAGGAGAGAGAGATGAAAAAGGAGGAAATGGACAGGTGTGATTCAACATTTGTGCAAGTGAAAGATGTCTGAAAGAAGTTGAGAAGAATCCTAGCTGGGAGGAGATGGCCGAGTGGCCTTTGGCTGGACTTTTCTTGTATAGCCATGGACAGAACCATTTTTTCCCTATGACACAGAGACTGCATCTAGGGGGAGGCAATGGCTTGGAGTCAAGAGAGTGCAGTGATGTTATGTGAAGGAGTGAGTGAACAGAGATGACGGGTGAGGAAGGTGATAGTGCCCTCGATCTTCAGTAAAGAAGATCTCTGCAAGACCCCTCGGCCCCAGGGGGTGAATTTGGGAGGGACAGATGTCCCGAAAGTGAGAGACTGTGCTTTTTTTTTTGAACTGGGCAAAGTATCCTTAAAAGGGGAACCCTAGAAGCAGCCCTGGTCCATGCGCAGTGGTGAGAGCACTGTACATGGAAGGAAGATGTCACGATGGCACATGTTCTCCGGGCGGTGCCACATATGAGATGGAAACACAAGAGGTTTCAACTGTGTTTCCTGGGGAAGCCTATGGTACAAAAGGGACTACTCTCTTCTTGATGAACTGAGAATTGATCATCTGAAGGGTGATGATGGACTGAGAGTTGGTGATCTGAGAGGTGGTAACTGAATTGAGAATCCAAGGTTTTGTCCGACTGTGATATATTGGAAATTGGGTGGGGGGGGGGAGGAGGAATGTTTTTGGAAGGTTTTCATTCTGAGTTCTGTGTGTGTTTCTTTTTACATATAGTTGTAAGTTAATAAAGTTTTTTTTTTTCTTTATTCCTAAGTTGGAGCCTGCTTTACTCTATTCCTGGTCACATCTCACAGAAGACACTAGGTGTTATAAACAAAAATCTGCCAATTTTTTTTTGTGAGAAAAAGGCTACCACTGTTGCTGCTGGGGTGCTGCTTGTGTGTTATGGTAATTATGGGTCTTTGTCGTTAATAGGTGTTTTTGTATCAGTAAAAGCCTAGCTGGGACTGAGTTAATGGCTCTTCTCTGGGACAGTGAAGGGTGGGGACTTCCCCAAACAGTGAGGAGAAGAGACTTAGGAGGGGGGGAGACATGCAAAATAACTCCAAGACCAGCATGCCATGAGAAGCTACTGCTTCTAGCTTGCTAAAAAAGACCCCCAAACAACGAGCCAACTAAGAGTTGAGAGATTGGAGTGATGTCTGGATGTGAGGAATGGAGTGCCTAGCCTGCAGAGATGCTGAATGTTATGAACAAAAACTCGGTTAATATTTTTTTATGAGAAAAAGTTTCAAAAAGGCAGCCAGACCACTGGCCCTGCCCAAGTTCTGTGTGTTTTGTTATTGTAATCACGGGTCGTTGTCGTTAATGGTTGTTTTTGTATTAGTAAAAGCCCTGGCTGGGGCGAGGTAATGGCCCTTCTCCTGGGTGGGGACCTTGCCCGAAGCTAAGTTTTACCTTTCTCAGAATAGGGAAGACACCTGAGAAGGTGGGGGGGGGTTATGCAAAGTGACTCGCAAGACCAGAATGCTTTGTGGGACCCCCATCTCCAAACTCATGGAGAAACCCCAAAAACAACGAGCCACCTAAGAGTTGAGAGACTAGAGTGATGTCTGGACGTGAGGAACCGAGTGCTGAGCCTGCAGAGACGCGGAACACCTTCGGACCCTCTCGCCCTGACCATGGGAGTTGACCCCGGAGCTGAGACCAGGCCGACTGAGTGGGAGGGGCAACATCTGACGACACCATCTTATGGGATCAGGAGACCCAAAAGGCTCCCAAGAGGATCTGATCCCCAGCTCTGCCCCTGGTGGACAGAGCTGCGCATATCCTCCTCCTCTGAGTCGCCCTGGGAGACGACGGACGCTGCAGACCCGTCGAGCCACCCAATCCTGAGCTGATCACTTTTTAATAAAGGCATTACACAGGAGAAGAAGTCTCCTGGCCCTGTTTATTTCATCTGGGGGCTCTCGTCCGGAATAGCCACGCCGCAAGAGGACTCAGGACTGGCCATCTTGGATCTTCAGAGGACAGCTGGCTACCAGGACCAGAGGGACCGGCTCAGGACAGCGACGCAGAGGAGCACCGGAGCACCGGACTGGTGAGAAACTCGGTGGCGGGAGCGGGAGACGTGCGTATGTGTGTGTGAGTGAGACGAGGGCCGGCAGCCGGACCTTCGAAGCGAGAGTGGACCCCTCATTACTGCGGTTCCGTCTTTTCGCGAGAAAAGCGGCCAGGAACAGGGGGACGCGAGTGGAATTAGTGTGAGTGAGTCGTCTCCCAAGGGGGAATAAAGGGCCCCCCCACTCCGGGCGTGCGGAGTGAATTACTGTGTATGAGTGGCACGCACCCCAATGTCCTGACAAAGGGAGGTCAGGCACTTTTGTAAGTCTCGAGAAGGATTCGAGTAAGATTTGTCAGTCCCGAGAAGGATTCGGGTGGTTCACAAGCCCTGCAGGCAAAGTAAGTCCTGACAAAAGGAGGTCAGGCACTTTTGTAAGTCTCGAGAAGGACTCGAGTAAGATTTGTCACTCCCGAGACGGATTCGGGTGGTTCACAAGCCCTGCAGGCAAAGTAAGTCCTGACAAAAGGAGGTCAGGCACTTTTGTAAGTCTCGAGAAGGATTCGAGTAAGATTTGTCAGTCCCGAGAAGGATTCGGGTGGTTCACAAGCCCTGCAGGCAAAGTAAGTCCTGACAAAGGAGTCAGGCACAAACCCCAGCGAAGGAGGCTGCGGTTTGCTTTTAAGTCCTGATACGGTGAAGCCTAAAAATTGGCAGGTTAGGCAAACTAAAAATCAGGCAGTTGTTTCTCCTGACTGAGGGTGTCAGGCACGACCCGGATTCTTGGCCGTGGCTTCGTGTGTTTAAGTCCCGATAGATGTAAGACCTGACGCTGGGAAGTTGGGCAATCAAGAGATTGGGCAGTTGTTTCAGTATAAAGTCCTGAGCATCAGGCAGTAAATTTGAAGTTCAGTGGAGGAGGCTGGAGCTCCTCAAGGAAGGTTTTTTTTTTAAATTCCCGGTCAGTAGAGGCACCTTCGGGATTTTTTTTATTGAGACTTGAAAAATGGGATGTTGTAGTAGTAAAAAGACTGGCAAGAGACTGAGGGATATACCTCCTAGTAGTCCCTTAGGAGAACTGTTAGTAAAATGGGATTCTATAGAGGCCACGAAGGGATTAGATAAAGTGAAAATGATCCATTATTGTATGGAAGCGTGGCCAGAATTAGAGGTGCAAGGAGGATGGCCTTGGTGTGGGACAAAGGATAAGTGGATGTGCCAACAATTAAATAATTATCTGACAGCTCGAGGGGATACTGATCCTGAGCAATTATTGTATGTGGCTTGCTGGTTAAAGAGTGCTGTTGGGGATGAAGGGGTGCTAATTTGTAAGGTACAGAGGAAGAAAGAGGGGAATGAAGGAGGGGATGATAGAACTAGTAAAAGATGGGACCCCCTGGATTATTTGCCTCCTTCTGCCCCTCCACCTTATAATCCTCTTCTTCAAGCACCTCAAATGGCAGGTCCGGTTCCTCCCCCGGCTGCCATCTCATTACCACCTGCTCAAACTCCTCCTTCTACCTCTTCAGCTTCTGCTATGATGAACCCAGTATCCCCTCCAGTTCCTTCTGCACCACCACAAGTGCCTACTCCACCTGCTGCATTCTCCACCCCTTCTCCAGCTCCGATTAATATCTACTCAGGTCCCTCTCCCCCTCCTATTGCTGTCCCTTTACCTCCTTCTACCTGGGACACAAATGCCTCCTCGCCCAGTAGACAGCTATCAGCAAATACACCTGCTGATGGGCAGAAAGTTCAGGGTAACCCAGAGAACCCTGAAAGTAGTTTGGCATCTGAAGATGGGCCATACTGTAGCACCAGATCCAAGACCTCCAAGGCAGAGAGACTCTTTCCCCTCAGAGAGGTTCCTATGGGAGGAGTGGCGGGAGGTGTTGGCTTTGTGAATGCTCCCCTAACTGCTTCTGAGGTGAGGGGATTCAAGAAAGAGTTGGGGCATTTAGTTGAGGACCCAGTGGGCATAGCCAAACAAGTGGATCAATTTCTAGGTCCAAATATCTACACTTGGGGGGAAATGAATTCCATCCTGAGTATATTATTTTCCCCAGAAGAGGTCCAGATGATAAGGGCGGCTGGCATAAAAATTTGGGAGAAAGATAACAGTCCAGGACCCCAGGTGCCATCAGGTGAACAGAAATTGCCACTAACGGAGCCCAACTGGAACCCTAATCAGGAGGAGGGTAGGAAGGCCATGAGGGAATATAGGTCTTTGATAATACGGGGGATCAAAGAGTCAGTTCCCAAAGGAACTAATACCCAATTGGCATTTGAGGGTGCACAGGAGAAAGATGAAGCTCCTGCTGCCTGGCTTAATCGCCTAAGGCGGAATTTTCAGTTGTACTCTAGAATAGACCCAGACACCCCAGAAGGTCAAATGCTACTAAAAGTCCAGTTTGTTACCAAATCTTGGACTGATATACGGAGAAAACTGGAAAAGATGGAAGATTGGCAAGAGAAGGACATTAATGAGTTATTAAAAGAGGCACTGAAGGTGTATTTAAGGAGGGAGGAAGAAAAAGTAAAGGCCAAGGCTAAGATCATGGTTGCTGTAGCTAGAGAAAGTGCAGGGTGGGCGGGTCCACCACCAGGAGGAGGCAAGGATAGGTCAGTACTGTCAGGTACAAGAGGGATGGAGACACCTCAAGGCCCTTTGAGAGAGCGACATTGCTCTTACTGTGGAAAGGCAGGACACGTCAGGAGGTTTTGTAGAAAACTCAGTCTTGATGAGGCAATAGCCAGGGAACAAGATAATTTAGGGAAGATCCTTAAAGGTGACGATTAGAGGGTCAGGGGCTTTACACTATAGGGGACCTGATGTAACATCTAGAAGAGCCCTTGGTAAACTTTGAAGTGGGACCCCTAAATGAAGAATTAGAAATTTTGGGTAGATACAGGGGCAGATAAGTCCTGTCTCAACAAAGTACTAAGAAGTATAGTATAGTATAGTATAGTATAGTATAGTATAGTATAGTATAGTATAGTATAGTGAAAAACATCTGAAGTTAGACAAAAACAGCTAGGTAGAAAGGATATCCAATAGCACCAAAACTGGCCAGTAATACTTAACTTGTAATAAGTGATGTGAAAGTAAAAGGTACCTTATTGTTGTCTTGTTGTGTGCGTGAGAGTGAGTCACAAAGTCAGCCTCAACTTCCCGGGCACGTGGGAAGGGGGCAGTGGAAGTGTGTGTATGTGTGACCTGCAAACCAGGCTTGTGTCCCCCAGGCAGGTGGGGGCTGTGGCCAAAGAGTGTGTGTGACCTGCAAACGAGACTAGTGCTCCTCAGGTGTGTGAGGGAGCCGTAGCTGTGAGAGTGTGAGTGACACGCAGACAGCCTCACAGGTGAATGTGCACCAGAGGCAACCAGAGCCAGGGCCCTTCCAGGAGGCCCAGAGATGCTGAGACCTGTGGGCCAACCCCAAGGTGAGGGGAGCCACAGTGATTTTCTAGCAATAATGATCCAGTTTGTGTCTTGAGGGTGTGAAGGAATGTGTGAGAATAAATATAGGCAAATTAGAATAGAGGTAATGTAGATTGTGCATTATAAGTTTTACCACATCTCCTTAGAGGGAAGTGTATTGTGTAGAAGAATGGCGTAAGAAAAAAAAAAGAAAAAAAAATTCAAGTGTAAGGGGTTGAAAGAAGTATTTAAGCTGTAAGTGAAAGTGAGAAACAGAAGCAAGAGATAAATAGATAAGATCTTGAAAAATAGAACAGAAAAACCAGTGAATTGAATACACAGAAAAATAGGGGAATAAAAATACTTTGGGAGTTGAGTTAGCTGAGAAATACAACTCCTTGCAAAATACAGAGTATGTAGAAGTTGATGAGAGAAACATGCAAGCTATGGAAAAAGAGAAATTAACCAATAACATTAAACAGAGAAAACTGAGTTTTGATAAAATCATTAAGTTGCAGACCATTAATGCCTGTGTTTGAAAGCCCGTTTCAGGTACTCTCCATTACTAACTCGACGGTGCAGACCAAAAGGAAAAGGTTGGACTCACATCACTCTCACCCCCTGGCATTGGACCAGGATTCAACACCAGTTTTTTTTCCCTCTGGTATTCTGGCATTGGACCGGACTCCACCCCATTCTCCCTCTGGCATTGGACCAGACTCTACCCCTTTCTCCTTCTGGCATTGGGCCAGAGTCCCAGTTTTTCCCTCTGGCATTGGGCCAGAGTCCACACCACTCACCTCCCGGCACTGGATAAGGATTCATCCACATCACAAGCTAAATCACCTGAGTACACTGTGGTAAAAGGACCAAAAGATTTAAAGTTGACTCTCAGAAGGAAGAGTCAAAAAGACTGAACTGTGTGGGAAAAAATTGGTATCAGAGTTCTAATATTGCTTAAAATGTTTTAAGACTGTTCTGTGTAAACTATGTTGGTAAAAAGTTTAAGACTGTAAATAAGTAATTCTAGTTAAGTTCCCCAATTTATTTCTAAAGACTCCAGGTTAATCCTCTACAGAACACTCCCCTGGGAGGGGAAACCAAAATTGGTAGGGAACAGACCAAGAGAGGTTTAACCAGAGAAACGGGTAGAAGGGACTCTAAAGAGCTTGGAAGCTTGTCCTCAGTAAAGTTCCCCAAGAGGCAAGGCCGGGTGGGCAGGCTGTGTGAGATGACCCATACCGGACTCTTGGGAAGGGTAGTGCTGATGGCTCTGATTGCTGGTGGTGCTCAGGGGAGCCCAGCTGAGCCATGCAATGAATGCTACCAACCCCTCTGTGAGGAGGAAGTGAGCTCCTTGTCGAGAGTCCACATCAGTTCTAACCCTGATTGTGTTAACCTCTCCCAATTGGTCTTTTATCAAAAAAAAAATAAGAGAGTGTATTGGATAATATACAATACTGCCACTTTTAGGCAGCCACTCCTAGGAGAGTGCCCTATAGGGGAAGCCTGGTTGTGCTTTGAATGGGATGCTGCTGAAACAAGCTCAGTAGATCAAGTAAAAAGCAAAGAAATGGTGAAAATGGTAAGAAAAATTGTTTATTACAAGTATTTATATGAGTGTACTGGAAAAGAGATAAACCCCTTTAGGAACACATTTCAGGGGAGCCTTAAACCCCTAGATTTGATCTTGTCTGGCAGCTGCACCGCTAGAGTGATAAAACCAATTTTCTTATTACCCAAAGAAACTGGATCAAGTTTGGGAGTTCCTATATATAATTTGGGAGAAATTAAACAGAACAGGCACAGTGAAATAGAAATTGAGAAAATCCAAAATTGTAAAAGCCAAATTCGGATCCCAATATCTATGTTAAACAAAGTTATCCGGCTCCAGGCAGTATTAAAAATTAAGAATTCAATTATTAGGAACATTTCAAACGAAATAAAAAGGTTAGCATGTGTAAATAATGAAGATCAAGCTCCTACACTTGATCCCAGTGGGTGGGAGAACCTGGAGATTTTAAAAAAGGATGTGTGGGAAAAGGTAGTTTTTCTCGCTGTGTGTGCACTTGGAGGATTGCTATTTTTACTATGCTTATTTATCTGTTTCAGTAAAATAGTGTTTGCCGTGAAGACAAACCTGAAGAAACCAAGGAAAGTAACAAGGTTAAGTAACCATGACTACCAAAGTGCACAAGAGATTTATATTAGATTCAAAACAAAAATTAAGAGTTGATGCGAGCTTAGAGTTTAAGCTCGATCAAAGAAAAAGAGGGGGGACTGTTATGAACAAAAACTCGGTTAATATTTTTTATGAGAAAAAGTTTCAAAAAGGCAGCCAGACCACTGGCCCTGCCCAAGTTCTGTGTGTTTTGTTATTGTAATCACGGGTCGTTGTCGTTAATGGTTGTTTTTGTATTAGTAAAAGCCCTGGCTGGGGCGAGGTAATGGCCCTTCTCCTGGGTGGGGACCTTGCCCGAAGCTAAGTTTTACCTTTCTCAGAATAGGGAAGACACCTGAGAAGGTGGGGGGGGGTTATGCAAAGTGACTCGCAAGACCAGAATGCTTTGTGGGACCCCCATCTCCAAACTCATGGAGAAACCCCAAAAACAACGAGCCACCTAAGAGTTGAGAGACTAGAGTGATGTCTGGACGTGAGGAACCGAGTGCTGAGCCTGCAGAGACGCGGAACACCTTCGGACCCTCTCGCCCTGACCATGGGAGTTGACCCCGGAGCTGAGACCAGGCCGACTGAGTGGGAGGGGCAACATCTGACGACACCATCTTATGGGATCAGGAGACCCAAAAGGCTCCCAAGAGGATCTGATCCCCAGCTCTGCCCCTGGTGGACAGAGCTGCGCATATCCTCCTCCTCTGAGTCGCCCTGGGAGACGACGGACGCTGCAGACCCGTCGAGCCGCCCAATCCTGAGCTGATCACTTTTTAATAAAGGCATTACACAGGAGAAGAAGTCTCCTGGCCCTGTTTATTTCACTGAACACCTTCGTAGTCCCTCTCACCCTGAGCACGGGAGATGCTGGGACTGGGAAGAGGGGGCGAGGCTGCGGGGGTGAAATCAAGGGGTCACCACGCCCTAAAGGCTCCCACTAGGACCAGACCCCCCAGCTCTGCCCCTAGTGGACAAAGCTGCGCATATCCTCCTCCTCCTCCTCCTCCTCGTCGCCCTGGGAGAGACGACAGAAGACTGCAGACCCATCGAGCAGCTGCCCAATCCTGAGCTGATCACTTTTAATAAAGGCATTAAAAGGAGAAAAAGTCTCCTGCCCTGTTTATTTCACTAGGGGAAATATATTTCCATGGAGGCACTGGCATTGCACCAGCATCAAACCATGACAGTTACATACCACTTAGGATTCACTTCCTGAAACCTGGCTGATGGGTGGAATAGGAGTAGTAACTTTGGGCATGTATATTTGTCTAACATCTGAGAATGCTAGACCCCACAGAAGGAAAACACTGCCTTCAAAAATCACCACAAATCATGGACCGATCTGCTGAGCTCTTGGCACTGCAGCTGAAAGATGCTTTTGAATTTGAAATAGCAGTTACTGTATATATGAATTTCAGTATGCTTTCCTCTTTCCTTTCTGCTCTGTTTACTAGCGAGAGGAAAGATGCGTGCTTATGTCTTTACAAATAATTTGATGGGTGAAGGTATGGGTGTTAATGTCTTTGAAATGGGTCTTAATGTTTCTACTGACTTTGAGCAGCAGGCTTGTTACTGGACCCAGACAGTTTGGCTCCTGAAATAGACAAGGGTCTGCACAAACCTGAACTTCTGAACTTGGGGGTAAAAGAGTAGGTTCAAGGGAGAATATGTGGAAAGCAGTTTGGGAAGGCTACACCTTCCTAGTACTTCAGCCAATGGGGAAAGGACAACACGTAGCAGGGAGTTTATGATAAAAGGAGGTTGTGCCCTGTTGTTACAGAGCACAACACAGTACAAAAGTATACGACTCCATCAAAAGGGTGCAAAAGAGAGATTCATTAGAGCAACGTTGCTTTTATACTTCTTCAAAATATTTACACCCATCCAACACACATACAGTGCCCATTGGCCATAAGAGAGAAACAAAGTTCCCAGTAGGTGACCAGGGAGCCATGTCACTCTGTGAGCCAGGCAGAGTTCATATCTCTTTCTCTCCTTTCTCTGGTCTCCATGGTAACAATCTTGGTCTTCCTTCAGGAGAGATATGGGGCTTTTCCTTATCTTCAGGAGGCCCTGATAGCTCACAAGGACAGCACAGAATGTCTTTCCTACAGCGCCTCCTAAATGTCGAGAGAGAAAAGCCTGAGGGCATGTGCCCTGGTGGACTCTCCCTTTATTCAAATAAAGTTGCAGGACTCCTCTGTCTCCTTTTTGGACATAAACCTCTGGTGTTTGTGGATTTTCTTGGCTCTAGAAATCCCACCAAAAGGGGGAAAGGGACCCTGATTACACAAGGGGAAACCAACATAAGGGCAGCCCTGGTCGCTGTCTTGTGAAAGGAGTTGATCAATAGTTAACTTGTGCTTACATGAGTTAGCTATCAAGATTCAGCAAATATTAATCATAAGCCTAAGAAGCAGGATCTCCGTTCTCGGCCTGTTTTCTCTGCCCGGTTAGGCGTAGAATGGCCTTGGGACAACCCGCGCTCCAAAGGACGAGTGCACTCTTCAGATTTTTTGGTCTTCAATATTGTTTATTATTTCTTATCTACAAAGTCGTCTCCCAGCCTGACAGAGGTCTGACCAGCAAGACAGCCATGGGCACACTGACCTCCCACTGAGAGGTCGTCTATTTTTATACTAAAAACGACGTATATTTACCTTTACCTTCCAATACCTTTTACCCTTATTAACAAGTGCACATTTAATGTGAACCAATCCCAAAGTCCCAGCATCACCACCAAAGATGGATGACAAGAAGAAGAGGAGAAGGACAAGACACGCCCTAATTCCTCCATCTTGTCTCCTAAAAACCCCCCTGTACCAAAATCCCAAAACCTGTATTTTCACCCTGTGAATAATCAATTCCTTCACCACTTATCCCCAAGTGATTCTCTTGTCCTCATACAGGTGTCACATCCCATGCAGGGTCAAAATCCAACCACCAAGCACTTCAGGCAACATTCCAGGATTTCCGAGCCCCCCCAAGGGTTATCTCGGCAATTCTGGACATCAGGAGTGATGTGCTGAGTTCCCACAGCAGGATGCACCTTAGCCTTTTCAAGATAAGAGAAACAGAATGCACCTTGCCAAGATTAAGAGAAACAAAACCTATTGTCAGCAGAAAATGCTGAACCAGCCAGCGGAGGACTGTGCATGCCTCAAGAAAAAAAGGTGAAAAGGGCATGTTATAGATACATATTATAATATTGGCATTTCAGAAACATTAAAAGGGATTTTATATGTGTAATGTTTAAAGTAACATGTTAATTAAGCTTAGACATAGCTGATATAAGTATACTTGTGTTTAAATGCTTACTTAAATAGAATAACATCCAATGAGCATATAAATAAGACATCTGCTACAGATATGCCAACTATCAGCACTCACCATCTGAAGACAGTGTAGACCAAAGCCCAAAAACTAGAGGTGATAAAAATAAAGGCACAACCCAAAAATACACATACTCTAAAACAGCAGATCCAAAGAAGAGATATGCAAAACAATCCTTAAAACATGTAAACTAGTTTAAAGAAAAGTTTAGTATACATAAGAGTCTATGTATATGCAACAGGCTTGTTATAGATACATATTATAATATTGGCTTTTCGCAAATATTAAAATAGATTTTATATGTGTGATGTTAGAGTAACTTTGTTATAAAGATATAGTTTGTATTTCTACTGTTAATTAAGCTTAGACATAATAGTGAAATAGCTATGCTTGTGTTAAAATGCCTGGTGGGATGGGATAACATCCAATGAACACAGGATGAGGACACCTGCTACAGATATGCCAACTATCAGCACTCACCGTCTGAAGAAAGCATGGACCAAGGCCCAAACTGGAAGTGATAAGGAGAAGGAACCAAAACCACAGCCAAGAAACACACATGCTCTAAAAAGGTGGACCTGAGAAGGAGCCATGTAAAATAGTTCCTGGAAAATGTAAAGTAGTTTATGGATATGCATAAGAGTCTATGAATATGCAACAGGCTGATGTAAGGGAAAAGATATATAAGGGGTATCCCCAAAGGTAAGTGTGATCTTGGCTGAGTGCCAAGATGCACCCGACCATAAGAACCTTTGCTTTATGGTCTTTGTCTCCTATTGTCCTTTAATAAACTTTTATGAGTTTCACAGGAGTGTGCACATGTTTTTCACAAGGCTGCTGTAATAGAAAAAGTATTTAAAGAGCATCCCCAAATTGTGTAGTCTTGACTGAGTGCCAAGATATACCCAGCCATAATAAACTTTGCTCTATAGTCCTTATATTCTATTGTCTTTAATGAAACTTTTTAAATTTTCACAAGAAAGTAAATGTGTTTTTCACAGGCAGAGTGAAGAAGACTGCTGGCCTCTATCAGAATGACCCCTGAGGAAGACTTGGAGCCTTACTCGGTGGGACCACCAGAATACAGTTCACTTGGCATCACATATGCTAATGATATTAATGATTTCCGTGAAGTAATTTGCATAACCACTCCTATCCCAAGGAATGCAATGAATATGCATGAACTTAACAATAAATTGTGCTGTGTAAAAGTGCTGAGTGTACGTGTTAGGAGGAGCCATCCCCCACGTACCCGGAACTGAATAAAGCAAATACCCACCTCACTGAGTCAGTCTCTGAGGTGACTTTTAGCTCAGAGTTGGAGTGAAACACTTGAGCAATGGGATGGTTGCCAAAAACTGGAGAGATTGATGTGTCTGAGACACTTCAGGATGCCTGTGTGGGTGTGGAGGGGGGGGGGGGTCAGGCCTTGCCCTAGTGAGATAGTGAACTGCTCCTTACCCCACCCCCCAGAGGTAGCATCCCAGCCCTGCAGATGTGACACTCAGAGACACAGCAGAGGGTGTGCTCCATTCTCCCCATACCTAGCTCCAGAGAAAGCAAGGAAACAGAAATCCCACTGGGGAGGGAAGGAGGGAAGGCCCAGGAAGGCCAAGGGAATTAAAATACCTCTTAGAATTTCTATATAGGTGCTTTTCTATATATTTAATTTCTTTCCCTCTCCTCCTTCTTCTTCAAAAATTTTAATTAGTGTTAGAGATGAGTAATGCACTGGTTGATTTTCACAATTAAGGGGCAAATATTAAGTATATATTAAGAGAAATTTTGTAAATGTATAGTTATGTTTCCCCTCTCCCTTGCATTGTTATCACGGGATAGCCTTAGTTGGGGCATTTGGGAGGGTTGCCTTGTTACTATGGCAGCATTTCACCTCCAATCAAGATGTAAGAAAGTGATGTCCACCACTGGACAGCAAAGAAGGAGTCTATTGACTAGACTTTGGGAGGGGTCAGAAGTATAAAAGGGGGAACATCCATTTTGTAGACGAGCACATGGTGATGAAATCCTTTACTCCCAGCACTGTATTTTTCCGTATTCAGTCTTCTGTTGTATTTTGATAAGGTTTTAATAAACCTTTTAACTTTTTTTAAAGTGAGTATAATTTCTCAGAAATTAGGGTTTGTCCAGGATATACACCTTGCCTCCGCGGCCCTAGGAGTTTTCAAAAGAGAGACACACCCTGCCACAAGTTTGGCAGTTTGATCGGACTCTCCCAGCACCACCGGTGGTCGCAGGTAAAAACCCCGAGTACAACAAGAGACTGAATAATAAAAAAAGAAGAAAGGGAAGATGAGTACCATCCTCATAACAATTTTGGCCAGATTGTTCTTCTGTAATCTGGGTGCCCAAATGTCAGCTTCAAACAAGTAATACACTGTCCTGGTTTAGGGTAAATTTGGGAGAAAACCTCCAGAAAGCAAACCCACATGAATCCTCCCCCCAACCAGTTAAGGAAGGATTTCCTCGGAGACAAGTGGAAAGAACCTGTTTATTTAACAGGCAAAGCACTCCCCAGTACACAAAATGAACAATACCAGATGACAAAACTCATTCACTGCTCTGAAAAAGATGTCAAATTCAGAAAGTCTCTCCAGTGGGTGGTTACTCTGTTATCAGTCCCTCCAGCACTGGGAAAGGCTGCAGAGTAAGCCCCAGCAGGCTACAAAATGTAAGCTCTCAGTGTTTCCTTGGGTCCCAGTTGGGAGCAGGTTCGAATGCTCCAAGAAAAGGGAAAAGAAAAACAGTCCAGGAAAAGCTTGGACTGCCTCAGCTAGCTAAACTAACTAACTAAAAAGCAAAAGGAGCGCGGTGTTCTGCCCTGTCCGTGCCCAGACAACAACAGTGGAGTTCTGTGCTCCAGCAGTCTGTGGGGGAGGGTACAGCTCATAACGAAACTCTGTGCTCCTTCTTCTCCCCACCTCATAAAAAGGACAGATGATTGGGCATACAAGCATCATAATGTCACCCTAGGACATTCCACCCCTTGTCCTCATATCATCAACTTACTACCAAACATCATGCATTTTATTCATGGAAAGCTTCCATCTGTTCCCCCCCCCCAAAGATTACAAGCAATACCTATCATTCCCCCATTGTGTCCCCACACTGAACCACTGAATCCAGACCCCAGACTACAGAGCTGCAGGATTCCCCACTTTCATTTTACTCACTCAAAACTCTATCTTTCACTTGTTCAGACCTTCGTCACTTACATATTTCCTACTATTTCATGTCTGTATGGTTTAATGTACAGACAATGGCGATAACGTCCAGCAAACAGCGATATTTGCATGAGTTTCACCCTACAATCAGATCTCCCTGAGGTACACATCATGTTGTTCCATCTCTCTGCATTATCCACCATGTGCAATCTGGTCCCTGAGCAAAGACAACCCCACGAATAGGTTTGATCCACACCGTCTTCCCCAACAAACCTCTGACATGTACCACTGGAACTTTATCTCTGTCTATATTCAGGGACTCAGACTGGGCAGGACCTGCTCGGTTGGTGGAACCTCGGGTGTTAACTAACCAGGTGGCCTTTGCTAAATGCTGCTCCCAATTTTTGAAAGATCCCCCACCCAAGGCTTTCAACTGGGTTTTTAACAGTCCATTGTACCTCTCCACTTTTTCAGCAGCTGGTGCATGGTAGGGAATATGGTACATCCACTTAATGCTGTGTTCCCTAGCCCGGGTGTTGATAAGGCTGTTCTTGAAATGAGTCCCATTGTCTGACTCAATCCTCTCAGGGGTACCATGCCTCCAAAGGACCTGCTTTTCAAGACCCAGGATGGTGTTACGGGCAGTAGCATGAGACACAGGGTAGGTTTCCAACTATACCTTGGTGGCTTCTACCATTGTGAGCACATAGCTGGCATGTCTGGGGCAGTGTGATGTAGTCAATCTGTCATTCCTCCCCATACTTGTACTTGGACCACCACCCACCATACTACAGGGGCTTCATTCACTTGGCCTGTTTGATGGCAGCCCACGTCTCACAGTCATGGATGACCTGAGAGATACTGTCCACAGTTAAATCCATCCCTCGGTCTCGTGCCCACTTATAGGTGGCATCTCTGCCCTGATGGCCTGAGGCATCATGGGCCCATCGAGCTAGGAATAACTCCCTTGTGTTCCCAATCTAGATCTATCTTGGACACCCCTATCTTTGCAGCCTGGTCTACCTGCTCATTGTTTTGGTGTTCCTCATTAGCTCTACTCTTGGGGACATGGACATCTACGCGACAAACTCTCACAGGTAGCCTCCCTACCCTGGTAGCAATGTCTTTCCACTCTTCAGCAGCCAAAATTGGTTTTCCTCTATGCTGCCAGTTAGCCTCTTTCCACCTCTCCAGCCATCCCCACAGAGCAGTGGCTACCATCCATGAATCAGTATAAGGGTAGAGCTTTGGCCATTTCTCTCTTTCTGCAATGTCCAGGGCCAGCTGAACAGCTTTGAGTTCAGCAAGTTGACTTGATCCACCTTCTCCTTCGGTAGCTTGTGCAACCTGTCGTGTGGAGCTCCATACAGCTGCTTTCCACTTCCGGATCATCCCTACGATGTGACAGGAACCGTCAGTGAAAAGAGCGTAGTGTGTTTCCTCTGCTGGCAGTTGGTTGTATGGTGGAGCCTCTTCTGTTCGTGTCACCGGTTCTTGTTCTTCATCTGTGACACCAATATTTTTACCTTTGGGCCAATTTGTAATTACTTCCAAAGTCCCAGGGCGATTCAGTTCACCAATACGGGCATGCTGTGTGATAAGAGCAATCCACGTGCTCCATGTAGCACTGGTGGCATGATGGGTGGAGGGAACCTTTCCTCTGAACATCCATCCCAGCACCAGTAGTCAGGGTGCCAGGAGGAGTTGTGCTTCCGTACCAATCACCTCTGAGGCGGCTTGGACTCCTTCATAGGCAGCCAAGATTTCCTTCTGTCCTAGGTTGATGTTATGATGCTTGTATCCCCAGTCATCTGTTCTGTTTATGCTGGATATTATGTTCTGTGCCTTCAAGACTGGCTCTCAAAAGTGAAGTTTTGTTTTGTTATCAGCCTGCTCACTCCCCCACAGTTGGCAGGACACAGACAGCACAGTACATAGTGCTGCTTTTGCTTTTTGCTCTTGCTTTCGCTTTTGCTCTTGCTCCTGCTTTTGCTCTTGCTTCTGCTTTTGCTCTTGCTTTTGCTTTTGATTGTTAGTTAGTTTAGCAAGGCAGTCCGAATTTTCCCTGGACTGTTCTTCTTTCCCTTTTATTGGAGCCACTCGAATCTGCTCCAGACTGGGACCAGGGAAACACCAAGAGTTTGTACTTTGTGGCTTGCATCAGCCAGTCGCAGCACCAGAGGGACTGATAACAGAGCAACCACCCACCAGAGAGACTCTCTGAATTTGTCATCTCATCAGAGCAGTGAATGAGTTTTGCCATCTGGTATTGTTCATTTTGTGTGCTGGGGAGTGCTTTGCCTGTTAAATAAACAGGTTCTTTCCACTTGTCTCTGAGGAATCCTTCCCAAACCAGTTAGGGGGAGGGGCCGTGTGGGTTTGCAAATTCTCTGTTGGGGTGTAGTTAGCTTCAGGCCCTCTGTAGCTTTGACTCCAAAATCCCAGTGGTCGGGCTCAAGTCTCCCCAGGCACCTTCTGCCAAAGGCTCCAGGACAAACCATGGTTCCCAGCTGCAGAGTAGATCATGTTCTTCACATCCATTCCTGTCCTGACTGGGCCTAGGGCTATCGCATGAGTGATCTGCTTAATCTGGGCAAAAGCTTGTTGCTGCTCAGGGCCCCAATGGAAATATTTTTCTTGCGGGTGACCAGGTAAAGGGGGCTCAAGGTCTGACTGTACTCAGGAATATGCATTCTCCAAGAACCTATGGCATCTAGGAAAGCTTGTGTCTCCTTTCTATTGGTTGGTGGAGACATAGCTGTGATCTTGTTGATGATATCCATAGGAATCTGACACCGTCCATCTTCCCACTTCACTCCCAGGAACTGGATCTCACAAATTAGTCCCATTACTTTGCTCTTTTTGATGGTGAAACCAGCTTCCAGGAGGATTTGGATTATTTTCTCTTTCTCAAACACTTCTGCGGCTGTGTTCCCCCATACAATGATGTCATCAATATACTGTAGATGTTCAGGAGCTTCACCCTTTTCTAGTGCAGTCTGGATCAGTCCATAGCAGATGGTAGGACTGTGCTTCCATCCCTGGGGCAGTCGGTTCCAGGTATACTGCACTCCCCTCCATGTGAAGGGTAACTGAGGCCTGCATTTTGCTGCCAGAGGAATGGAGAAAAATGCATTGGCAATATCGACAGTGGCATACCACTTCTCTGCCTTGGATTCAAGCTTGTACTGGAGCTCTAACATGTCCGGCACAGCAGCACTCAGTGGTGGAGTCACTTCATTCAATGCACTGTAGCATCCCATGAACTCTCCCGCCTTGGCCAATTCCCAAGCCCTCAGCCCTGGAAACAATTTACCATAGATTAGGTCCTCCTGAGGTGAAAAGGACAGACTCCCAAATGGACTTCTGTGTCACAACTTCCTCTGGCTTCTCCTTCCCCTGTCTTCTCTCTGGCTTGGCATCCCTGGTGACCACTCCCCTTCCCCTGGAGACCAGTCCCCTCTGCCTAGCCCTAAGCTTGGCCTCCCACCCCTTCCCCTTCTTAAGCTGCCTGCTCCACGTGGTCCCCCTCTTTTCCTCGCTGGGTTCCCTCTAGCCCACATGTGATATACCATGCTAGAATTAAACCTTGCAGAAAGAGCCTTTCTTGCCTCTATCGCTGAGCCAGTTGTGGTGAGTGTTGAGTGGGGGTTTGACTGTGTTGCCTGAATGTTAACTCAACTTGCTTTTCAATGGGAGAGGTTTGTTGGGAACAGATAATAGGCAGCAGCACCCACCATTCTAACACCCGCATTTTTTAATGCACGGTAGTCTGCTGTCCATCTCCATTCTCCTTCAGATTTACACACAGGCCAAATGGGACTGTTGAAGGGTGAGTGGGTTTTGCAGACCACCCCTTGGCTCTCCAGATCTCGGATCATCTTATGAATGGTAGTCACAGTATCTCGAGTTGTTCTATACTGTCGGCAATGCACTGCAGAAGTGGCAATTGGTACCTGTTGCGCTTGTCCCTTCAGAAGTCCTACTGTAGATGGATTCTCAGACAGTCCAGGCAAGGTGTTCAATTGCTGGACACCCTCTGTCACTACAGTCGCTATCCCAAATGCCCACCTGAGTCCTATTGGGTCTATGAAATACCCACTTTGGAGGTAATCTATGCCCAAAATACATGGGGCTTTTGGGCCAGTCACAATAGGGTGTTTCTTCTACTCATTTCCAGTCAGGGTCACATCAGCTTCCACCAAAGTAAAATCCTGTGATCCCTCAGTCACACCAGTGATAGACACAGATTCTGTCCCCATGTCTCGATGGGATTAATGTGCACTGCACACCAGTATAGACTAAAGCTTTATATTCTTGTGGTTCTGATGTGCCAGGCCAAGGAATCCACACAGTCCAGAAAACACAGTTTTCCCTAGCCTCTACCTGGCAAGAAGAAGGGTTCCTCTAAGCCTGGTTATCCTTCTTTCCTTGAGCATATATCTTGGAGGTTCCTTAGAGGGGATCATCATCATCATCATCATACCTGGCAGTTCAGCTATGGGCAAGTGGAGCTGCTTTCCTTTTGGTGGAACTTCCTCTCAGAGCCTTGCCTTCCTTCAATTCAGGCACCCGTTGTGTCAGAGCAGAAGTAGATTCTCCATCCCATCTCCTCATGTTTTATCTGTAATCACGCAGGAAGAACCACAGCTCAGCTTGTGGGGTGTACCTTCTTGCCCCATCTGGGGAACTTCTGTGTTGGATACCAGAACCTCTGATCTGTACTGCTGAGATTTGGAGAAGGTCTTCTTTAATTTCCTCCCTGATTTTCTTATGCTTCTCCTCTATCTTGTCTTCTAATTTCTGCAGATGTGTTTCCACCTCTGCGATTCTGGCACATGTTCAGCCATGTACAGCATCTGCATATGCTCGGAGCTTCTTTGTCATATCAAGCATGGTGTTATCCCTGTCATCCTGCTTCATTATTGCTAAAGCAGAAGCATATTTGTGTGGTCCAAGTTGTACAAGTTTTTGCCACATCACAGATGTACATGGTACTAAGTCTGGATTCCTAGTTGTTATGTCATCTGAGAAGATAATCTCTGCCACTGCCATTTCTCTCAGTCATTGGATCCCTTGTTCTATAGTCTTCCACTGTGTTTGCTGCATATAGAGATGGTCTGCATACAGGTATCTTTGTGCTACACTTTCTAGGACCCATGCCCAGAGGCTGTGAGGGTTAGCCCCTCTCATCATTCCTTGGTCGATGACAGGATCATGTGACAGGGATCCCAAATGCTTCACTTCAGTGCTGTCCAGAATTGCAGCCTTGCCTGCAGCATCCCAAAGACGGACTAACCAACTAATTATGGATTCATCAAGTCATCGAGTGTAATCCTTCCTTAGGCCATGAAGGTCCTTCAGGGAAAAGGACTCAATATTGGCTTCTGATCTTGTGCCTGTTGCTTTGACTCCTGATTTTATGTCAGGAAGCATTGAGGACCCTTCTCCTGCATCTGCATATTCATCATGATCATCATTATCCACTGGTCAACCAGTCACGTCTGTGCACTTTCCTCTTCTCCTGCTAGTAGCAACAGCCATTGGTTGAGGCTTACAGTCGGGTTTAGCTTCTGGCTTCGTAACTAGGGTGTTGGCTGTAGCCTGAGTGACTGGGATAGCTGCTGATTTATCTCCCTGCCCACCTTCCTCTGTCTGCTGCCCTACAGTATCTAGCAGTGTGTGATAAGCATATGCCAGGGCCCAGCTCACTGCAATGATCTTTTTCTCCTTAGGGCCATCCTGGTACTTCTCTTTCAGGTATTTCCCCACCTCAGCTGGATTCTGAATTTGTTCATGGGGAAAGTCCCAGACTATAGGGTCAGAGAATTCCTTCAGGATTTGGCCCATATCCTCCCATTTCCCACACCACTCAGGATTTTCCACTCCTGCGTCTACTCCTGGGTCAGGGGTCTCATCAGATGGTCTAGAAATCTCAGCTCTCATTCTAGAGAAGCTGCAGACTGTATAGAGGAAGCTTACCAGATTAAGTACCAGAAAGATGGTCTCTTTAACATTCAGGGGAAACTGAACATTCTCCACTAGGGAGGTAACAGATTCAGAGGAGAGGAAGGAAAGCAAAGGCTGAAAAGCCTCATCCCCTGCTCCTCCTCTAACAAACTGGGTGCATAACCATAACCATGAATCATACATACCTGGAAACAGACTCTAGCACCTTTTTAAACCTCCTACAAATCATTACCACCAAGCCCAGCTCAAAGGCTATTCTAGTCAGTGCCCCTCTACCGTGAAAACTACATATTAGAAACAATACTGGAGCTATTTCTGGACAAGAAAATAAACTTAGAAACCATAGAGGCATTAAGACCTCAAAAAAACCTAGGGACCAGAAACACATGCAAGCCTCCACCCCAAGAGACATTATGAATTCAAACAGCATGGCTATTAACTGCTTTATACCAACACAAAGAAATTGCAACCAAAATGCAATCAGAACAGGGTTTTTTTCCACTCTCTTGAGCCACACGTTGGGTCCCAAAATTTGTCCTGGTTTAGGGCAAATTTGGGAGAAAACCTCCAAAAGGGGCCCCCCCAGAAAGCAAACCCACATGAACCCTCCCCCCCAACAGGTTAAGGAAAGATTTCCTGAGAGAGAAGTGGAAAGAACCTGTTTATTTAACAGGCAAAGCACTCCCCAGCACACAAAATGAACAATACCAGATGACAAAACTCATTCACTGCTCTGAAGAGATGACAAATTCAGAAAGTCTCTCCGGTGGGTGGTCACTCTGTTATCAGTCCCTCTGGCACTGGGAAAGGCTGCAGAGTAGGCCCCGGCAGGCTACAAAGTGTAAGCTCTCAGTGTTTCCTTGGGTCCCAGTCTGGAGCAGGTTCGAATGGCTCCAAGAAAAGGGAAAGAAAAACAGTCCAGGAAAAGCTTGGACTGCCTCAGCTAGCTAAACTAACTAACTAAAAAGCAAAAGGAGCGCGGTGTTCTGCCCCGTCCGTGCCCAGACAACAACAGTGTAGTCTGTGTTCCAGCAGTCTGTGGGGGAGAGTGCAGCTGATAACGCAACTCTGTGCTCTTTCTTCTCCCCACCTCATAAAAAGGACAGATGATTTGGCATACAAGCATCATAACGTCACCCTAGGAAATAGACGTTTGAAGCTTCTGGATAGTGGATGGATGGAAATAAAGGGCAGGATGCATAAGTTAGGAAAGACGAGACCCCATGGAAAGCAGGGACCCTGTGGTCAGTGGAACGCATGATATTGAAAAATTTGCCGGGACTGAGGAGCATCGGAGGGCACTGCGGGCACTGCGTTGAGAGCCCTCAGGTTTGAGGCAGGGGTCACCCATCGATGGAGCCCATGCTCGTGTTGGGGCAAGTGTTGTGGTGTGTTTGTTTTACTCTCCCTTTGCTTGATTTGTTCTCCCTTTGTTTGAAGTTGGAATGCTCTGTTTCCCCCCATGTTGTAATGGTTCTCCCCAGTTTCTCCCTCCTCTCCCAGTTAAGTGTCAATCGCTCTGGTCCCCATAGCACCCAACGTATCCAGTTGTACTCCTCCCCAGTTACCCTGACAACTCAATGTATCCTTTCCCCTACTCCTCCCCAGGGCCCTGCCAGTCACTCCCTGCTCACTCCCTTTTCTACAGAAGCTTCTCTCCAGGGTTTGAAGCGATTGGGCCAGGGACTGGGGCCCCCCTTTTTTGCTGTACCCATTGGTGTCCTGTGTATGTCAATCTCTTGTACCCCTTTCCCCCCTGGATTCCCATTGGTCTCTGTGCCGGTTCCACCCCTACCACCCACTCCCTTTATAACCACATGTATCAACCGTCAAACTCTCTTTGTTTTGTTGGCTTCGTCAAACTCTCTTTGTTTTGTTGGCTTCCCTGGATACCATTAAAGCCGGACTTTGCCCCAAAACGGAGAGGGCTCTTTATTCCTGTTCATCGCAGCGATTTCGGGTCTCGTCTGCACCTGGCAGCACCTACAGCCGTAGCACTAGGTGCCTGCTTGAGGAGCTCTCCCAAAGCCAGCTATCGGGACAAGTGCCCCCCCATGCTGCTAGCGGTTGCTGGCTGGCTAGCCTGGGCGATTGACACTAACACCACCGCCGCACCGCTGCAGGCAAGGATTTGCAGCAGTTTTCCCAACCTGTCGGCACAAAGGAAGCCAGTGAGCTGCTCCACATGGAGTGGTGGCTTGTGTGGCACTCAGAGCAGGGGCAGGTTTCTGGAGTGCAGTCAGTGCTATAATTTCCAGAGCCTACTGAGCCAGGAGTGATGCGGGGCCATGGCCAGAGGTTCCTGCAGCGCTCATAACGGGGGGGGGGGGGGGGGGGGGAGACTTCTGGTGCACGGTCAGCGCAATAATTTCCAGACCCCACTGAGTCAGGAGTGAGGTGGTGCTGCCGCCACCTTAGCTACTCGCTGGGCAGGGAGCAGGGCAGACGCCGGGTCATACCAGCTCTCTCTTGGGGCCTCTTGCTGGTCAGAGTGACCCCAAGAAAATGTTGGAAAGTCTCTTTTCCCAGCCTGGCGCTCTGCGCGAACACGTATGCAGCTCAAAGTCCAGCTAGCTAGAGGGGAAACGGCAGACGCCTCCACTGCATCTGAGATCAGCCCCCCTTGGCGTCGTGGCCTCGGGCTGGGCCGAATCGCGGACTGGATTATATGCGCTGGACGAGACAAGGAAAGGGAGTGACCACTTGCTGGGGGTTAACGTCGGTTTATTGAAGGATGGCAGGTACCAACGGAGGGAGGGCACTGACCAGCAAAATGGCCTCGAGCAAGGGGAGAGGTGAGGTTTTAAAGGCAAGGGGCGGAGAAAGGAGGGAAACCCCGCTAGCAAATAGGAAAACATATAGGGAGATGCACAACATAACTGACATGCAAACATATCTAATAAACACAAGGTTAGAGAGGAGCCCCGGGACCCCAGCCAATTACATCCCCCAAAGAGAAGAAGGTTCTCGAAAGCTGGGAGGAGTGGGGGGTGATTGACTGAGCCCAGGGAGGAGGAAAAGCTTACTTATATGGTGAAATAAGGGAGGGGAAGTTACATAACTTGAGCGATTGACAACTGAAGGGGGCAGGGGTAACCATAGCAACATAACTGTCAGGAGAGCTGTGGCGGGAAAACTGGGGAGGGAAGAACCATTTTACAAGGACAAAAGGGGAATGATACATAAAATGGGGGAACACAAGAGAAACTTAAAAACGCACTACAACAGTGCTCAAAGAAGGAGTCACAGCTCTTCAGTTCTCGGTCTCAAGGTTGTTTATTGTTCTTGATGTATAAAATATTTTCTCCTGTCCAGCTGAGGTCCGTTCAGCAAGACAGTCCAGGCACTCTGCCTGCCCCCAGGGTGGTGTTATGTCTTTATGCTAAAAATTACGTATACAATGTTTACAATTACTTTCCAATACCTATCACCTATGTTAGACAGTGAGCTTCTACTCTAAACCAATCTAAAAGTGCCAACATCACAGCAGAAGATGGAGGCCAAGAAGAAGAAGAAGAAGAAAGGCTGGACACACCCAAATCCCTCCATCTTGCCCCCTGAACCCCCGCTCTAAAACACCCCAAAAATCTACTTTTTCACGCCATGATAAATTCACTATCATTCTACTTAACTGTCATGGCTTGCAGATCTTCATCTGAGGTTGGTAACCTGCTCTACGGGTCATAATCAAAACCACAGGCATCTTGGACTCTGTGCCAGGGTCTCTGAGCCCCATGGCAGTGTTCTTGGCTGCTCAGGACAGCCAGAGGGATGTCCTGGGTTCCGACAATAATGGGCTTGTCACTTTTCTGGTTTTCAAAGCAGTTCCTAATTCCAGAAAAACTGATAGTCATCAAGTTTTTGCATGGAAGATTGTTCAAGACCTCCAAGCAAAAGTGGCTAAGTATGGTATTAACTCTCCAGAGGTGATGCAGTTAATTCGTGTTATCAATGCTGATGTACTGGCTCCCTATGACATCATACATCTTGCCACTATTTTATTTCAGCCAGTGCAATATAGTGTATTTCAGAATACCTGGAGACAGTTTGCTGAGCAGACAGCCTTGAATAATATGCAATTAATGCAACAGGACCCTCGTCACGCTATAGGAGTCGATGCCTTGTTAGGCAATGGACCTTTTTCTAACCCCGACTTACAGGCAAGATGGGATCCTCTAATTTTGGCACAAGCCCAACAATTAGGTATGAGTGCCTTAATTAAAACAATAGAAATGCCAGCTCCAAAACAAAGATATGTCACCATCCAGCAAGGAATAAAGGAACCTTTTTTACAGTTCGTAGAAAAAGTTGGTGCAGCTATTAAAAAAGAAGTTGATGAAAATTTGCAGCAAAGTTTATGCAAGCGATTACCAAAAGAACGAAAATGAGGATTGTAGAAAAATCATCAAAACCTCATCTGGCGATCCCTCACTTGTCGGTTTCCTGGCTGTTTAGGTGACCTGGAAAGGCCCGGGGTGGCCTTGGACAGCCCGCGCTTCAAAGGACGATAAGAGGCTTCAGATCTTTTCTCGGTCTCGGTGTTTATTAATTGTTTATCTAAAAGATTTTCTCTTGGCCCAACAGAGGTCTGCACAGCAGCCAGCCATGAGCACACTGAGAGCCCCCGGGGCGGTCACCTATCTTTATACTCGAAATTACGTATACAATATTTATCATTTTTCCCCAATACCTTTTGCCCTTATTGACCAGTGCACTTTTAGTAATAACCAATCCCAAAGTGCCAACATCACCACAGAAGATGGAGGCCAAGAAGAAGAAGAAGAAGAAGAAGAGGACACGCCCCAATTCCTCCATCTTACTTCTTTAGACCCCCCTGTACAGAAATCTTAAACCCTGTGTTTCACTCTAATTAACTTATCCCTTCACCATTCACCCCAGTGAAATCCTCCCATCCTCATACAGGTGTCGTCTCCTGTGTAGGATCAAAGTCCAGCCACCAGACACTTCTGGCAACATTCCAGGACTCCCGAGCCCCCCAAGGGTGGTCTCGGTCACTCTGCACATCAGTCCTGAGGTGCTGAGATCCCACACTCACTAGCTGACATTGTAATTGCTTGCTCCAAGGTCAGGACAGTTGAATATAAAATGGCTGCTCTGGCAGTAGTCCTAAATCCTTCACCAAAATGTTTAAATTGTGGTCAACAAGGGCATTTAAAGACACAATGCCAACAAAATAATGAACAAAAAGCAAAACCAAGGCAATAAAGTGAATTCTAATCCTCGTGGTAAATTTAGGCATTATGCCAAGCAATGCAGATCAAAATATCATGCAAATGGCCAGCAATTGCAGGGAAACGTGAGGAAGAACATGAAGGGGTGCGTGGGGACACAAATACCCCAACGACAATCACAAGCCCTCCTGGCACTGCAAAGCCATCCATTTGTAAACAATACTCAGGGGCTGCAAGTGGCTATACCCATAGCTGACACAATAACTATCTTAACAAGACAAATATGTAAGGTGCCTCTTGATGCTTATGGTCCCATAAGACAGGGACTGAGTGCCTTTCTAGTGGGGAGATCTAGTATCACTATTTAAGGTAATAATGTACATTTAAGGATCATTGATGCTGATTATTTGGGACAAATTCATGCTATGGTATCAGTTAGTGAACCTTCTATTATTATTCAGAAAGGAACTCGCATTGTTCAGCTTGTTCCTTTTGTGAGTTGTGTTCCAAAAGCAGTGAACAGAACTCGTGGAACTCCAGGGTTTGGATCTACCCGAGCACGTCAAGTATTTTGGACTCAAAAAGTGACAGATCAACGTCCAGAAAAGGAATGCATCAGTACAGCCAAAGGGATATCATCCAGAGACCATATCAACAAAAGGTTTGATTTACAAAGGAGCAGATGTAACCATAATTTCACAACTTTTTTGGCCTCGGTCATGGCCTCTCACCCAAGCAGGTTTTGGAATCATGGGGCTGGGTGGCTCAACTACAGGTGATTTGTCTGCCATTGTGATTAATGTAAAAAATGCTGATGGCCAACAAGCTAACATCAGGCCTTATGTTGCCAATGCCCCATGTAATTTATGGGGACGAGACTGTTTATCCAAATGGGGTGCTAAAAATACTACGGATTTTTAATAGGGGCCACTGTGATGCAGGGCCTTAAGTGTCCAGTTGTAACCTTGACATGGTTGACAGATAAACCTGTCTGGATTGACCAGTGGCCCCTTCCTAATGAAAAGCTTACTGCCCTGCAAGAATTAGTAGCAGAACAGTTGCAAGCTGGACATATTGAAGAGTCATTTAGACCATGGAATACTCCTGTGTTTTTGTGATAAAATAGAAATCAGGAAAATGGATACTTTTGCATGATCTATGGCAGATAAATGCTGTAATGGCTACAATGAGACCTTTACAACCAGGTCTTCCAACCCCCACAATGATTCCACAGGGATGAGAGATAATTATAATTGATTTAAATTCTTGTTTCTTTACCATTCCATTGGCTGAACAAGATAAGGAAAAATTTGCTTTTACTGTGCACTCTTTAAATCATGCTGAACCTAATAAAATATATCAGTGGCGAGTTTTTCGACAAGGAATGAGAAATTCACCCACTATTTGTCAATGGCTTGTGGCACAGGCCTTATCAAATGTAAGAGAGCAATTTAGTAATTGCTATTGCTATCATTACATGGATGATATCTTGTTGGCTTTTGATAATAAGCAACAGCTATCTGATCTTGAACAATGTGCTGTAACAAATATGAAAACTTTTGGTTTAGTTATTGCCCCAGAGAAAGTACAGAAACAGATACCTTGGAAATATTTGGGGTTGATAATAACCAATACTCAGATTGTGCTTCAACCTGTAAAATTAGACATTGAAGTTAAAACTATTACAGATATCCAGAAATTGGTTGGTATGATAGGTTGGATCAGGTCATACTTAGGGATTATTACTCATCAAATTCAACCTTTGTTTGAATTATTGTCAGGGATTGCTTCCTCTACTGATGAGAGACATTTGACTATTGCAACAAAAAAGGTTATAGAATGTCGCAGACATCTTTTAATTAAAATCCTTTTATTAGGATTTTTCCTGCTGAAGCTGAGAAGTTTCAGCAACAAATGTAAACAATGGTTATCTGCTGCTGTGGAATGCAACAGGTGGATCTATGATTGGTCTCCTGTGGCTGTTTGGATTTACTGACCACTCACGGCAGAGCTGGCTCTTGCTCTCTGCCGAGACACAGATCTTTGTTATTCATTCTTTCTAATCTATTCTTAGCTTAGCCTTCTGAGAACTTTTCCTTCTATTTCATTTAGTATAGTTATAATGTAATATATATATATCATAAAATAATAAATCAAGCCTTCTGATCATGGAGTCAACATTCCCGTCTCTTGCTTCACCTGCAAACCCCTGTGACCATGATCACAACAGAAGAAGTTGAATTAGCTTTGACATGCAAATTTTTTTTAACAGGATAGATACTTCTGTTGGTGTGTAACTATTTATTTTAAAAGATCATAAAATACCATGTGGAATATTGTGTCAACGGAATGATGACTGAGAAGATAATTTGCATATTTTAGAATGGATATTTTTATCTTTCAGATCCTGAAAAACAGCTCCAGGACTTTATGAGCTTTTTGCAGATAACATTGCCATGAAATCTTTGGCCACGATCCTGTAACTATTGTGATACCTGTACAACAATGGCATTTTGAGTGGTGTTTTCAAAATAATCATGAATTACAATCTGCTCTCTCTTATTTTACAGGCGAGATAACATATCATTTACCTTCTCACCCTATTTTGACTTTGACTAAGAATATTCCTTTTCAGGAAAAAAAACTTGTTCTCCTGTTCCAGTGGAAGGTACAACAGTTTTTACAGATGGATCAGGGAAAACTGGAAAAGCAGCTGTAGCCTGGAAGAAAGATAATCATTGAGAATATGAAGTGATGATTCAACAGGGGTCTCCTCAGCTGGTTAAACTTTGTGCTGTACTTTTGGCTTTTACTTTATTTCCTAATCCTGTATAGTTACTGATTCTGTTTATGTTGCTAATTTAGTTAAACATTTAGATCAAGCTGTGTTATACAGTGTAAAGGAGAAACCATTTGTCATGTTGCTGAAATTATGGACTGTTATTCATAATCAAAAGTAACCGAAAGTATTCTTATTTTATTATGCATATTAGTAGTCATACATCGCTACCCGGATTTTTTGTTGACGGTAACACCTATGTGGATTCCCTTGTGGCTGCTACTGCAGTCAAAACTGTACCCAATGTGCTTCAGCAAGTTGTTTTGTCTCATCAATTTTTTCATCAAAGTGCTCAGGCGCCGCAGCAACAATTTAAGTTATCACACAGTGAAGCAAAATCAATTATTCCTTCTTGTCCTGATTGTCATATGACTCATACTGCACAATATTATGGTACTAATCCTAGAGGCTTACTCCTTTTGCGAGGATGGCAAACTGATGTTACAAAAATGCCTGAATTTGATCATTTAAAGTATATTCATGTTACAATTGATACCTTTTCTCATGCAATGGTTGCATCAGCATTTGCAGATTAAACAGCTTGGGATGTGATTCGTCATTTTTGTCATGCTTTTTCTATTTTAGGTGTTCCATCACATATAAAGATGGATAACGGCCCGGCATATGTTTCACAAAAACTGTAGATGTTTTTCTGTACCTGAGTGTTGACCATTCTACTGGTATTCCCCATACCCCAACAGGTCAAGCAATTATTGAGCACGCTCATGGTGTTTTGTAGCATCATGTTCAAAAGCAAAAAGGGGGAAGGAACCACCTCAAGTGAGATTAGATAAAGATGTTTATGTGTTAAACTTTTTGCGTCCTTTACCTGATTCACAATTGTTTCCTATATTTTATCATTTTTCTTTGAATTCTAAACCAAATTTTCACAGAAACATTTTGGTAAGGGTTAAAGATTTACCTACTGGAGTGTAGGCTGGTCCAGTGGAATTAATTACTAGGGGAAGGGGATATGCTTGTGTCTTGACAGAGAATGGCGCTCGTTGTGTTTCTGCTCACTGTGTTAAACCATATTTGGAGGATACTGGGAGGAACAGGATGGATGATCCCACAACTGAAGTAGAATGTGTGGGTCATTCTGGCAACCAAGTGGATTGAAGCACAGACCCTCAAAGAATATGTTGTGAAGAGGCTTTAAGACTCTGTAAAAGCCATAACCAAATCACTGTTACCTATTTTGACATTGTTGCTGTTTAAGGTTTTTCTGTCATCTTGGATTTTTTATATTCTGGTAACCTCGTGCTTATGAGCCAAAACGTAAAATTCAGGGCAAAGCAAATGGGGATATTGACTCGCGCTGAAAACCCAAGTTTAAATTGGTGGATGTTACCTTTAGTTCTTTGTATTCCTCCACAGAGAGGTTGGCAGCACTAGGTGATGTGTCTTGTACCATTTCCCTTTGCATGGCACCGATGGTCCCAAAATAGGGGAATTTAAGGTACCTGCAGAGAAATATTGCCTTTGCATAAGGGTGTTGAATTAGTAGTTAAGGTTCCACACTTTGAACAACTAGGCTAGTTGCCCATTATGAGGAAAGCAGACAGTTGTAAAGTTAAGTGGATGCTACTTTGTTCTAAGTGGTGACTGGTCAGATGACTTATTATTGCCTCCTTATCAGGAAGAACCAGACTTCGAGGAGCCAAAACATTGATTTACAAGATGAGGGGGGAAATTGACAATAACCAGAAAACACCCTTTGTTTGAAAAGAATGTCACAGACATCTTTTGTGAAAAATCATTTCTTTAGGATTTTTCCCTCTTCTGGAAGGCTGAGTCCCCAGAAAGAGAATGTAAACAATGGTTATCTGCTGCTGTGGAATGCAACAGGTGCACCTGTGATTGGCCCATGTTCCATGTTTACAATTAAGGGCCAATCAGGGGCCAAGCTCTCTGGGACAGATTCACAGAGAGCTCCCTTGTTTATTCATTCTTTTTCTATTCTTAGGGTAGCAAGCTTCTGAACTTCTCTCTCTATTCCTTTTAGTATAGTCTTAATGTAACTTATATCATAAAATAATAAATCCAGCCTTCTGATCATGAAGTCAAGATTCTCGTCTATCTCTTCACCCCTGAGGAACCCTTGCAAGCCCTGTAACAAAAGAATTTTTGAATCATGTATGAGATAGATGAATATGCAACAGGCTATTGCTTTTAAGGGTTAATCCTTTGTTAGCAAGGTGTGCTTCTGCTTGGCAGAATGCACCCAGATGTCTGTAATTTTTTGCTTTTATTGTCCTTTATTGTCCTAACTCTGATAGTCCAAATTCTTATTGCTCTAATTTTTTATTACTATTTTTATAACTATTTTATTACTATTAAACTTTTAAAATTTTAAAACAAGTGATTAACGTTTTTCACAATGAGGAAGAAATTCATAAAATGGTATGGGCAAAACCAAAAAACTGAGATAAATTAAACATGAAACCTACAGTAATAAAAATACTTAATGAGAACCATCCAGTTCACGTTTGACAATACCCACTGTCCCTGGAAGTGCGACAAGGATCACAGCCGATGATCCAGAACCTACTTGAGGGGGGAACCTTAGAACCATGTATGTCCCCCCCATAATACACCTATATTACCAGTAAAGAAGTCAGATGGAACTTACAGGCTTGTCCAAGACTTGAGAAAAATTAATAAAAGAACAGTGAATCGATTCCCAGTAGTGCCTAACCCCTATACACTATTGAGTAATATTCCCCAATCACACCAGTGGTTTAGTGTGATAGACCTAAAAGATGCTTTTTGGATTTGCCCACTAACAGAAGATAGTAGAAATATATTTGCCTTTGAATGGGAGGAAGCGTGAAGTAAAATACCTAGGACATGTAATTTGGCAAGGGACCCAGCAACTGAACCCTGAGAGAATTACGGGGATAGTCTCACTTCCACGGCCAAAAACTAAGAGGGAGATAAGAAAGTTTTTTGGCTTGTTAGGATATTGTAGGCTATGGATTGAAGGATACATGCAGGCCATCTGGTTCTTGTATGAAAAGTTAGTACAAGAAGAAAAAGAAGATGGGAAAAAGAAGATGAGCAAAAGTTTGAAGCTTTAAAGCAAAAATTAGTCAGTGTACCAGCACTGAGTCTTCCTGCCTTAGACAAACCTTTCTATCTGTTTGTAGATAGAGAAAAAGGGGTAACACATGGTGTGTTAGCCCAGAACTGGGGAAGATCCAGGAAACCAGTGGCCTATTTATCAAAACTGCTGGACCCTGCCAGCCAGGGATGGCCAATCCACATTCAGGCAGTGGCAGCGACTGCTCTACTTGTAGAAGAAAGCCAGAAATTAACCTTTGGGGGAAAATTGAAAATATATACCATGCACTCAGTTAGAAGTATCCTAAGCCAAAAGGCTGAGAAATGGCTTACTGATTCCTGAGTGTTAAAGTATGAAGCCATCTTAATAGATAATGATTTAGAACTAATTGTGAGTAACCAGCTCAACCCTGCCCAGTTTTTGTATGGAGAACCAGATGAGGAACTAGTACATAATTGCCTAGAGGTTATAAACTATCAGACTAAAGTAAGAGAGGACCTAACAGATCAACCACTCTAAGGAGGAAAACGATTGTACATCGATGGATCTTCAAGGGTAATCCAGGGGCACCAGGTATCAGGGTATGCTATAGTAGATGAAGAATTAGTGGCCATAGAAAAGGGAAAGTTACCTTCCAACTGGTCAGCCCAAGCATGTGAGTTATATGCCCTAAAATGAGCTCTGGAAATATTAACACAAAAAAGAGGAACAATATATACAGACTCAAAATATGCCTTTGGAGTAGTGCATACCTTTCGAAAAAATTGGGAAGAGAGAGGGCTATTAAATTCAAAGGGAAAGGGATTTATTAATGAAAAACTTATTTTAAAGGTATTAGAAACCTTACAGTTACCAGAAGAAGTGGCAGTAGTATATATTAAAGGACATCAAAACAGGGTGACTCAAGAGGCACAAGGGAACAATTTAGCAGATTAAGAAGCTAGGAATGCAGACGAATCTGGGACAGAAAAATTAATGATGGTATTAACCCTCATGAGAGAAATACAAGTCCCCTTATTCAGTGAGACAGAAGAGAAAGAATTCCTTAAGACAGGAAGCAAGAAAGATAATGATGGGAAGTAGAGATTAGTGGATAGGAGGCAAGTGTTGAATAAACCCCTTGCCAAGAAAATGCTGGGAGGCATGCATGGTACATCACACTGGGCTACTCAAGTGCTAAGCAATCAATTTCTAAGGGACTGGGGCTGCATAGGAATTTTTGGAATAGCTAAGCTAGTAACTGAACTGTGTGTGATATGTCAACAAATGAATAAGAAAGTCACGAGGAAAACACCCAGAGAAGGGTGAGAACTAGCCTTAAGGCCCTTTTAAAACATCCAAGTAGACTTTGCTGAGCTTCCCCAGGTACAACAGTGGAAGTTTTTGCTAGTGATAGTAGATCACTTGACTCATTGGGTGGAGACAGTACCCACTGTTAAAGCCAATACCAATATTGTGAGTAAAACACTTCTAGAATCAATCATTCCCCAATATGGGATGGTGAACAGGATTTATTCAGACCAAGGATCTCATTTCACATCTAAGATATTGCAGAAAGCTGTTCAAGCCCTGGGAGTGAAATGGGAATTACACACTCCATGGCATCCACAGAGTTCTGGTCATGTTGAGAGGATGAATCAAACTCTTAAAATAACTCTAGTTAAACTGATAATTGAAGCCCAAATGTCATGGATAAAATGTCTCCCTTTGGCCTTATTAAGAATTAGAACCCAACCTCGGTCAGATCTGGGGCTGTCAGCCTATGAAATGATGTTTGGGTTACCCTTTTTAACCTCACCTCAGAAGGTTGCCACCTATGGGGAAGGGGAAACCAGTGCCAAGAAATATGTTATGTCTATAGCACAAACCTTAGAAGGGCTAAGACATAAAGGGCCAATTCCTCAAACTACCACCCTGGATTTCAGAATCCATAATATTGATCTTGGGGATTGGGCAATGATCAAATCATGGAGACATCAGCCTCTAACTCCTCAGTGGGAAGGTCCCTTTCAGGTACTACTTACCATCAAATCGGCTGTGCAAACTGCAGAGCAGAGATGGACTCATACCAACAGAGTTAAAAGCCCAGTAAAAGAACCCAAAGAATGAACTAAAACATCCAGACTAGGTGAGATGATATTGACTCTCAAGCAGAGACCGAGAGACAACCATAGAAACAAGACATCCAAAAAGTAGGGTCAAGCTTCCACCAGCCAGCTGAAGGACTGTCTTCCTGTTTTAATAGACGAGAATTACAAGCATCTGTTGAGGGGAAGTACACAAGGGACGGTAGGAGGTATTCCGCAAACTGGCCCAGTTTCCTTAACTGAGGGTAGCAACACCGTAGGCATGGTAAGGTGGGGGCAAAAGGACCATACCGGACCTCTATTATTCCTCAATTGTCTTTTAATACAACAGGGACTAGAGGGCAAGACCGAGTTGGGTTCTGTACTCACCACTAAGATACACCGACTATGGGTAGCAATCCCATAGGCATGGTAGATGGGAGTCAAAGCCATATCAGACCTCTGTGATGCCCTTTTGTCCATTCCAAAAAAGTGTGTCTAGGGAAAACCTGAGATTTTTTTCTCCTGTCCCCACTGTCCTTGCCCACATCAACAGGTGCTAGTATGACTCATTTAAGAGAGAATTTTTTTTATTTATTTGTTTGAACCAAATAACTTATAGAAAAAGAAAAGGAGGGTTTGTTATAGACCAGTAATGCGATGGTTGACTCTCACAATTAAGGGGCTAATATTAAGTATATGTTAAGAGAAGTTTTGTAGGTGTATAGTTATGTTTCTCCTCCCCCTTGCATTGTTATCATGGGATAGCCTTAGTTGGGGCATTTGGGAGGGTCAGCTTGTTACTATGGCAGCACCTGGCCTCCAATCAAGATGTAAGAAAGTGACCTCCACCACTGGACAGCGAAGAAGGAATTGATTGCGAAGACTTTGGGAGGGGCGAGAGGTATAAAAGGCAGAACATCCATTTTTTAGACGAGCACATGATGATGAAATCCTTTACTCCCAGCGCTGTATTTTTCCTTTTTCAGTCTTCTGTTTTATTTTGATAAGGTTTTAATAAACCTTTTAATTTTTTTAAAAGTGAATATAATTTCTCTCATTAGTATGGGTTAAATCAGTAAGTCAGTCATGTGGAAGTGACCTTAAAGGAAGTTAAGATCACTTTCAAAGGGGAAATTCAAAGGATTCTACTCCCCAATAAAGTACTGTAAAGTACACCTTTATTGGCCCGGCCGGGGGGAGCACGCAGCACGCAAGGGGTTAACACCATACCTTCATGTGCATCTCTGTCATGCTCGTCTTACAGAGGTTATTTATATGTCTACAAGTTAGGCATCCGCCCTGTTTGTTCGCTTATCTAAAAGTTACAGTCTTAAGGGGTTGGGGTCTTACATAACTTGTGGTTTACTTATCTTACGGTTACAGACAAGGCACGCTGTTCTTATTTAATACATTCATCACACCTATTTTGCTAATGCTTACTTAGTTGTATTATTACACACTTTATCACTGTATTAGATATACTTAATCTATAATTGGGTATTATGTTCCTATTATTTTATTACATTTTTCTATCCTTTGTGACAGTTCTTCTATTTGTCATAAAAAATGGCAGTTAGCATGTCTTCCTTCTTATCACTTAGCCAACAAGGGTTAAGCCCTTGTCCTGCAGAAAAAGCAGTTAGCCAAACCCATTAGCTCACATTCCTTTCCCTTTTCATCTTAGTCCACTTGGTTTTGTTTTTCTCCAAGAACAAGTTAGCATTAGGCGTAGCATCTACTATTTGCTTATCATCATAGACCCTGCTGGGGCTAGGCTTCTTCCAGACTGTTCCACCAGGTGAGGTCTGATGAGTTTAACATATCAACAGACTGGGAATAGCACAGAAGATACACAAAAGATAGCAACCATTAACACCGATTAACGAACATCAACTCCAAACATCACCCCTGGCATGATCCCAGACACCTGGTCTGGGATAAGAGCATTACAATGAGAACCTAATTAGCATCAGCGGTGAAGAAATCCATATCCAATAGGAAACCAAATACTGAGAACTACCAGCTTGGAAACAATGAACTTTGACACAATGAATTTCTATGGGTTTTGACTGTATAAAATGTGAAAAAATCTAGTAAAACTTGTTATAAATTGAGCCGACAATTTGCCAAGTAAAATCAATTGAGAATTTATTGATTACAGCGGGCAAAGCAATAAGCAAATCAGCGCTGGGCGACAGGGCAGTCTCCGCTCCGCCACTGCCGCACTCTTCTGATATTTCGTGGAGTTCTTATACAGTCCTGCTTCCGGGTTGATGTGTAGTACTCTGCGTATTCTTCTTTTGTGTCTAGGTGGTCATAGTCCACCTCCCGGAGGTCTGAAGATGAAGGTTGGTATTTTTCCTTTGTCTGATTCCTGGAATTTTAAGCTCAATCTACTGAGTTCCTGGAATCTTAAATTTACTGAGCGGATAAGCTAATACTGTGTTATCAATCATAGCAAGCCCACCACCCAACAGTTTACTAAGCAGATAAACAAATGTTTGTGAAACCCATTGTCTTTGGTTTCACCTTCCTTATCCTTTTAAGTCTGGAAATTTATTAGGCAACAGTCTTACTGGAATAACTTTGTCAGCTTTGATGAACAAACTAAAAGTTTTAACCCATTACAAAACTAATGTGTGATGGAATGATTTTCTCTGCACAACCCAGGCAATGTGTGGATTAAATTATTTCTGTTGCATATCCTGGCCGGAATATAGTAATGCCTTGATTCTCTAACACTAAAAATGTTGTTGGAGAGTTTTTTTGTTTTCCCCGCAGTTTCGGTGACTGTAGCAATGTGGTTTTTTCTATAGATATTTTTGGTTTTGTTTCTCTTTCTCCTTCTTAGAATCCCCTTCTCTTTGAACAATTTGGGTAGCATAACATTCAATGGGTTTAAAGTTTGCTAAGCTAAATAGGCTAAGTTAATGCTATTGTCATCAAACAGGACAAAAGAAACGTGTCCAAAGCCAGTTTGATGTGAATGTCAGGAAAATTAATTCACAACCACCAGAGATTTATGTCCAAGAAGGAGACAGAGGAGTCCTGTTACTTTATTTGAATAAAGGGAGAGGCCATGGGGCGTTCACCTGGGGTCTCTCAAATTTTTGGAGGATGAAGCCACCTTTTTATCCTAATTTCCCGGCTGCGTGTCCCTCTCTCTTTCCCCACTGGCTGAGGTACTTGAGAAATATAGACTTCCTGAAATGCCTAATACCTAAGACCCCCTTTTAATGTGAAACCCCATCCCTTGTCTTTTCCTTGTGTCAGTTAGTGGAATTCCTTTTGGAATTTATGGTTCTTCCCAATTTTATTTATCAGGAGACTGACAGTTTGTTTGTAAATATAAATCTTTCTAATTCCATTCACCAATCAGTGGAATACTTCCAATTGTTTCCTTTATCTCTCAGTTTTAGTTTTATCTTCTAGCAGACCCACAGTTTGTCTGTAAAGACAAGTCTCTCATTCCTTTCTAATGTGGCCTTCACTGGGTTTCGGGGTGTTCCCAGCAGGCTGCAATGGGGTCCGGATAGCGCAGTCCTGCTTGGCACAGGCCCGTCCGCCTGTCCGAGTTCCCAAGCAGTTCTTTGCTGCAGGCAACCTTAGCAAGCTTAAGTGATATCAGCTCTTCTAGTGGTTATCAGCTCATTGTGATTTCAGCTCTTAGCTTGCTAGGTGCCACAGGCAGGCAGACGCAGGGAGAGAGAGGAGAAGCGCTGTATGAGGTTCCACAGCGATGTCTTTATTGACGCCTTCTGCAAAGGTCTCAGGGATAGCTCTTCTGCCGAGCTGGGCAAAACTAGCTCTTTATATAGGACACAGGGGTTTTGGAAATTGTCCAATAGTAAGGGTCAAAGGAAAGTGACCTATAGTCTTACAGAGAGATAAGCGATGGTCCAAAGGCAGAAGAGAGGGGCTTCTAAGGTATAGTCATCATGACTTGGCATTTCCTATCTTAGGCTGCTGGCTGCCAGGGAGCCCTTGCAGGCTCTGGGCCTGCTACACCTTTCATGAATAAACAGACACTTCTTTATTCAGTCACTGGGAACACTCCTCTGAGATAACTTCTCTGAAAATGTGTTTCCACTTAACAACAAAACCCATCCATTTTATATAATTTTTCTGCTGAATCATCATTACATAAGTTCTTTTGCAAACTGTGCATACTATGCTCGCTTCTTTAATTTAAGCTTTTCATTGATTTGTTTTAATAGTTAATAACTTCAGCAATATTCTTATCTTAAAACAATCATTGGTCATCTCTCCTGAGGTCTACTGATTGGAATCCTTAATATTCAAATCAAAATCGGAAGGGTAGTTGTTGTGGTGTGCTGTGATGTCCCATTTTGGCCTTCCAGGTCACTTTCCCAGGTGTGCCTATACGTCTATCCCTTCCCCCTTGCCCCCATGCTGAGTGAGTCCTGTCAATCAGGCTAAACGTTCCAGCAAGGCGTCGTGTGGTTGGTCAAGTTTAAAGGATGCCCCTATGCCCAGAGGTCATTGGCCTGTCTGGGTGTCATCTTCCCCTGAGACCCTGCCCCTCTCACCTGGTTGGTGGCTCACCTGTACCTCCCCTCCCCCTGTCCCTGAGCTTAAAAAGGTGATCAGACCATGCGGTCATTTATTCTGTTGGAGCAGTTGCTCACGTTCAGACCTCTGTAACCATGGAATAAACCTCTGGACATTAAACCCTCCAGCAGAATCCATCTCCTTTTTCTCTTCACCATCGCCTGAAGCTATCCCTCCTGAGGTAACGGGGTCCCTTACAAGCCTGGACTTGTTCAGTGCCCAGCTGCAACCACCAGCAAGCCGAGGTATCTCTGCGGTGATACACTGCAGTTGCTGCCTTTGGCCCAGCAGCGAGGGTCAGACTGGCCCAGGCACAATCTAACTGGTAATATTGGGAGCCTTTTTTTTTCCAATATCTGGCGTCCCTGGGTGGGCAAAGCGACTCTGCAGCCCAAGACGGACCCGCAGCACCTTGGAGAAGCTTCTGGCAGCTGTGCATCCAGCTGAAAGGGGCTTTGGTTGCAAGGCCCTTGGCTAGAGACTTTGGGAATATTCCCAGAAGAAGTTTCGTGGACTGTTCGGCGCCTCTGGAAAGCCCAGCTCCTTTCTGGTGAGCAGATTTTCCAGAGGGAGGACAGGGGAGCCTCTCTCGCCCACAGAGAGGTCCTGTTCCGGTGAAGAGACCTGCCTGTACCCAGCCAGCTACCGCTTCCATTTTGGGTGAGTATCTCTGCTCTCGGTAGGGCAGGAGCTCAAAAACAGACTCTGCCGTGAGTTCTGTTCCTTTTTGCATTTGCATTTTTGGCTGCGCAGCCCCACAGACGGGAATTCATTGATTTCTAGCTATTAGCTTTCTGCCGCGTGTTTTGCTGTCTTTTGGAATTCGCGCCGGAGCGGGAGTGCTCTCTGCCCTTCCCCCAGGCTCTGCAGCGCAGCGTGCTCGGGCTCTCCACGTGGTCGGGATATCTTTCTCTCTCTCTCTCTCTCTGTGGGGGAAAGGGGGGTTCTCTGCACACGCGGTGCGGGGGGCCCCGGTTTCGGCTTGCCACGTGGCGTGGCTGCTCTCTCTGCTCCGCGGGGGGGTGCATTCCACGGCGGGGGAGGCTTTGTTTCTGCCTCAGCTCAGCAGGGCGTGCCCTACTGCTGCTGCCCGGGAATTTTAAAAGCAGTATATACAGCTGCATTGTGAAGCTTTTGTCGGCTCGTTATCGCTTTCCTATCTGTGTTTTTTTTTAGAAATCGGTAGCTGATTTTGGCTTTGTTTTTGGTCAGGCGGGATTTAGTACTTTGCTTTTTACATCTAACATGGGTTTGAAACTCAGCATTGTACAAAAAGGAGTGTATTATAATATTGTAAGCATTTTGGACAGTGGTAATGTTAAGTTCTCTAAAGGAAAATTGAAACAGTTTGTAAGATGGCTCTTCCTCCACTTCCCACAAATCTCCCCTGAAGAAATCCACAATATTCAATTCTGGGATAAAGTTGGAAATGAATTGATAATCTTAGGACAATCTGGCAATGCCCCCTCAGCTAAATTTGTGTTTTGGAGTTTACAAATTCGAACAGCATTGCTCAAACAAAAGGAAATGGAGAAAAAGCCAGATGTAAAGCCATGTACCTCTGCTCTCCCTGTTTCTCCCTCTCCTAGTTCTAAAACCCCTAAACCTCTTTCCCCAAAACTTGGTATTTTAAACAGATCAAACTCATTGGGAAGTCGACTCCCGGAGTCTGTTGAAATGCCTGAGTTGCCCTGTCCACAAGGCCCTGGCCAGGCTGCGTGGAACCTTTCCCAATCCCCTGTGTCCCATCCTCAGAAACCAACAGCACGTGTTAGCTTTGCAGAGAGTAGTGTTATCCAAAATGGCCCCCAGCCCCTAGGGGGTCCACAAGATGGTGGATGCCACGTGGCATCTTCCCAAACCTGGTCTTCTTCTTCCCAAAATCCTCTTAAGCATCCCGAAACTCCAGCCCCATCCCCCCCTCCTCCTGTTCCTCGTGATACCTTCCCCCCTCCCCCTCCCTTTCCTGCTATACCCTCAGCTCCGCCCCTCTACTCCTCCCAGGGGGCGTCTGCTGACGTGATTTCACCAGGTGTCCCCGCCCCCTGCTTGCCCCCTGACCCCGCCCCCTGTTCCCACAGTGTCCCCGCCCCCTGCCTGCCCCCTGACCCCGCCCCCTGTTCCCACGGTGTCCCCGCCCCTTGCCGGCCCCCTGTCCCCACCCCCTGTACCCGTTGCGTCCCCGCCCCCTCCCCGGGTTCCCACAGTGGGGAAACACCCACTGCCATCCCCCAAACCTGTAGCTGTGATCCCAGTGCTTCCAATTCAAGGGATACAGAGCAGGGAACAGCAGATTCAATGCATAGTCCCATGTTGTCACTGGCTCCTGTTACCTTTCAGCCTGCAGCTCAGGGGGGAGCAGCTCCAACTGCTAATTGGAGTTCTTTTGGACGACAATTGATTAAAGAGATCTGTAAATCTCATAAAGAATATGGTCCACACAGTCCGTATTTCCGTGGCCTTTTAAATTCTGAATTGAGTAGGACTGTAGTGATTCCAAATGATTTAAAACAGCTTTTTTCCTGTCTCATGACCTCCACGGAATTTAAATTATGGGAAATAGCATGGAAACAACTGCTGAATGATGCTCTCCCAGGCTTGCATTCTGATCCAAACACAGCCAAAGACAACAGTGGTAACCCTATCACCATTGAGCACCTCTGTGGTGAGGGCCAATGGTCTTCTCCCTCAATCCAAGCTACTGCAATTCCTGCAGAAACTCTCGAGAAAGTAAAAGAAGCAGCTGAAAAAGCATTCTTTTCCCTACAACCTGAGGGGCCTTTTGAGCCCTATAGTAAAATTAAACAGCTACCATCAGAGCCTTTTTTGAAATTTGTAGAAAGGTTAACTAGAGCTATTGAAATACAAGTTAAAAAAGAGAATGCTAGAGAAGCAATTTTAGAAGAAATGGCATTTACAAATGCTAATGAACAGTGTCAAGCAGCAATCCTGAGCCTTCCTTTTCAACCTTCTCCAACGTTAAAAGATATGCTTCTAGTGTGTAACAGGAAAGTGCCTCTGATGAGTGTAGCTGAAGACACCAGAGCAAGGCTGCTGCCAAGACCACCTCAGCGTGTCGCCGTTGCCAGCCCGGCGCCTTTCCCCTCAGCACAGCAGTACCCTGGGCAGCAGCGGAGACCAGCAATGGTTGACCCCACAAAACCATGCCTGCTTTGTAACAACCTAGGGCACTGGAGTAACCAGTGCCCCCTGAAAAGGGAATTTGATGAATTTAGAAATGGCAGGGGAGGAGAACTACAAGCCCTCCCTGGGGGTCAACAACAACAAAAAAACTGAAGAGGGAGCGCCGGCCTGCCAGGCGCACTGACACAAAAAGAGCAGGCCAAGGGAATAAGGGTAGCAAAACAAATCAAGCGTGCGATAATATTAATGATTGTGTAAGTTAAGCAGGTGCTTCAAAGACTGTGTATGATTTAAGTGATCCTGTGTTAACCACATCTTCTGTCAATGAGCCTTACAGGTTGCAGCTGACTGAGTCACTCCATCTGGAGGACACTTATTGGCATTTTGTGTCTGTAAATCCTGAACAGAAAGGTACTTGGAACCGGATTCGTTGTAAGTACATCGTCATTGGGGACACTAAACACACACCACAAGAGATCAGAATTGCTCCAGGAATGACAACATCAGATCCTGAGCAATTCGTTCTTGGCCTGCATTGTTTCCACCCACCCCTGTTTCTTCCCAAGGGACAAATTGTTGCACAAGCTATCCCTGTGCAATCTTTACCTGAAAATATCAAAAAACAAGGGCCCACAGTCGCCCGGGTACAAGTTATTGGGAAAGACAAACCCAAATTATGGTGTAATGTCAGTGGGGGTGGGGAGTCTAAACGCATTGAGATGTTTGTAGACACGGGTGCAGACTGCACAGTGATTCCAGTACAAGACTGGCCAGCACATTGGCCTTTGCAAAATGTTGCCGGTCACCTTCAAGGTATAGGAGGTCTGCAATTGGCAAGACAATCCAAAAGCATTATTCAATTTGAGGGACCAAACGGACAATTGGCAAATATCCGTCCATTTGTGTTGGATTATTCAGAACCTTTGTTAGGGAGAGATTTAATGGCCCAGTGGGGTGTCACAATTGATATTCCAGACTCTCCACAGCATATTTGTACAGCAGTCATTGAACAACAGCGCCCTACCCAAAAACTGAAGTGGAAAACAGACAAACCAGTTCAGGTGAAACAGTGGCCGCTCAGTAAACAAAAAATTAAGGTGCTTGAGGAACTAGTGGAAGAGCAACTAAAAAAGGGCCACATTGTGGAGACCATGTCCCCATGGAACTCTCCAGTGTTTGTCATCCAAAAAGCTGACAAAAAGAGATGGCGGCTCCTCTGCGACCTCCGACAAATTAATAATGTAATTGAAGATATGGGTTCTCCCCAACCTGGTATGCCATCCCCAACAATGCTTCCCCAAGATTGGAAATTAGCTGTTATTGATATTAAAGATTGTTTTTTCCAAATCCCCTTGCACCCTGACGATGCACCACGTTTTGCATTCTCAGTTCCTTCTATTAATATGGAATCCCCTATGAAAAGGTACCATTGGACCGTTCTTCCTCAGGGATTAAAGGTCTCTCCAGCTATCTGCCAGTGGTATGTGTCTTCCCTGCTTTCCCCAGTACGTGCAGCCACAGAGAAGGCCATCATCTATCATTATATGGATGATATCCTTGTGTGTGCCCCCAATGATGATTTACTCACACATGCGCTTGACCTAACGATCGATGCATTGATTGTTGCAGGGTTCGAGCTCCAGGAAAAGAAAATTCAAAAGATGCCACCTTGGAAGTATTTGGGCTTAGAAATTGGAAATAGGACCATTGTTCCTCAAAAACTAGAAATCAATCCAAGGATCAAGACCCTTGCGGATGTCCACAAGTTGTGTGGGTCTTTGAATTGGGTAAGACCATGGCTCGGTCTGACTAACGAAGACCTTGCCCCTCTTTTCAATTTATTGAAAGGGGGAGAGGACCCAGGTGCTCCTAGGTCTATTACCCCAGAGGCATGGAAAGCTCTAGAAAAGGTTCAGATTGCAATGTCCACAAGACAGGCCAACCGATGCCGACCTGACCTGCCATTCAAATTTATCATTCTAGGTAAGTTGCCACACCTCCATGGAATTATTTTCCAGTGGGAGGAAAAACAAACACCTAAGGCAAAGAACACACCAAAAAAGGACTGGGACCAGAGGGACCCTCTCTTGATCATAGAATGGGTTTTCCTCAGTCACAAAAGGTTCAAGAGACTGACAAAGCCTCAGGAGCTGGTAGCAGAACTGATCCGGAAAGCAAGGACCCGGATCAGCGAGTTAGCAGGATGTGATTTCAAGTGCATTCACATTCCAGTTGAGTTAAAATCAGGTCAAAATACTATGAAAATACTGGAACAATTGTTTCAAGAAAATGAAGTGTTGCAGTTTGCTCTGGATTCCTACTCAGGACAAATTTCGGTAGCGCGGCCCGCTCACAAATTGTTCAAACAAGATGTTCAATTTACCTTAAAACTGAGAAGTGCTCTAAGTAGGAGACCTTTAAAAAGGGCTCTAACTGTCTTCACAGATGCATCTGGGAGGTCCCACAAGTCCGTTATGACTTGGAAGGATTCTCAAACCCAGCAGTGGGAGACAGACGTTGCTGAGGTGGAAGGTTCACCTCAGGTTGCTGAATTAGCTGCGGTTGTTAGGGCCTTTGAAAGGTTCTCAGAACCATTCAATCTGATTACAGATTCTGCATATGTGGCAGGAGTAGTATCCAGGGCAGATCAAGCAATACTGCAAGATGTGTCTAACATCACACTTTTCAAATTGCTCTCAAAACTGGTAAAGTTAGTCACTCACCGAGAGCAACCATTTTATGTGATGCATGTCAGGTCACACACTGACTTGCCAGGGTTTATCGCTGAAGGCAACAGAAGGGCAGATGCTCTTGCTGCACCTGCAGTGATGGCCACTCTCCCAAATGTTTTTGAACAGGCAAAAATCAGCCACCAGCTTTTCCACCAAAATGCACCTGGCCTGGTTCGTCAGTTTAACATCACTCGAGAACAGGCCATAGCGATTGTGGCCACATGCCCAAATTGCCAACAACATGCACTCCCTACAGTGAGTATGGGAGCAAACCCAAGGGGACTGAACAGTTGTGAACTGTGGCAAACAGATGTAACACACATACAGTCTTTTGGACGGCAGAAATATATTCATGTTAGTGTAGATACCTTTTCTGGAGCAGTCTATGCTTCTGCCCACACAGGAGAATCATCTATTGATGCTATTAAGCACCTCTTGCAGGCTTTTTCTTTCATGGGCATCCCCAAGGAGCTGAAATCTGATAATGGGCCTGCTTACAAATCCAAGGAATTCGGGAGCTTCCTGCAGCAATGGGGAGTAGAGCACAAAACTGGCATCCCCTACTCCCCTACAGGTCAAGCCATTGTAGAAAGAACTCACTGTGATATTAAAAGGGTCCTGGACCAGCAACAACAGGTTCTGAAGGTGGAACCTCCCCACATCCGGTTATCCAGGGCGCTGTTCACAATAAATTTTCTGAATTGTTCTTTAGACAGCCTGAACCCACCCATCCTACGCCACTTTGGGGGGAGCAATCATAGGTTAATAAAAGAAAAACCTCCAGTTTTAGTAAAGGACCCTGAGACTTGGAAAATGGTGGGACCTTACAAATTGGTTACTTGGGGACGTGGATATGCCTGTGTGTCCACCCCCTCTGGTTTAAGGTGGGTTCCTTCCAAATGGGTAAAGCCCTATGTTCCCAAGGTCTCAGAGAAATCTACAGAAGCACCCCAGGTTGCTCATGCTGCCTGGAGAAGAAAACGCCGCACGCGTTCTCTAGAGGAAATTCCATTTAAGCCTCCTATCTGGAATAGTTTATAATATATGTTTGTTTCAAGTTTTTGTACCAGTTTAGATCCCACTGTTCGTGTGTAGCCTCGAGATGCCACGAGACCGAGCCTGCTTCTCGTCCTACTTGTGATCATCCCACCTGTGACCTCCTGCATAGTTCCTCAGCCCAAACCACATATGGACTACCTTGACAACGGCTCTCAGACATCAGCAGAGAAACTGACAACTGGCTGAATGGACTGTTCAAAGGCTGGGGACTCTCGGGCTGGTTGGGATCTATTCTGAAAACTGTGTTTTTAGTGCTGTTTATTTTAGTGATAGTTATTGTAGTTTATAGCATTGTTTTTGGACTAATCAAACGCATGGTGCTCAAGTTAATTTCAAGCTCACCTCCCCCTCCTGAAGTCTACCATTTGGAAGCCCTCAGTGCTCCAATGGATGACCTGGAAGCCTCAGTAGAAAACACTGACCCTCCTGTAGAGGAAGAACTGATTTACCAACCATGGTTTGGCAATCATTCTGCACCACAAACACAGCCCTCTTCTTTTTAAACAAAACTAGGGGGAGATGTTGTGGTGTGCTGTGATGTCCCATTTTGGCCTTCCAGGTCACTTTCCCAGGTGTGCCTATACGTCTATCCCTTCCCCCTTGCCCCCATGCTGAGTGAGTCCTGTCAATCAGGCTAAACGTTCCAGCAAGGCGTCGTGTGGTTGGTCAAGTTTAAAGGATGCCCCTATGCCCAGAGGTCATTGGCCTGTCTGGGTGTCATCTTCCCCTGAGACCCTGCCCCTCTCACCTGGTTGGTGGCTCACCTGTACCTCCCCTCCCCCTGTCCCTGAGCTTAAAAAGGTGATCAGACCATGCGGTCATTTATTCTGTTGGAGCAGCTCCTCACGTTCAGACCTCTGTAACCATGGAATAAACCTCTGGACATTAAACCCTCCAGCAGAATCCATCTCCTTTTTCTCTTCACCATCGCCTGAAGCTATCCCTCCTGAGGTAACGGGGTCCCTTACAAGCCTGGACTTGTTCAGTGCCCAGCTGCAACCACCAGCAAGCCGAGGTATCTCTGCGGTGATACACTGCAGTTGCTGCCTTTGGCCCAGCAGCGAGGGTCAGACTGGCCCAGGCACAATCTAACTGGTAATATTGGGAGCCTTTTTTCCCAATAGGTAGTGATTTTCCAAGCAGTATGATTGGTGAGTGTTATAAATTATCAAATTGATAGCCAAATTTATAAAAAATTAACAACGATTTATTGGGTCAATTACAAAAAATAGGATTTTGAGCAACCACCACAGCCAAGGCAGCGTCTGTCCCGGGAACAGGCGCTGGGTGAAACCAGAGGTTCGACCGACAGAGTGACGGTTTCCCCTCAAAGGTTCACACCGAATATCTCCAGCATCCAGCTTATATACAGTTTATTCTGCCTGAGGCATAGATGACCACATCTTTCTATTCACTTCTTCGAATGCAAATCCATTTCTACACATAGACAAAGATGGGTCCCAGTTGCAGACAAAAGTCTGGGCACCCAGGAAAAGTTTGTTTTTATATGTAACAAGTTGGTATCGATTCCTGAGTACCGTGATGAAGTCATGTCCCAGGTGCATGTCTGGTGCGTGCTCCTCCAGACATTCCATTCCGGGAAGGTTCAGATGGTATCTCCCGAATTCGAATTCGGGAACTGGAGGAAATTCCCCATAATCGCTGGGGACTATTCCATTCATAAGGTAACAGACCTGATATCATCTTTACTCTGTCCAGGAATCGGTTATAATGTGAATAGGACTCTGCTCCCAGCCAGGGTGGTTTTGCAAGCATTGATTTAGATTCTACTTAATATTTAATACATACATATATACACTTATACAGCATGAATTAACTACATTACATATAACAGTGAGCACGACAGTCTCCATAGCTTCTTGCCCGAAACAGAAGGGTCCAGTTACTTCATGGTAACGTTTCTGCAGTTACACATTCTGTGAGAAATGTGGCTCACTATTAAAAAAATTTATCCAGAAGTTTAATAAGGGATAAAAGGGCTGGGGTGCTTGACAATCTGCCAAAAGCACACCATTAGGTTAAAACAGTTTTCTTATATGTGTTTCATTACATTGGTTAAATGTATATTAATGAGGGTTGCACATATTTAAACCCTCCTGAGTTTACATGTTCCAGGAACTCTTTTTCTTGGTTTTAAACTTTGACTTGTCTGCATGCCATCCTCTAGATTAAATCAATATCTTTTCTTTCTTCTCAAGGCTCCATTCTGTTGTTTTGACACTTCCTGATAACCAGAGTCAGTAGTAAATTTTTGTCTTGGTGTCCTGGTTCTCTTCACTGTTGTCTTATTCAGATAAGATAGTCCACAAATGTGAGAAACAACATAGCTATTACACACCATTATCTGAGTTAGTTACACAAATAAAAGTATTTTAACATTACATAGTCTCTTTTTTATTATTATGCCATGGTCTGAGATATGTGTTAGAGATAATAATGTAATAGTTGGCTCTCACAATTAAGAGATAGGTATTATGTAGATGTATAGGAATGTTATTGTAATACGTCATCCCATAGTTCTCTTTCCCTCCCCCCCCCCTTGTAATAGCCTTAGAAGTCAAGACATTTAGTGGAGGCTGGCTTGTTATCAGGAGGCGCAACCTGACCTCCAATCAAGATGTAAAATGTAATCTCCACCAATAGAGGGCAGAAAAAGAGTTGACTGACAAAACTTTGGGAGGGGCTAAGGATATAAAAGGGAGACCATCCACTTTGAGTTGAGCACATAGCTAGTAGTCATGGAGACTCCCAGAAATTAAAACTTTTTCCTTATTCAGTCCTTTGTTGTAATTTTTGTTAAGGCTTAATAAACATTTTAAATTTTAAAAGTGAACAGTAGTTTCTCACAAATGGGGACTGGTCTGGGATATAAAACCTCTTCTCTGTGGCCCAGGAGATTTCAGACAAATGGTGCATCCCTGTCGATTTTGGAAGATCGAACAACCTCTCCCGCGACCATCAGTGATTGCAGGTCAACACCCTAGAGACAATAAAGACAGAATAACATAAAATACAAGGGGAAAGATGAGAAAAGGCCCCTGAAAACTGCAGATCTAGATTGTGAGTACTAGTATGAGTAAGAGCTGAGAGTATGCTTGAAGTGTGAATAAAGTAGTATGCTTGGGGTGAGTATGAGACTTAGAAGATCCTCATAACTATTTTTGGCCAGATTGCAATTTCTGTAATTCCAATGTATAAGAGTCAGCTTCCAACAATACATGGGACCTGTCCTGGTCTGTTGAAGCTTTAAGATATTGGATGGTCGGAAGAAAAAGGACTGTGGGACATGTGGAGGGGAGGAAAGTGGAGACTCTGGCCAGCGGGACACATGTGGAAGAGGGAATGAGAAGCTACAGGTGGGACATGTAGAAGAGGAAAACGAGGACCCTGTGGTTGGCAGGACACATGAGATTGAAGGATTTGTAGGGACTTGAGAGCACTTGACAGTCACGGTGCTAGAGTGATGGCGAAAGTTGCCATTCAGTGAAGACAGTGCTTGTGTTGGGGCCAGTAGTTGCAGCAACTTTCCCAACCCGTGGGTGGCAGGGGGGGAGGGAAGCCATGTGGCTCATGAGCTCTGACCAGACCCCATCTACACTAGGAGCACTACTCCTGTTGAGGGCTGACAGACAAGAGCCACACAGGAGCACACTGACTTAGCTAGCAGAATATTTGCATATTGTATTTGCAGGGCACCCCCGACGAAGGAAGGAATGATGCATCTGACTCCATGTTCTCAGAAGGTTAATTTATTACTTTATTATACTATATTATATTAAAGAATACTATACTATACTCAAGAATACAGAAAAGATACTTACTGAATGCTAAAAGATAGTAATGAAAACTTGTGACTCTTTCCAGAGTCCTGACACAGCTCAGCCCCAATTGGCCATGAGTCAAAACAACTCACACCAGAGTCCAATGAAACAATCATCTGTGGGTAAACAATCTCCAAACACATTCCAAACTAACACAACACAGGAGAAGCAAATGAGATAAGAATTGTTTTCCTTTTCTCTGAGGCCTCTCAGCTTCCCAGGAGAAAAATCCTGGGCAAAGGGGTTTTTTCAGAGAATGTAAATGCCACATTTGCAGCTCGTAGAGATGTTGACTCTAGTTCTAAACTCTGACTAAAGCTAGTAAACCCAGGCCCTGTTTCCAATCCCAGCATTACCACTACAATATTTGGCTGATACTTCCACTTTAGTACCTGAGATTGACAAGTAACAGCTAGTTCCTCCTGGGCAGTCAGGGAGCTGGCTGGAACCCCCAGTCTCTGCCCTGCTTCTCCACCTTGTCTTCCTCATTTTTCAGCATAACCAGAGAGCACAGACACACCTGAGTGTCTCTGAGCAATGCCCTCACCATGCTGTGGGGTGGGTAGAAGAGCAGAGCTGAGTACAGCCAACTCCTGAGCTCTTCCTTTCTTCACTTGTTTCGTTCTTTCTCCTTCTAGCTAATTAAGAAGGTGAGCCTTATGGAAAGGACCTGTAGTTTGCTAATTAAAGTGTCCCCAAGGGGAAAGGGAGGATCCTCTCCCCTCTTCTCTTGCCCTCCTGTGGGCTGCTAAACCTCTGAGCTTTTCTTTTTCCTTAGTCTTCAGACTTTTCATCTAATAGTTGACAAAGAGAACTGAACTGAGGTGTCAAAAGCTTAGACACCAATACCTTTGTCTCCTTCAGTCTGAGATGACAGGCCTGTCTGCTCCCACCCCAAAGGCACAGAAGGTGTTCTTTAAACTGAACTACAATGTCTCACTCACACTCCCCTCTCCTATCCCCATCCTTGCCATGACATGGGAGACCCACTGGGGTGTCAGAGCCAGGAGAACTCTGACAGAGTGCTGTACATGTGTGTGCCAGTGTGTACAGCTTTGTGTGGACATGTGTTTTTCTAGTGTGCCCAGATGTGGGTGTGCACCTCCTGCTTTACACAGTGTGCATATATAGTGGAGTGCACAGCACTAGTCACATACATGTACTGAAGTGTACATGCAATCTGTACACTGCTGTTTACACGTGTGTTAAATAACACTCTCAAGTGTGAGTGGGTCTGTGCACAGCTCTGTGCTTGTGAGTATGCACAGGTTCTGCTAGTGTGAGCATAGCTCTGTGTGAGACATGCGTATATCAATATGTATAACACTGCACACATTGGTGTGCTCAAGCTCTACATGCAAACAAGTCATGCTTGTAGACATGTGCATCAGTAAAGACTGTACATAAGGGAGTGTCTGTGTCTACTACAATGTCGTAGTTTGACATTGACAGGAAGTAAGTTTTTTTTTTTAGGATATGCTGTGGTCACCAATAGGTGTTCAGATTTTAATATTGGCACCTGGTGAGTCACTGAAGTTCGGACACACCTTTGAGAACACACAGGGGTTAAAAAAGAGAGCTGCTCCTCTGGGAGGCTCTCTTGGGACTTTGGCGGGAAAGAGGTCGGATCTCCTTCCCCCGTCCAGCTGCTGCTGCTGGGTGGGGGAGGGGCAACCATGCGGAAGGCCTGGGCCTGGACAGAGATGGGAGATGAAGAGGCCCTTGAGGATGGAAGGGTGGAGGAGCACCAAGAGACATCAGGCAGCCATCCCCCTGCCCCCCAGGGGAGAGAGAGAGGGAGAGCCCGGCGTCTGAATTTGATAGCGGCCAGTCGACGAGAAGAAGGGGGGAGAGTGCAGCGAGAAGGTGCCCGGCAGGGCAGCATGGGAGTTCCAAAGCTCCAGACAGGCATGAGGCTGAGATATTTAACCCTTTTCTTGCATGATAAAAACCTTGCAAATGTTGATCCTCCTGGAGCTGAATGAGAAGAGAGATAAGAGATGAGATAAGAGGGGTTTGGCCACAAGGGAAGTGCAGAAGACTCTTGAGTGGGGGGAGAGATGATGGAGTGGCCTTTTGGCTGGACTTTCATTGTGTGGCCATAGACGGAACCATTTTTTTTTACCTGTGACACAGAGACTGCATTTAGGGGGAGGCAGTGCCTCAGAACCAGGAGGGTTCAGTGTGGGTACCCCTCGGCCCCAGGGGGTGCAAAAAATTTGGGGGGGACAGATGTCCCGAAGGAGAGACTGTGCCTTTTTTTTGGAATGAGACAAGGCATCCTTGAAAGACAACCCTAGAAACAGTGGTGAGAGCACTGGGCATGGAAGGAAGATGTCACGATGGCAAAGGATTTCCGGGCGGTGCTGAGTGACATGGAAACACACGAGGTTTCAACAGTGTTTCCGGGGGAAGCCTATGGTACAAGAAGGACTCCTCTATTACTGCTCTGACATGTCGGGTCACCAGATATTACCGCACTTGTGTGGGTCGCAGCTGGTGGTGAGAGAGAGACGGTGAATCTTGTTTCTTGAATCAGAAGGCTTGATTTATTAAGATATTATATATAATACATTAGGACTATACTAAATAGAATATAGAGAGAGGTTTGCAGAGCAGCTAGGCTAGGCTAAGAATCGATAGCAAGAATCTACAACAAAGCTGTGGCCAAGGACTCAGTCCCCTTGCTTGCACTTTGTGATTGGCCCTTAATTATAAACATAGAAAATGAGCCAATCAGGAAACTCCTGTTACATTCCACAGCATCTGATAATAATTGTTTACCTTGTCTTCTGAGGCCTCTGGCCTCCAGGAGACACAGAAATCCGAAAGAAAGGATTTCTGTGAAGAAATGTCTGCGACACTCCTCTCCTCTTGATGAACTGAAGACTGAGTATTCTAAAGGGTGATGCCGGACTGAGAGTTGGTGATTTTGGGGGGAATGTATTGCATTGGGAAATTTGGTGGGGGGAGGAGGAAAATGCTTTTTGTAAGGTTTGCATTTTCCTTTTTTTTTTCCTTTCCTTGTAATTTAGTTATTTTCTTGTAGTTTAGTTAATAAAGTTTTCTTTATTTCTAAGTAGGACCCTGCTTTGCTTATTCCTGGTCACATCTCACAGCAGACACCAGAGAGAGGGTATTCTCATGGGGGCACTGGCATTGTGCCAGCGTCAAACCATGACAACATGTGCTGGTGTAACAAGTTAAGTGTACACAAGTGTGTGCTGCTAACAAGTACCCTAGTTCACAGGAACTCTGTGCAAGTGAGCAAGTACGTGTGTGCATGTGTACTAACTCTGCACATGTTCCTGTGTGTATACACAAGTTGGACACACCCAGAGACATAGCTCTAGATACACGGCTCTGTACATCCGACTGCTGTCCTATCTAGAAAAACAGACGTGTATATATATATAAATATATATATATATATATATATGTAAGTATATATATGTATGTATGTGTGTCACTACCTAGCTATCAGCGTACACCCTGCTCTTGTAAAGATAAAAAATTTGCCTCTACGTATAAGTTTGCCAAAAGTTTAAAAACCTCTCTGTGATCCTAATACTTCCTAAGCTGCACAGTTCCCCTGTGTGAGCAGTAGTAAGTAACTACTTGAAGACTCAATTACGCTCTCAAATACTGAAACATTTGAGGCAGTACTATATGCATTGTCTTTAGCTTAACCCCTCAGTTGGGAAGTACCTTTCAGGTACTGTTAACCACTAAATCAGCTGTGCGCACTGCAGAGTGGGAGTGGACTCATGTCAACAGAATTCCAAACCCAGTGAAAAAACCCAAAGAATAGACTACAATAACATCCAGACCAGGTGAGAGATAACTGAAGAAACTTGAAGATGTCCGAAAAGTAGAGTCAAGCTTTCACCAGCCAGCTTCAAGATTGTTTTAACTAATACCTTAAGCGGGGAGTTTGATCTGTGTAGTTTATTAATGCAATTATCCTGTTTTAATAGATAAAAATTACAAGTGCCTGCTGAGGGCAAGTACACAAGGAACTGTAAGAAGTATTAAGACAGTTTCCTTAAGAACACACAAGTAAATTGAAACAAAAAAAATGAGGGAAAGACGGGATTGGCCCCTGTGTTCGCCACAGAGAAGATTATAGCCCTGCTGCAGGTAGCAACCCCACAGGCATGATAAGGTGGGAACAAGAAAGCCATACCAGACCTCTATCATTCCTCAGTTGTCTCTTAATCCAATAAAGACTAAAGGGCAAGACTGAGTTAGCCTCTGTACTCACCACTAAGAGAATAAAAAGGCCATACCAGAGCTCTGTAATCTCATTTTGTCCATTTTCAAATATTTTTTTTCCTGTTCCCACTGTCCTCGCCCACATCAACAGATGCTAGTAGAAATTATTTTTATTTATTTTTTGAGAAGGGTAAAATATCCAAATGAAAAATAAGAGTTAATTTTTCAAGCCAAATGTCTTAGAGAAAAGGAAAAGGGAGGTTTGTTATAGATAAGTAATGTAATAGTTGGCTCTTACAATTAAGAGATAGATATTATGTAGATGTATAGGAATGTTATTGTAATATGTCATCCCATAGTAGTCATGGAGACTCCCAGCGCTGAAAACATTTTCCTTATTCAGTCCTTTGTTGTAATTTTTGTTAAAATTTTAAAAGTGAACAGTCATTTCTCACATATGTTTACCACACTATTACTTATATAACTATATGGTGCATACATAAGGTGACAGATTTTACTATACCAAAAAGCAGTTAAAAGGAATTACAAATAGTACCATATCAAAATCTTTGTGGTCAATAATAACTTGCAAAAGCCAATACATAAATGTGAAAGCCAATACTATATTGTCATTTATAACACATTTCAAACACAGCACTCCTGATATTTCTATACCATAAACTTCACTATTTTCTACTTATAATCATAGCTAACCCTTCTATAAGATTTAATTGATTATTTGATCAAAATATTTTAACACTATTGAAAAGAATGAGGAGGAGGTGTCTTTACAAACAAACTGTGGGCCTCATAGTAGATAAGGCCAGATACAGAGAGGTGAAAGAAGCAATGGAGGAAACCATTAATTCCATAGTGTTATATATGACTCAGACCCCGGGTGGGAATGAGTAAATAAAGTTTAATTATACCCTGTTAAAATTACAAAGCAAAGGGGGGACAGCACTAGGAGCATAGTGAGACTGCTCACCAGAGGCTCAGCTCACAAAATGGCATCTGTGTTTATACACTCAAGGTTGCATCAGCCACATTAATATTCATAAGCAGTCCTTATATGTCCTCCTGGCACCTCCCACAGTCTGTGGTTGAACTTGGCTACTCCTAGGGTCCATGGCCTCATCCTTATAAGTACATTTGGCTCCTCCCAAGGTCTGTCAGTTAGTCTTCTGTGCCTTTTTGTTGGTGGAGCCCCTCTCGCATCTTGATTGGTGGTGAGATGCTTACCCTGACAAGCCTCCTAGCAACAGGTGTCCCCTCACTCCCTGCTACCTCTTGAAAGGGGCAAATACATGCCCTACCCCACTTGTTTTGACAGCTCTGTCGCCAAAGCTGCCAGGCTGCAACCACACAAGGGGAAGGGAAGGACTGGAGGGAGAACAGAAAAGGGTTCAAAACCAAACTGGGACAACTGAAGTACATGTCAAAAGAACTATAAACCTCAAGAGAACTTCTTCCCACCATACTTAATAACTCCTCCTCATTTGCATGAGCCAATCACTATGCCTTATTCATAACACATAGGAATTCCCCTAATTGACACAGACTGTTACTCACCCAAGACTGTGCTAAATCTCTGGATTTAGAGAAAAAGAATAGAGACACAAGGAAAAAGAAAAACAGGGGGGATATGCGTTAGAAGGGGGGGTCTTAGGTATTAGGAGTTTTGGGAAGTCTGTATTCTCAAGTAACTCAGCCAATGGTAAAGAGAGAGGGACATGCAGCTGGGAAATTAGAATAAAAAGGAGGCTGCATCCCTTAAAAATTTTGAGAGACCCCATGGGGAAATACCTAATGGTCTGTCCCTTTATTTGAATAAAGTTACAGAACTCCTCTGTCTCCTTCTGGAACATAAACCTATGGTGTTTGTGGATTATTTTTCCTGACACTATGATGAGTGTTTTATGTTAATTGGATGTTGTATTAAATCCTTTGCCAAAGTTCCTTGATTTTCTATATTTTGCCAGTAAACCTTTGTGTACTTTTGACCTCTTGAGAATATCTGGTTGATATTTCTCCCATGTGTCTAACCCAGAGTAAAGGAACCTTGGTAAACCCATGCATTTAAATGCCTTGGGTGTTACATTTTAAATATGTGTTGTTGGGAGGATGCTCTGGGTTTGATGAAGAGGTATTTTGTTTGGAGATGTGAGAAACAATGGTCACTTTTAAAATTTCAAAGGTTTATTAAACCTTAACTCTCTCTGTCCCTCTGGAGAGCCTCTCAGGAACCCTCGGCCAGTCCCGAGTTGGCAGACACTGGGGGGCAACCTCAACATGGCCGACTGCGGGGAGACACTCTCCCGTGCCCTGAGGGCACTGAGGTCACCTAGGCTAGTCGCCTGTGCAGCAGAAGAGACACTAGAGACATCAGTAGAAGATAAAGGACCAACTCTTAGCAGGGGTTAATCTAAGGTTTTATTCAGGGGCTCTGGGGAGCTCCTAGACCTTAGGGGGCCTCCTGCTGAGAGCCCCGGGAGATGTGCCAAGGTTACACTTAAAGGGAGGTGGAAACCAAAAGTAGATAACATTATACTAACCAATAATTAACCCTAAGGGATGGATACTGGGGGATAGACATTTAGGACAGTGTATGGGGCAAGGCTTGGGGGGGCTGACCCCTAGACTCTGACTAATCACTCAACGACCTGGACGGAAGCTTCTAGATGGAGGGGATGGGATGCTGAGTGATTGACAGAGAGCCAGGGTGGGGATTTGGGGATGATCTCAGCCAGGGAGAGTGATTACACAGGTAAAGGGAGGGGGGTACAGTCTGGGATAAATAATTTGGGAAAAAATACAGGGATACAAAACAAAACTACTTCAAAGTATTACAAAGTATAAAAACACACTACAACACTTAACAAAAATACAACAGAAGACTGAGTAAGGAAAAATTACTGCACTGGGAGTCTCCATGACCAGCAGCCATGTGCCCGTCTACAGAATGGATGCTCCGCTTTTTATACTCTTGGCCCCCCCCAAAGTCTCGTCAGTCAACACTTTCTCTGCCATCCATTGGTGGCAATCACTTTCTTACAACTTGACTGGAGGTGAGATGTTGCCATGCTGTGCCTCCTAGTAACAAGCTTGCCCTCCCCTAAATGCCCTGACTAGTGACTACAATACAAGGGGGGAGGGGGGAGAACTATGGGGAGAACATACAAAATAACATAACTATACATCTATAAAACTTCTCTTAATATACACGTAATATTAATCTCTTAATTGTGAGAGCCAACTATCACATTACCCATTTATAACAGGAGAGAACTGCCAGCTGCAGAATAAGGAGAGTGAGTTTTTAGTTAAAACCGATATTCTCTGGTAAAAATGGTTATGGAATCCCAGGTATAGGAGCCTAACCTGAGTTTGCTTTCCACTAGTTGTTGGAAGCTTGTAAAGCCTGATCAGACCCAGATATGGTTTGAGAAAAACTGGCACACCCACAGTTGGTAGCAGAGAGAATTGGAACTTTGGCAAAAGAAGAAAAAAACTCCTTTGGTAAGGGAATCACGTGGGAGTCTGAAATGGCTGCCCAAAAAGAGATACATATTTTGAACTGGCCAGAGAAAGAGCTGATCAAGTTGCCAACTGCCTTGGAGGATGAAATAATTGCTTGCTTCAGAGCAGAACAAGAACTAATGGCACAAAAGCACCTAGCCCAAAATCTGAGAAACCTGTTAGACAAGTCTGTCCAAAGCCAAAGGACTTTAGAGATGCAAATTAATATCATTGGGGGAAGTGTGAATGTAACCTGGGGAGGAGTTAAGCCTCCCCGAACATAATCTCACTCCTCTCAGCCTTGGGGAAGAGTTTAATGCACCAAAGCCAAACCTCTCCCCACACCCTAAACTCCACTCTCCTGTAAAAAAAAGGAGTAGGCAGAGGCAGCACTTCCTGAGCATGATATCACTGATGTCACCTCCCTCCACTCCTTGGAAGAGGGGTTTGACTCAGAGGATCCAGCACACTTTTCCCCTCACCAGAAGCCCTGCTCTCTTGTTAAGACGGAATTTGCGTATCAAGAGACAGGGCCAATGATGATATCAAACCCTGCAACAGAATTGGTTAAGTTGCAAGGCAATATTAGCAATCGTCCCAAAGAAAATGAAACGGAGACTATTTTGAAAATTTTACTAATGCGGGGAAATAAAATAAAGATTTCTTTAAAGGAAGCACATGGGAAAGAGCTCTGGTCTTTTGACCAAGAAGCAAACTGTTGTGTTAAAATTTTAAACTTGTTGGAGGGGGAGAACTCATCCCTCTCCCCACTCCAACATATGGTAAAATTACTGGGAGAATGTGGGAGGCAGCAGGCTTCCAACCAATGCTTGAGAAACAGCTGGTGCCTCATCAGCCTTCTTCCAGGTTATTATCATTTATTCCAAAATTTAAGAGTGGGTATTGAGCCTTGCCTTCCACCAAAGGTGGGGATGGAACTGCTGCTGCAGAATCTGTCATCTTTTCAGGAAAAATACTTTTATCACTGTGCAAGTATGTTGTTTTAGTATATCCTCTCCAGCCAAAAGACTGGGTGCACATCTGGATGAGAATAAAGTCAGCTGCAGACAAAGAAGAACACAGGGGAACAGTACTGGAAATCTACTGCAGATTAAGCTGCAACAAAATGCAAAACTCCAAAATAAAATACATTAAATGGTTTATGTTTTTGTATTTCCAGAACAGTGTTCCCAGTATGCCAGCGCTGTTATTTCTTCTTGGATTAGTCAACCATCCTAGCAGGGCCTTGTATCAACTGTGATAGCAAATGCCAGAGGGGTAAGTGAGCAAGAAAGGAGTGGTGTCCTTTTCACTAAGGACCATTCTAACATCACACACGTAGAACAAATACTACACTGACAGTAGAACAAATACTACAATTATAGATGGTTATTTGACAAATTAAAAGTGGACAGATCTCAAAAGGTGGATGGCTACTTGTGGAAGAGGCTAACAGCAGGCCTGTTATCTAAAGGAGTGAAAAGAAGCTGAGAAGCAAGAAGAAGCTGATAAGGAGCTCTCTCCAAGGCTATTACCAAGGAGACCAAGAGACAGAGAAACTGAAGAAAGATAAGGAGAGAACTTTGCAGCTGGACAAAGTATTTTTAGAAAGTTAGCTGAAGTCACTGTTACTTTTCACCAATGGTGTTATGTTGATTTATTGTGGCCAATAGTCGGGGTAGAAGAAGTATAAACAATTAGAAAGTGTATAAAAAGTCAGCCATGTTCACTAATAGAGTTGCCAACTGAGACTGCTTGTGGTCTCTGCTTTGTGTCATGACTGCCTCGACAGCGACAGCTACTCTAACTTTTTTACCTACATGTTGCTGAGAATACTCAACAGCATTGTTAAGGTAGTAGATAACTTCAGTTTCCTAAGTGATTGTTGCATTTTTTACTGTTGTTATTATTATGTTAATATTCACATATGTTTATATAATTTGTTGCCCGCAATATTTCAATATGTTAATATTTTCTCTCTGGTTGCCACAGTTGGTGGAAAAGGTTCTTCCCTCAGTTTAGTTTTGTGAACTCACAGATAGGATTTCAAATGATCATGGAAACGAATTTGTGAACCTCTTCCTATGTCCTCAGAGCAGAGTGTAAAATTACCAAGGAAAGCACATGTACTAATGGTAAGAAAGATTTTGGGTTGGAGAATCACTGAAGAGTTTGGTAAAGTTGAAAATGTATTTGGTCCAAATGCAGGACCCTGAATAAAATTATATGCTGAGGAGATTGGAAGCACTGAGTTTTGTGTTATCTTTGACTCCCACCCTTGAGGCAATCTAGATTATTTTAGGTAGTAGAATTGTACTGAATGTTGTTTCCCATGGTGCCCACTTACCTTTTCCTCTTTCCCTGAGAACAGGCTCTGGGAATCTCCCTAAAAGCTGGTTGGTGGTGATGCCTCAAGTTTTAGCTTTTATATTTTTCAGATTCTGTACTGCTTTAGTGTGTACTTCTGAGCTTCATATTAGGGGATATTAAGCTCTCTTCACAGAGTAGGTAGACAAAACAATTCCTTCTCTAGCTGGGGACCAAGGACAACTGATTCAAATCTCAGGCTCAATAGCATAAACAACGGTGGACGGAAGAAAGAAAAACAAGAAGGATGGGACTTCATAAGCTAAAGCTATAATTGGACATTAAACTCCCAATATGCTAATGGACCAAAACTTATAAAAGTGTGAGACCTGGTGACCAGTCATCCATTTTTTGACCATTTTGGGTTCATCTTGGGTGTAGCCCTGGCTGGGCTCCTGTGCTGCTCAAGGTGTATCCGTTGAGGCCTTCTAATAAATACCTACTTTATTCTTTAGCTCCGTCTAGTCTCTGTTCTAAGTCAGCCTTCAAAAGGCATCAGTGGGAGGGATAAGGGTGGCAATGTGGGACATGTATATTTGTTTGGGTTGTGGAGATACCTGTGTAGCCACATTTCTCTTCACAGAGAAAAGCAAGGCACAACTTCCCAAGGATATTCTGGGATTCATATTCTCTGAACCTCAGAGAAAGGAAAAACAATTCTTATCTCATTTGCTACACCTGTGTTTGTGCAAAAGTAGAATGCAATATGGAGATTGTTTACCCTAAGTGATGGTGTTTTGTTTCCTTGGCCTATCAAGGTGAAGTGTGTGTGTGTGTGTGTGTGTCGGGACTGTCGGCTGACAGTCACGAGATGCTGTGCAGTTGAGTGCAGTGGAGTGCTTGGCAGATTCAGTTTAGATGTAATGCAATATAGTGTAACATAGTATACAATAATATAGTATAGTAAAGTAATTAATTAGCATTCTGATAAGATGGAGTCCTCCTCGTCATTCCTCCTGGACGTCAGGCAAAATATCACCGATATACCTGGACTTGTAAAATCATAGACTCCAAAAGGTAAGGTGGACAAACTATTGATCCTTAGAGTTGGACAAGGAGTGCAGTGTACTACACTGTCAATAAGCAATAGAGAACCCTAAATTGAACTCACCAAGCTATTTTGGAGCCCAGCTTACAAGTCCAACAAGTCTAAAAAAATAATTGTATAAAATTGTATATAACTGTCTTGGGATGATTTTATAAAAATACTGCATTCCCCTATTGTCTACTTTATGCCCAGAAATGGGTCCTACAGCTTTAAGCTGGGCCCAGGGGAAGGAGGGAGGCCGGGGGAATTCTTTCAGATGTTTGTGTTCAAGCTCACACACACTCTCCCATGCTTCTCTGAGAGTACATTCTTTGCTTTTAGCTAGCTTCTTTTTGTTAGCTGAGGCAAGAAGGTTTCCTGAGACTGCAATAGCAATTTCTCCAGTGATTTCTGTGGCTTCTGGAACTGTTCATCTTAGCTCCGGTCCAAAAATCACACCATCGCCAGGAGCCGGCAGGGAGGCCCCAGGACATCGCATCCCAGCTCCAGACCTCAAGAGGAGTCAAGCCACAGCTACAGAAAGAACTCTGAATCCACCAGCTTTCTCCACAGTGAGAAGGTTCAATATTAACAGTTATTCTTTTTTTTTTGCCCATGACTGTGAGCACTCTGTTTGTTAAATAAACAGTTTTTTTTCACTTTCATCCGAGAAATTCCTTTTGTATCGGTAAGGGAGGGAGTGCCAAAACCTGCCTTCTTTAAAGGAGACATTCATTTCAGGACGTTTCCTCCTAAACTTGTCTCAAACCAAGACAACATTCAACAATGCTGAAAGTCATGGAAGAAGAGTGCTATCTCTAGGAACACACAGGAAATCATGGAACAAGCTGCTGGACTCTGGGTGCTGAAAGACTGATGAAAGACTGGTTCATGAACTCTCCCTCCGGATCCTGATTTGAATCAATCCTTGCCTACAATTTTAGAGATTCACGGGGTGGGGGGGAAGATGAACTGCATAGAAGGATATTAACTAGACTACACTTTGATTATTGGAATAGCAATTGCCCATTCTATGACTTCCAGTATACTTTCCTCTTTTTTCCTTTCTGCTCTGTCTGCTAGATGAGATCTGGTCCCGGTCAATGTCTTGGGCCACAGAGTGGTTGTCAGAGACTGGAGAGACTGATGTCTGGAGACATTTTGGAAAGCTTGTGTGTGTGGGAGAGGGCAGGTCTCAGGCCTTGCTCTAGGGAGACAGTGCCCTGCTCCCACACCCCCAGCCCCCGCAGTGTCTGTCAATCAGGGCGCACCAGAGATAGTGCCCAAGTCTTGCCTAAACCAGCTCCTGAGTGGCCCAGTGACCAGATGTCCCGGCTTGGGGAGCGGAGGATTGAATCCTAAGTGGTATGTAACAAAAGGTTAACCACAAGTAACATCGTAACAAGATGTGCAGGTAAAACAAGCAAGATAGCAAAGAATGTAAGATAGCAAAGCCACTGAGATAACAAGCACCATCAAGAGCAAGGTAGCAAATTTTAACAGAACTTGCAAAGTGCAAAATTAGCTAAAAACAGGTTAGACTGAAAAACAAGAAGCATCACACATGTTGGGCTGTCAGCCACATAAATTTTTTGGACAAGGATCAAGCCCCAATTCCTTTGCAGCATTTCTGAAGTATTCCCCTCTTAGTTCTTGATACATCAGCAGCTCCTGGCCCTTCTCTGTTGCTCAAAACTCCATCCCCTTTCACTGCTGAGTTTCAATTAAAGCTCTCCTTGTAAGTCTGGCCAGTTTGCTCATGAAGACAGTCTCTCCCCACTTGGTTGTGTGAATCCCATCAGCTCCCAACAGACCTGGTTTCTTAAAGGTAGTTCCATGATCATAGAAGTCAAAACTTTGCGTATGGCACCAGCTATGCAGCCTGGCATTCAGCTGTTCAGTCCGTCTCCTCTTTCCTGGACCACTTCCTTAGAGTGGAGACTGATAGAGGAGACCACCATCACCTGTGATCCTGATCCTTTTAACATCGCTCCTGCAGACATTACTCTCCTGGGAGGGTTCTAAATTGCCTTATCAGATGCTACAAAGAGTAGGAGCAGATGATAATCTGTACTGTCCACCAGACTCAGCCACCTCTCAGTGACACCATGAATGCAAGCTCCTGGTAGGCAGCAGAGCTCTCTAGAGAAATTGTCTGGGTGGGAAATAGGTGTGTCGGTGTTTCTCAAGAGGAAATCTCCAATTACTAATACCTTTATATGCTTCTCTGGTTGCACTGGCTCTAACATGGGCAGGTGGTTAGGTCAGCTTTGCACGGCTGGCTTTGTCCTGGCTCCTGTGCATTACTCATGTGCTCTTCAGTCTCCAAACCAGGAGCATCCTGTCTGTTATGTAGGGGCACTTCAAGAGATGGGTGTGGGAAAGATATTTCTGTGCTGTTCTTGTGAGCAAGCGAAGGCTTCCTGAAGATAAGGAAAGCCTCATATCTCTCTCAAGGAATTTACCAAGGCTATCACCTTGACAACATGAAGTAAAAGAGAGAAAAAAAGTATAAGCAAGAAGATCTGGACTTTGGTTGGCTTACACAGTGGCATGGCTCCTTTCACCTATTGAAAGCTTTGTTTCTTCTTTATGACCAATGGACAGTGTATGGGTTCGTTAAGGAAATGTAAACATCTTGTAAAACTATAAAAGCAACATGCTGCTTTAATAAATAAGTCTAAACAGCCTTCTGACTGAGCCCTGGTGCTTTGCACTGTGTGGGGCTGTTGAATTTGCAGGCAACCCCAACAAGGGAAGAGATGAGAATCTTCACTCCATGTTTCAGAAGGCTGATTTATTATTTTATGATATATATTATATTAAAAGAAAATTATATATTAAAACTATACTAAAGAATAGACGACAGGATTTCATCAAAAGGCTAGGAAAGGAAGGGGATGGAATGATAATAAAATCTTGTGACTGACAAGAGTCTGAGACAGCTGGACTGTGATTGGCCATTAATAAAAAACAACCACATGAGACCAATCAAAGATGCACCTGTTGCATTCCACAGCAGCAGATAATTGTTTACATTTTGTTTCTGAGGCCTCTCAGCTTCTCAGGCGAAAAGATCCTAGCAAAAGGATTTTTCATAAAATACGTCTGTGACATGGGGCTCTATAGCAACAGATGGGGGAGGGTTCTTCCTTCTGCCCCAAGCAGAGACAAGTGTCTGGTCTCCTTCATCTCAGGAGTTACTTGTGTCAGTCAGCCTGAGGTTAGATTTTGGCTTACCTTCCTTTTGTGCACTCTGAAGGCAGGCCGTCGTTGAGTCTGGGACAGCATTCAATACTATGCATCAATCTCCTGTCTGCGTTCCCAGATACCATGCTGCCTGTCGATCTCCTCTTTTAAAACTTACTTGACCAAGGAGATCTTCCTCTTGGGCACACTTGCAGCAATGACATCCACTGCTGCCTTTGGTTTCTAAGAGGCATTTCTAGGCACTAGAGCTCTCACCCAGCCTCATGATCATTGACCCTGTCCATCACTCCCGCACAGGGCTGCTGGTTATTCTCTCTCCTCGCACCCTCACTCTTTGTTTAAAGCCCTCCTAATGTGGTCAGCTAACTTACTAGTCAAAATACCTTTGTCCTTCTTAGTGAGGTGGAGACCCTCTTTCCCAAGCAGATACAGATGCACAGGGCCCCAAGCTCATAGAACCCAAAACCCTGTTGCAGGCGCAAGCTCCGCAGACAATTACTGACGCACACTAAGTGCCCTCTTTCTCCTGCCATTTCCCACCAGCGTCAGGACTGAGGACAAAGACCCGTGGGCCAACATGCCCTTGACTACTGCCCTCAGTGCTCTGGGGTCATTGCTAGGGAAAACCTGGTGTAATGGATTTGCTCCTCCTGTTTGAACTATCTGAACTTTGGTCCAGGCAGATGATCAACAAGTAGGATTACGCAAAGAAAACTCCACTGCATGAAGCTATTGGCGAGAAACCAGCACCAAATTTTACCTTTCTCAGAATAGGGAAGACACCTGAGAAGGTGGGGGGGGGTTATGCAAAGTGACTCCCAAGACCAGAATGCTTTGTGGGACCCCTGACTCCAAACTCACGGAGAAACCCCAAAAACAACGAGCCACTTAAGAGTTGAGAGACTGGAGTGATGTCTGGATGTGAGGAGCGGAGTGCTGGGCCTGCAAGAGATGCTGGAAACCTTCATCATTCCTCACCCTGTCTTCGAGATCCCCCGGGCCAGGTCTGGGAGGGGAGCGAGACTCGGACCGAACTAACAACTGGAAAGGGATCACCACGCCCTAAAGGCTCCCACGAGGACCTGATCCCCAGCTCTGCCCTTAGTGGACAGAGCTGCGCATATCCTCCTCCTCTGAGTTGCCTTGGGAGAGACGACGGACGCTGCAGACCCGTCGAGCCGCCCAATCCTGAGCTGATCACTTTTAATAAAGCCATTAAAAGGGAGAAGAAGTCTCCTGGCCCTGTTTATTTCCCTACTAGCTTGGCAGAAGGGGTCCAAAGAGTAGTTTTTAGGGTTTAAAATGTAACACAGTATGGTAATGTAATGATTCTTACAGGCTGTATGTAAATGCTATAGGATTTGTATATTGTAGTAGATTGGTTAGTGTAAATTAGAATATTCAACACAGAAGATTTATTATATTGTAATGGGAACCTCACTCTCGTACTTTTTTACTCCCTTATGCTCTTACCCTCTCACTCTCTTACCCTCTTATCCTCTCTACCCCTCTCTTCTCTCAGGCCTGCTCCGAGCTGCGGCCAGCAGCTCCAAACAGGGCCACGGCACCCACGCCCTTTGCAATACACTGCAAGTTCCACAATCTGGCTTCAGAGATCTCTCATCTCTGTCCGTCCCGACCGTCCTACCTCCCGACGCTCCTACAAGAAAATAAGATAGAAAACAGCTCGGAACTGGAGATAAAGCAGGTTAGCAAAGGAAAAGAGAATGTTTGTGTGCAAACAAGTAAAGAGGAAAAATAAAATAATTCTATCCTCTGGTTCCCATCAGCCAGCATTTTCCAGCCACTTTCTGGGAAGCAAGGCTTCAGCATGCATAGGGGTTGCTCCGAAAAGCAGACGTTGTAATTAACGAATGTGCCCCTTTCTCCCTCCTTAACTTAGCTTTTATATCTGAGCTGAAGTCATATGGTACAGAATAGCCCTCTGGCCAGTTTGGTTCAGTGGGCATAGTTGTGTCCCTTCCTAGGAGCTTGTCCACCCAAAGCCTATTGATGGGGACAAAATGCTGGAGAGACAGCACTGATGCTGTGCCAACACTGCCCAGCAGTAGCCAAAACACTGAGGTTTCATCAACACATTCTAGCTACAAATGCAAAGCATAGTACTGTGAGGGCTGCTGTAGATAATTAACTCCATCTCCGTAACACCCAATACAATCTCCACTCCTTACTCCATGGCATTTGCATCATACTCAGATCTCACACAATGATATATATAGATCTATACCTACCTTCTAATTATTCCATTGCATTTATTTGTTATGACTGAAATTGTTTCTTACCAATGCTTACAACTTAAACTCCATGCTAAAACCATATATATGCCTAACACATAGATGCATACATTTTTATTAACTACGGTCCCCACTACTTTCACAGAATAAATATTTGTTTCCCATTTCATGGGCTTCCTCCATCCCTCCAGATGTTTAAAAACAGGCTGAGACTTGGGCTCCATTCCATCAAGATGGGTGCTCGGGACAGAGGAGGCAGCACACTCCATTGTTCAGCACCAACACCAGCCCTGGCGGAATCATCATCGCACTCTCCTTGCTCCTTGTGAAGCGATCTCTTCATTGGTTCATGTCACATCAGAGAGTGACTTCCTGCAACATAAAATTTACACTCATTATTTTTCCCCAAGGTTAAATCTCCTTGAGGCACACACCAGGTCTCCCCATCCTTCTGCATTACCCACCAAGTATACCCTGGTCTTCGGGCAAAAGCAATCCCATTAATAGGTTTGCCTTTTCCCATGGGAGGAGCATTCCGTACCAGCTTCCCCAGTCACCACATCCCTGTGTGTAGAATGGGGACCTTATCTCCTCCCACAGTATGTAGTGGTTTTGTTTGGGCAGGACCAGTGCGGTTAGCAGATCTTCTGGTGTTAACCAGCCAAGTGGCTTCTGCTACATTTGCCTCCCAAGGCTTCCATGCCCGATTGCCTAACCCTCTTGACAGTCACAGAATCACAGAATCACAGAATTTTCAAGACTGGAAGAGACCTATAAGATCATCTAGTCCAGCCGATGTTCTAACTGTTCAACTAGATCATGGCAGCAAGTGCCACATCCAGTCTTTTTTTGAATTCTTCAAGGGATGATGCCTCCACCACCTCACTGGGTAAATGATTCCAGTTTCTGACCACTCTTTCTGTGAAGTATTTCCTTCTTACTTCTAACTTACATCTAGCTTGACGCAACTTGAGACTGTGTCCTCTTGTTCTATCCGTTGTCGCCCGGAGAAAGAGGCCGACCCCCAGCTCACTACAGCCACCCTTCAGGAAGTTGTAGAGAGTGATGAGGTCACCCCTTAGTCTCCTTTTCTCCAGGCTGAACAACCCCAGCTCCCTCAGTCGCTCTTCATATGGCTTGTGCTCCAAGCCCCTTATTAGTTTCGTTGCTCTCCTCTGGACATGCTCAAGTAACTCGACGTCCCTCCTAAAGTGAGGGGCCCAGAACTGGATGCAATACTCCAAGTGAGGCCTCACCAGTGCTGAGTACAGGGGAAGAATGACCTCTCTGTTCCTGTTGGCCACTCCATTTCTGATACTGGCCAGGATGGCATTGGCCCTCTTGGCTACCTGGGCACACTGCTGGCTCATATTCAATCGACTGTCAACCAGCACCCCCAGGTCCCTTTCCACCTGGGCACTATCCAGCCACTCCATCCCCAGCTTGTATCGGTACAGGGGATTATTATGGCCGAAGTGCAATACTCGGCACTTGGACTTATTGAAGTTCATCCCGTTTGATTCTGTCCATACGTTCAGCCGTTCCAAGTCTCTCTGAAGAGCCCTACACCCCTCTAGTTGATCTACACTCATTCCCAATTAATTATCATCAGCGAAACAACTAATAAAAGACTCTAAGCCCTCATCCATATCGTCAATAAAAATATTGAACAAAGCTGGTCCCAACACAGACCCCTGAGGGACACCACTGGTGACTGGTCGCCAGCTAGATGTGACACCATTCACCACCACTCTCTGGGCCCGGCCATTCAGCCAGTTCTGAACCCAGCAAAGGGTATTCCTATCCAGACCACGGCCAGCTAGCTTGTGTAGGAGTATGCTATGGTCCATCATACCTCTCAATCTTTCCAGAGGCTTGTGGGTGATAAGGGGTGCGATATATCCACATGTTTCTTTGCCCAAGAGTTTAGGAGGTTATTTCAAAAACAAGCCTCATTGATTCCATTCTTTCTGGGATACCACGACACCACAAAATGTGTCCCTCACGGCCCAAGATGGTGTTTCAAGCAATAGCATGGCTTGGAGGGTATTTTTCCAGCCAACTAGTAGTTGCCTCTACCATGATGAGTATGTAAGCTCTTGCCTTGGTGTGTCCATAGCAGTGGTCCAGTATGGTCAATTTGCCAGGCCTCACCATCTGTAAAATCCAGCTTGGCCATGTATTCCAAGGAGATTGTACTCGTGTGGCTCACTTGATTGCAGCACATGTTTCACATTCATGGGTGACCTGCGTGATAGCCTCTGTGACCAGATCTACCCCTCGATCGCAAGCTCATCTGTAGGTTGCATCATTTCCTAGATGTCCTGATGTTTCGTGGGCCCATCGGGCTGTAAATAGTTCACACTTCTGCTCCCAGTCTAAGTCTACCTGAACTATTTCCATTTTGGCAGCCTTATCTAGCTGTTCATCGTTGTGATGTTCCTCAGTGGCATGGCATTTGGGCGCGTAAACATCTAGGTGACATTCCTTCAGAGACATGTTTTCTATCCGTGCAGTCATGTCCTGCCACAACGCAGCAGCCCAAATGGGTTTACCCTTGCATTGCCAATTGGTCTTCTTCCATTGCTGTAGCCACCTTCATGGGGCATTAGCCACCATCCAGGAGTCACTATAGAGACACAGTACAGGCCACTTCTCTTCTCCTTCAGCAACCTCAACGACCCGTAGTGTGGGACTCCACACAGCAGCTTTCCACCTCTGATGGTTTCTACCACAAGGCAGGATCCATCAGTAAAGAGAGCATGGCCTCTTTCATCTTCTGATAACTCATTATATGGTGGTGCTTCTTGAGCGCGAGTGACTTTTCAAAGAAATTCTCCAAAATCTCTGCCTTTCTTCATGGATTCTCGGGCTATTGGGTTTCCCCAGTCGAGCTCGTTGTGTGATCAGTGCTACCCACCCACTTACTCCAAGTAGCACTGTTTGCACAATGTGTCAAAGGGATGCTTCCTTTGAACATCTAGTGTAGCACAGGAAATTGCAGGGCCAAGAAGAGATGGGCTTCCTTCCCAAAAACATTTGAGGATGCTCAAACCCTCTCATACGCTGCTAATATTTCTTTTTCAGCTGGAGTGTAGTGGGCCTTCTGATCCTCAATAACCCCAGCTCCAAAACCTTAATGGTCGACCTCGGGTTTCTCTTGATGTTCTTTGCCACAGGCTCCAAGTGAGACCATGCTACCCAGCTGCAGTGTAGAGTATATTTTGCAGGGTTGGTCCAATCTGAACTGGCTCAAGAGCTACCGCCCAAGCTATTTCCTCTTTGATCTGCCCAAAGGCCTGTTGTTGCTCAAGGCCCCATTCAGAATGGTTCTTCTTCCGGGTCACTCGACAGAAGGGCCTCACAAGCTGACTATAACCTGGAATAGGCATTCTCCAAACCCCCGGGCGACCTACGAAAGCCGGTGTTTCCATCTTCTTAGCTGGTGAAGACATAGTTGCTATCTTCTTAACCCCATCCATAGGCACATGACAGCGGCCATCCTGCCATTTGACGCCCAAGAACTGGATGCCCCGTGCAGGTCCCTTGACCTTGCTTTTCTTTATGGCAAACACAGCTTTCAGAACTTTCTGAACTATTCTTTTTCCCTTCTCAAACACTTCTTCAGCCTCATTGCCCCACACAAAGATGTCGTGAACGCATTGCAGACGTTCGGGGGCATCGCCCATTTCCAGTACGCTTTGGATCAGTCCATGAGAGATGGTAGGGCTGTGTTTCCACCCCCGGGGCAGTCGATTCCTGGTGTATTGGACACCCCACCACATGAAAGCAAACTGTGGTCTGCACTCTGCTGCCAAAGGAATTGAGAAAAATGCATTGACAATGCCAAGTGCAGCACAACACCTGGCTGCTTTTGACTCCAGCTCACACTAGAGCTCTAATATGTGCGGTACAGGAGCACTCAGTGGGGGCGTTACTTCATTCAGGCCACAATGGTCTACTGTTAACCTCCACCCTCCATCAGACTTTTGCACTGGCCACATGGGACTACTAAAAGGTGAGTGAGTCTTGCTGATCGCTCCTTGGCTCTCCTTATTCCCCTTTTCTTTGACACTTCTGGGGGGCAATTAATGTAGTCGTTGTTGTTTGGGTCCCTATCTCAGCCATAGCGTCCTCCAAAGCATGTCGGGTCCCTGCCTCAGCCACACTCCTCTGACAGCACTGAACTGTGGCTCAACAGGCATAGGCCAGGCCCCCGTACAGGGCGAGAAGCTTCTGGGTTTCATCAGGGTAGGTAAGGCACCCTTCTATCAGGTGACACGTCAGTTCGCCAGGGCTTACTGTCTGTTTAGGTGAAAAGTCCCAGGCAAGGGGAGGTGATAACCACTCTAGGAGCCTGCCCAAATCCTACCACACACACTGCCATCCAGGGACCAGTCGCTTCAGGGCACATTTCAATATCTCCTCACCTACAGTTTGTTTTGTCTTACAGCAGGATGACACCAGATTCCATAAACCCCATAGTATGCCAACAGTAGCAGTTAATAGTATTAATAGCATTCAACAGCTTACATGAGGGAGAACAAGGAACACGGGAGCCTGCATTCTAAAACAATACACATCAATCCCCGATAGGGAGAGGGATTCCCTCATTGTCCCCAGAAAATAGCTCCCCCAGCACAACAAAGCCATCAATGTCACAGCAAAGCACAGAGACACTGTTTGTATTAACATCTTCCCAAACTGAACAAAACAAAGAGATAAGCAGCGTACCACACAAACTCCATGTCCCACACAGGAGCTTGCTACTCAGTAACTGCTATTACTATGCCATGCAAGATATATAACTGCCATTGTCTCAGCTCACGTTAGGAACCCAAAAGGACTGATGTGGGTTTATCTGGGTTAGACGCCAGGTGTTCAGCAAACAACCCTGTCGCTTCCCCTTCCCAGCTGGACAGGAGAGATGAAATACCACTTGCAGATTGAGATAAGGCAGTTTACTCAAGCAAAACTAAAAGTATGAGCATGAGCAAGGAGAGGGGAAAAAAAAAAAAACACCTTATTGCCTAGTTTTGATCAGCAAGCACCGCCTAGCCACTTCCCGGGAAGCAGGGCTTCCGCACACGTAGCAGTTTCTCTGGAAGGTAAACACTGTAAATAAGAAATGCCCCCCTTTCCTCCTCCTTTACCCAGCTTTTATTGCTGGGCTGATGTCATATGGTATGGAATATCCCTCTGGCCAGTTTGGGTCAGCTGACCTGGTTGTGTCTCCTCCCAGGATCTTGCCCACCCCCAGCCTACTGATGCTGGGGCAGAATGTTGGAGAGACAGCACTGATGCTGTGCCAATATTGCGCAGCAGTAGTCAAAACACTGGTGTGCTATCAACACCTTTCGAGCTACCGGTGCAAAGCACGGTGTGGGAAAATGACCGGTTACCCTGCGGACCGGTAACTGGGGATTCAATTAGAGGAAACTTAGGAGTTATATTAGCATCCTCACAGGAGTTAGAACAGTACGGGAATTATAGGGTAAATCACAGTTGCTGCTCCCTGGGTGGAATGCAGTTGGCATGACTTGGAACCTATTCCGTGATGATTCCCCCCACCCCCCCACACACCTGCTAAGAGGGATGGAATGGAGGGTGGAGCGGAGCGAAGGCCAGGCTCTGCAGAAATCCTTGCAGGGAAGGGAACTCGATGGTACTTTGCAGCTGATAAACAGCATACCACCTGTCAACCAAGGGAGATAGGGGAAGATGTCTTACTGCTGAGCCAGCAACTGTGGTGAAATCACTCTCCTTAGATGAACTTGCTTCATTAAAGCCTAATAATAATATTAACGCACACCTCCATCCCAAAGTTACCCACCTCCAAAGTGCAACCATCCCTCACTGGGCGTGTGCTCTATATTCTTCTTGACTGTATCTTTAAAAGCAAAGCAAGAGAATTTTACACCAATCAGTAACAAAGGTATGCATGACTAGAGTCACTCAAGCTCCACCTAAACACACAGAAATGGTATAAAAATAAGTCGAGAATGGGGAAAATTAGGGAAGGCGGAATCGTAGCCACTGGGATCAGTTGATGGGCTAAACCTGTCTTCTCCCCCATAGAGATGCCTATTGGATAGGAATCGTACTCTATGCATGCTGAACATTTTATCGGGGATTAGAGCTTGTCTGTATATTCCTTCAAATATATTTTTGCAGTCAGACACTATCACCAACAATCTTCGAACCTTAACCTGTCACAATTTATATTAATAAAGAGCGTTATTCCATAAACTGTTAGCGTGAACCCTTGGCGAACGCTACCAGTCGGCAGCAGCAGCAGGTAACACAATGGGTAAAGGGGAAGACCTACTGAGGGGTCTCCCTTACACTGTTGGTGTGTTTCCCTAAGTCACTTGAACCACCCTCTGATCCAGTAGGATTGCTCAGTGAAGGAGCCCCCCAATGGGATGCTGACAGACTGGTCGGGCACAACGGTCTCAACTTTCCTGAAACACAGACAAATTAACCACTAAAGACTGAGTAAATCTCCCCACACCAAGGGTCAAGGAAGCCTCCTCCCTTTTTCACGTGACACACGGCACTGTGAGAGCTGCTATGGGGAAATGAACTCCATCTTAGCAACACCCAAACCAGCATCATTGGGGCCTGATTCTCAAGCTGTCCTTTGCTGCTGAAATTGCAGTTATAGAAGACGGATTGGTACCTGCCCTTCACCCAAACCAACATTCAGTGCCTAATTAATTTTCCTGTTCCTAAAAGCTCTAAGCCACCAACCCCCTTCTACAAGGAAGAATATGCCTTGTAGGCTTTATGAGGTCAGACCTTGGCTGGCTGCCAGGGGCTCAAACACCTGTTCTCTCACCACCCCTCCTCAGTAGGACAGGAGGAGAAAATAAGACGAAAAATTCCTGCAGGACATAGCCACCTGCCAGATCTAAGGGCAGCAGGGAAATACCTGCCCCAGACAGCGCTTTACCCTTTCCTAAATATGCTTACACAAAGGTGCCACCAGCGTTGCTGAGTTGCTCAGCTTTGGCTCTCAGGGAAGGCTGCTGCCTAGCTGGTGAAAACTAGCTGTGTCTAGCACAGAGCAGACCTTGGCCTCTTCTCACAGAGGCCATGCCTGCAGGCCACACTCTGTGTGCAGTTCTGGTCCCCAGAATTCTATTAAAAGAGGCGGACAGACTGGAGAGCGTCCCAAGGAGGGCCATGAAGATGCTCAAAGGGCTGGAGAACCTGCTTTTGCTGATACCTTTTCTGGCGATTCTTAAGGCAACCTAAAACTCCCATTTGCACCAATTGGCGTAGTCGGAGGGATGGCAAGAGATATCACTGAATACTTTCAGAAGCAGGGAATAAGCCTAAGTCCTAAATACTCGGACACATGGGCTCAGCATGATCCAAAAGCTGTGGAGGAACATCTAAAAGCAGCTAGCGGCTGCGTGAAGGCTAGCAACGACAAAGGAATTAGTTGCAAAATGTTAGGCACCTGCCTGGGCTCAGGGGGAACCTCCACACAGTATTCCAGTACTTCAAGGGAGCCACATGGAGAAGACAAGGGACAACGGGCACAAGTTGCATCAGTCCCCATTGCTGGACGTTTTCCAGATGCGATTGGACAGGGTGCTAAATAATCTCATCTAGGCTCCCTTTCCCACAAGAGCCTGCACCAGATGATCTTTCAAGGTCCCTTCACACCTGGGCTGGTCTAGGATACTACAATTCTCCAGTGGGGGTTGGTTGAGGAGTTTTAGCTGGGGGGGGTGGGCCCTTCCACTCAGGGGATCTGCGAACCGTCTGCGGCATGGTGCCGTCGGAGGTTGTGCGCTCTGACCCGGGACTTTGCTGCGCTGCAACTCAGCACTGTGACTGAGTTCTGGCTACCTTCTCCACCTGTGTCCACTGCTGATGAGAAGATTCTAGTCGTCCGCCGCCTGCACCTCAACCACTACTAGCACTGAGACCAGCTGCCACCCCCGTGAGTTTGCAGGAATCTTTTTGAAAGGGGAAGCACCCCCTTTTCCTCTCTCCTCTCGGTGCCAGCCCAGGCCACCTGGCGAGGTTCCGAACTCCCATCGGAGCGGCATCTGCCAGCTGCAAATCAGCTACTGCACTTTTTACCTTGCCTCTCCTTGCGATGTGTTTTTGGGTCTTTGAAATACCCACTCCTGAGGTAATCTATGCCGAGGATACACAGGGCCTCTGGACCAGTCACGATGGGGTGTTTGTGCCATTCCTTCCTGGTCAAGCTCACTTCAGCTTCCAGTCCAGTCAGCTGTTGGGATCCCCCTGTCACCCCAGAAACAGAGATGGATTCTGCCCCCACATTTCTCAATGGCATCAAAGTACACTGTGTGTCAGTGTCAACTAAAGCCTTACATTTTTTTGGGTCTGATGCGCCAGGCCATCGGATCAACACAGTCCAATAGACCCTCTCCTCTACCTGGCTAGAGGCAGGGCCCCTCTAGTTCTGGTCATGGTACTCATTGTTCCCTTCCTGTAAATACGACCTGGAGGTCCCTTCAAGAGGACTGGACATGACATCATCACTCCTATGCTGCCGGGAGTATACCCTCGTGGAGTGTACACCCTCTCCTTAGCTGGGGGACGCCTGCTCCTAATAGCAGAGACTCTCGTCTGTCCTGGCGAGATGCGGAAGATTCCCTCCTTAAGCTCCTCTCTTGGTTTCTGGTAGCCCTCGTCAGTTCCAGGCTCCAGACATGCCCAGCCAGTTTCGTTTCCACGGGCGAGACGTGGGCCCGTAACGGGGCGGCGACAGTGTCTTCGTAAATGCTGAGTTTACTAACCAATGCACCCACCTCATCTTCTCCCTCCCTCCATTGCAGCGTCGCTAAGTAACAGGAATATACTTCTGACCCGAGCTGAGCAAATTTCAGACACATTTGCAATGCGTATTGGACACCGCCTGGACTTTTCGGGAATCCCTTGTCCTCTGAAGAAACGATCTCCAGCACAGCTAATTCTCTCAGGCATCGGACACCTTGCTCCATCACGTTCCACTGTCCTCGCAGCACATGGAGGTCCTCCTTACAAAGCTGTCTTTCCCTCACACTTGACAGCAGTCATCGCCAGAGGCTCAGTTTCCACTCTTTTCCCGATCCCCTGGTCAATGGCCACACCCCGGGACAGGGATCCCAGTTGCCTGGCTTCGTTTCCATCTGGAATTGTATCATTAACCGTGGCATCCCCGATTCAGAGCAGAAAGGTCAATATGGACCCGTTTGCCTCGCGTGTGAACTCTCTATGCACCTCACGCAGCTTGCCTGGGGATAGGGATCGAGTGATGTTTTCTGGCTCTGTCTCTTCTGCTGGATGTGAAGGTCCTGCCTCTGCCTCGTCATCCACTATGCGGATTTTCTTTTCTGAACAAGGGCGACTGCTACCATCTTAGGCTGTCCTTCTGGTCCAGCAATGGCTTGGCATGCATACGGTGCCTGTTGATTTGTTTCCTTTTCCCTCTGGCTCAGACGTGGTTTGTGCGGACATGGTTCCTGTTGATTTGTTTCTTTTCTCCTCCTCCTGAAAGTGTTGTACCATACCAAGCAGTGTATGGTAAGCAATGGCCAGGGCCCAGCATGTTGCTGTGAGTTGTCCATCTCTGGAGCTGGCAGAGCCTTTTCCCTTCACATAACTTATTCTTTTAACAGGGCCCTTGCAGTTGGTCAGAAGTGAACTTCCAGATCATTGGAAGAGAGAAGTCTTCCAAACACTGGGCCATCTCCTTCAACATCCCGTGCCACTCAGGATGATCTGCTCCCAGGGCAGGTCTCCATACAAAAAAATCCCCTAGAAGCCTCTGTCTTGACTCTAAGATGAGCTTGCGAAGCCGCTCTCCATCTTTTACCAACGGTCCTGGCTCACTTATGAGGTTCCAGATGACTGGAAGCTGGCCAATGTGACACCCATTCACAAAAAGGGTAGAAAGGAGGATCCTAGTAATTATAGACCGGTCAGCCTGACCTCAGCACCAGGTAAGATAATGGAGCAACTTATATTAAGTGCCATCGCACAGCACTTACAGGATGGCCAGGGTATCAGACCCAGCCAGCAAGGCTTTAGGAGGGGTAGGTTGTGTTTGACCAACCGGGTCTCCTTTTAGGACCAAGTGACCCACCTGGTGGATGCAGGAAAGGCTGTGGATGTTGTCTATTTGGACTTCAGCATGGCCTTTGATGCTGTCTCCCACAGCATACTCCTGGAAAAGTCGACAGCCCACGGCCTGGACAGGAGCACTCTTTGCTGGGTTGGGAACTGGCTGGATGGCCGGGCCCAGAGAGTGGTGGTGAACTGAGCTGCAGCCAGCTGGCGACCGGTTACCAGTGGTGTCCCTCAGGGGTCTGTGCTTCGACCTGTTTTGTTCAATATCTTCATTGATGACATGGATGAGGGTATTGAAACCTTCATTAGTAAGTCTGCAGACGGCACCAAGTTGGGGGCACGTGTTGATCTGTTGGAAGGGAGAAGAGCTCTGCGTAGAGACCTAGAACGGTTGGATGGATGGGCAGAGTCCAATGGGATGGAGTTTAATAAGTCCAAGCACCGAGTCCAGCATTTTGGCCACAATAACCCCCTGCAACGTTACAGGCTGGGGACGGTGTGGCTGGACAGTGCCCAGGCGGAAAAGGACCTGGGGGTACTGGTCGACAACAGACTGAACATGAGTCAGCAGTGTGCCCTGGTGGCCAAGAAGGCCAACGGCATCCTGGCCTGTATCGGGAACAGTGCGGCCAGCAGGAGCAGGGAGGTCATTCTTCCCCTGTACTCGGCACTGGTGAGGCCGCACCTTGAATACTGTGTCCAGTTCTGGGCCCCTCAGTTTAGGAAGGACGTTGAGACGCTTGAGCGCGTCCAGAGAAGACACACAAGGCTGGTGAGGCGCTTGGAACACAAGTCCTATGAAGAACAAATGAGGGACCTGGGGTTGTTTAGCCGGGAGAAAAGAAGACTCAGAGGTGACCTTATCGCTCTCTACAACTTCCTGAAAGGTGGTTGTAGTCAGGTGGGGGTCGGTCTCTTTCTCCAGGCAACAAACGTCAGAACGAGAGGACACAGTCTCAAGCTGCTACAGGGGAAATATTGGTTGGATATTAGGAAGAAGTTTTTCACAGAAAGAGTGATACAATATTGGAATGGCCTGCCTGGGGAGGTGGTGGAGTCACCATCCCCGGACGTGTTCAATAAAAGACTGGATATGGCACGTGGTGCCGTGGTTTAGTTAAGGCATTTGGGGCATGGGTTGGACTTGATGATCTTGAAGGTCTCTTCCAACCTAGTGATTCTGGGATTCTGTAAGCATGGTGTAGACAGTGCAAGCCGAATAGAGAAAACTTAGCAGAACTAACAAGAAGATCATGCTGTCCTTAACATCTAGAGGGAACTCAACGTTCTCCAAAACTGTGACAGCAGGCCTGAAGGGCTGGAAAAAAGCATTCTCTCCTCCTCACCCCACAGGCTTGATGCCTCATAGTTTTCAAATCCTGTACTGCATTAGTGCATAACTCTGAACTCCATATAAAGTGTTAGCTAACTGTCTCCACATTTTAGTCAGACAAAACAATCCCTCTAGGCCTGAGATCCAAGGACACCCTACTGCCTCAGGCCCCGGAAAGTATAAACAAAAGTGAATTGGGGCAGGGGAGCAAACTGGGGGCATATGACTTCACTGCCTGAAGCTGTAATTGGAGGAATAACCCCTGATACGTAAATGGACCAAACTTATATCTGTCTGAAAAACGCAAGACCATCGTCCATCTTGGGTGTAGCCTCTGAGGCTTCTGACTGCCCAAGGTGTACCTTTTGAAGGCCTTTAATAAATATCTACTTTTATTCTCTTAACCTTGTCTAGCCTCTGTTCCAGGTAGCCACTCTAAGGCATCAGGCTGGGTGCCATTATTAATGAGGCCCCAGAGGTAGCAGCCCAGACTAGGACAGGCAAACAAGACTGAATACACATTCCAAATGAAACTCGTTGCCTCTGCTGTTATCATGCCATAAACGCAGTAAATCAGCAAAGCTGTTTTGATTCCTCTCCTGATCGTAAAGAGAGCATCATGATGGGCAAATACTTCCTCCTCTGCAGAAATACGAACAGGGCACAACATGCACGTGAATACACCGAGAAACATGATGATCAGGAAAGTTGCTATACCCCAATACACAAATGCTTTAGAACAAAACTGCAATTCCGACTTCTCTCGAGCCTCACATTGGGCGCCAAAAGATGTGCTGGTTTAAAAGTAAACCGGCAGGAGAAATGAATCCCATTCAACTGCCTCAAGAGAGATTACAGGTCAGAGTTACAATTCACTAGAGATTACAAAAAATACAATGATACAGAGAAAACCGGTTTTAACCCACAAAGTCGGAGTATAAATTGGCACACTGATTGTAAGGTGAGGGGCACAGTACTGTTGAAAGTCTGGTCTTCCTCCGGATCCATCAAATGGTGGTGCCCCAAGTCCCCAAACCCAAAGATTATATATATGCTCCGGTTCAGGTGAGAATGCTCAGTACCTCCACCAGGACAGGGAGTTTCACAGTGGAGGAATGCCATACTGTGAGTCATGGGATATTCTGGGAGTCTTTGATGGTCTAAGTCCTTGCAGCTGCCTATTATCCTAGTGCCATGGACTCCATTATGGCCCATTAGCAAAGATGACACCCCCTCCACGGGGTGGGTGGGAAAGTGCTGGTGCTTCCCCAGAGGAGAGTTATCAGGACTGAGTCATTTGTGTGAAGAAGAAAAAAAACACCACCCTGCCTTTGAAGGTTTGCCTCTTCTCCCTTATCTCATTTAACACCCATCTTGTAGCCTGAGGTGTTGAGTGTACAGGAGGCAGCTACTGCAAGTGATCCATCCTCAGCAGTTCATCAGGAATGACACAGAGGGTGGTACAATACAGTTTGCTTACATGCACATAGTGCTAAACTGGCACCCTACTCCTGTTACCAGGACACCCAGGTCCAACAGGAGGTGGATGCTTCCAACACAGTGCACCATGGTGAAACCACCCTTGGAAAGCATGCATGTAGCCTCACACCCAGTATCTTCTACAGTTTTAGCAGCAGCCTACACGGCCTTTCTGTACGTTGGTGTACCACTGCCAAAGAGCTAAGACTTAGCTTCCTACAAGACCCAGAGAGACTGCTAAGCGCTTCCAGCTTCACACAAACAGGCCAATGGCTATCTATCTCTGAAATGCTGTTATCTGGCTCAAACATTCCACATACTTGCATTCCAGGGAGACACCGTCTGAACTTGCAGAACTACTTCCCCTCAGTAAGACGCGCAAGACCGAGGTGATATCCCCATGACAAATCTTTATTGTGCAACTGCTGCTCAAAGCTTTTATTACCTTCCACAGACACACGGCAAAAAAAAAAAAAAAAAAAAAATTACACATCAGAAGCTGCTAGATCGATGGGCAAGAGATGAAATCCATTCAGTGGCGATTTGTACACGTGCAGCAACTCCTGCGGTGCCAAAATCTTAGCCAGGAGGCCAGCCCAACTGACGGCCACCCAGAACAGGTAGATGTATGCGATAGACAGACTGCCCACCCTCGGGCCCTTCATCCACAACCATCCGGAATCCATTGGTCAGGCCCAGGTGAGCAACACACATCTCGCCAACAATCATTACATGCTCAAGAAGCTGGAGAAGGAAGTACAAACCCATAAATAAGTAAAATAAAAAGAAAAAGGAACACATAAAGAGGGCAGAGGGCAGGAAGGGAAGGAACGAGAGCAGAGAACCACCCAGAGAAAGCAGCTAGCCAATTCCTAGCAATTCAACCATTGCATGTCAAATTAATGGCATTCCGACCATCGGCAACTGAAGCGTTCCAAGCAAAGTTACCAAGATCAATTATGCACGCCATAGGGGCAAAAGAGAGCTAGGCAATTTTTCTCAAGCTAAACAGCAAAGGACTACAAAACAGCCACACAAGCTGACTTTGTCTCCGGGTTAAAGCCCCCGTTGTCTCTTCAGGCAACATAACCAATCCTGGTGGAAAATAAACTTTAGGCTGCCTTTTGCGTGGGTTTACAAAGTCTTTCAACATGGCTTTCATAGCTAAAAGCCAAACGTCCAGCACCGCTCAACCAGCTTTGTCCTTCCTTACCCCATGCCTGCCAAAACCCCAGGTGCTCTTCTGCATGTTAGAAGTTCTACTACTCTTACTCTAAACCACGACAATAGGCACCAGACTGCGCTCCAAAACAACACTGCATTTTGCACCAGAACTACATACCCAGGGACCAGCACTGCTTGATAGCACTGCTTTTAGTCAAAAAGCTCAACTCCATTACAAGCTAGAGGCAAAAAGATGAGAGCGCCAGAAAACCCAAAGTAGCCTACTGTGCCCTATCAAGGGGGAAAGGGGGGAATGGCAAAGGGTCTAGTAAATGAAGAACTATCTACAGGTACAGTTTAGCATACAGAAAGCTCACACGGTACTTACAGATTCACCAGAATCTCCTGCTTCAGACAACTCGATAATTGGCTCCTTAGGCATGACTAGGAAAAAGGTCCCGTCTAGGGGCAAAAGATCACGGAACGTACGGCACTGGAGGAAGATTAAACAGTTAAAACATAACCAGCTTTAGAGAAAGGTAAGAGCTTATGCAAACCCATCTGCCCCGCTGAACTCCTACAGAAGCAGATTACCAGATTACCCCAAACACAAGCCAGAACATTGATTTTTCTTGCATGATTATAATGCTTTCTATACCCAAAACACGACATCTTTACAGAGCCCCCTCCAGAAGTGGGATTCGTCATGCAAGACAATGGGGCAAGGAGCCAGGCCACCACTTGCAATTAACAACCTCCAGTATGTTTTAGTTCGGGCTGATTGTTTCCTAAGCAGTTTTTCTATCGGATGTGGTCCATGCAGAGACTGGAGACAAATGGCTTAACTGAATCATCAAAGAGTTTAGTGAAGTGGAAGAGCAGCGCCCATTCGTTTCCCACAGGACAGGGAGCTCAAGTATCGAACACACGCATTATGACAGGAAGCCTGCAAGTGCATAGGACGAGTCTGTCTTCTATTACTGCGTGCAAGCTCTGCCTTTAAAAGCAGAAGGCATCCCTAACTGTTAACTTTCAGCATCTTAATAACTAAGTCATAGGGGATATTACCTTAAAGTTAACATCGCATAGGCAACGGCTGTATTGGTTTCCCCCCGGGCTAAGCAGCAGCTCACTCTAGTTTCCAGCACCAACATTCGTGACCCTTGCAAGCCGGCTGTTATCACGGTCTTACTTCCCCACAGAAACAAGTTCTGGAAAGCCGTTGCAGCCTGCAGGATGACCACTTTGTGGTTTTGTTTTGTTTTTAACTAGAGAAAGCCGTAATTCCTTGCCCTAATAATCCAGTTTGCGGGTTCAGAACCAAAGCCTAGCACAGCGAAGCTGCGAAACCTCTTCGATGCTGTTAGGAGACACATTGAGGCCAAGTTACCGTCAGAGGTCCTTCTCTACGCGCGCACACGACACGGTGGGGGTGGAATGCGAGGCGAGTCCGGACAACACCAGCAACCCAGTACGCCCGCGGCAGCCGGAGGGGTGGGGGTGCGGCTCAGAACAAGCTTAGGGGATGGTGCAGTAGAGAGCGCCACAACCCAGAGAGGCCCCGTCCGTCCCCCGTCCCTGCACCCAGCCGCAGCAGCACCCGGCCGCGCGCCCGGGCACCGCGCGCCGGGTCCTCGGCTCAGATGCCCGCAAGCGCGGGTGGAGGGGGAGAGGGGAGAAGGGAAGAGGAACCGCGCACAGAGCAAGGGTGCGGCTACCTCCTCGTCCTCGTCGCTGACGATACCCGAGAAACGCCTTGCCGATAATCTTTCCGAAGACAGTAGCGGCGCCACCAAGGGCCAGAGGCCAGCGCCCCCACTCTCTCGCCAGCCAAGGACAACGCCCGTGTCCGCCCCGACCACTTCCTCCACTAAGCCGGGCCCTCCGCGGCGCCCATTGGGCCGACGGATCGTGGCCCGCGTCTCGATTTGCTGTCTCGCCTGTCGTTTTCGCTTTTCCCCGCCCCCTTGGCGGGTCCGCCCTCGTCGACCTGGTGCCCGCGGGGCGCGGAGGGATCTGCCCCGTGTAGTGCTGCGACCCTGAGGGCGGGCTACGAGGTCGCAGAAGAGGCTGTAGTAGCTACAAGTACTGTTTCTTGGTTTTTGTTACCGCAACGAGCCCACCCCAAAGGTGCCCGTGCCTTTTTGCTGCTGCTCCCTCCAGTCAAATGACTGCTTTGGCCAGGGCAGGCCTGCCTTTAACTTCTCAGGACATTTTGAAAAAACAACAGAAGTTGCTCTACATTGTTTGCTGAAAGCCCCACTTTCCTTGCACACATTTCTGGGCTGCACTGTCTCCTGGAAGCAAATAAAATGCAAAGCGTGCGTTTGGCACTGCTGGCTTGAGGGCTCAGGAGAGTAGGATTTGCGTTAAGCTGGATAGGAGGCTTTTAGAAAAGTAGGCAGTGCCCTCAAAGCTGCCCAAGGGTGGTCTGTGGTGCCCTGCAGCCCCGGGGACAGTGAGCACCTTGAATGGTCCACACAACTGTCTTGTAACATATATGAACCCTGCTTTCCTCTATGTCGGGCTAAGGATATCCTTGGCCGCCTTTGAGGCAAGACCACATTGTCCTATTTTGCAAAGCTGCTTTCCGGCCGATCAGCCTCCAGCATGTACTGGTGCATGGGGTTGTCCCGCCTCCCCTGGTGCAGGACTTGTGTATCCACAGGTTCCTTGGGTGGTCTCAAAAGAGATTGTTTCCTATGATGGAAGGGACTTTGTTCCCCAAGTCCCTGCCTTGAGGTTCAGGGTCTCAAGAAGTCTGGTAACCGTGCCAGTGAAAACAGAGGAAAATGAATCGCCGAGTACCACAGCCTTCTCCATGTTGCTGGCCACTAGACCTCCTGGCTTTTTTATCAGCGGGGGGGGCGGGCACGTGGGTTGCGTACGCTTTCTTTAGTCTTATTTTCTGACCAACGCACCCATGGAAGCCCATCGTATGATTCTTTACATCCCCCGCCAAATTCAGCTGCAGCTTTGCCTTAGTTTTTCTGATCCCATCCCTACAGACCTGGGCGGCGTCTTTAGATTCTTCCCAGAATACGTGTCCCTGCTTCCACTACCTATGCACTTCCACTTTGTGCTTCAGCTCGACCAGAAGAGAAGGCCGTTAGCCACGCTCATCTCTTGCCTAACTTGCCTGATTTCTTACGTCGACCTCATCCTCTTAATCAGGTGGCCTATAGTAGATACCAACCACAAGGTTTCCTTTGTTAGCTTGTGTGGGATGCTGACCATGGGCCAGGAAAGTGTTAAGGCCTAAACCATGTACCCTCCACGTTATCTTTACTGATGGAGATCCACATAGCTGAGGTCAAGAAAGGACAATATGGCCGAAGGAAGAGTTCATGGGCAGCTAGGATAGCCCTCTTTTGGCTCTGATGAACGGCATGAAATGGAAAGAAGTCTTAAGAGCGGAACTTTGAAGGACACCAAGGCCAAAAATGTAACCTTTGCCTGATTAAGGGTCATTTAAGTATTAAAACGCACACTCATGCATATGCTAATAAGCTTACTGAAGTACATGCGACCACATAGATGATATATCACTCAGCTCTCGGCTTAGATCACGCTATACGTAAGGAGGAGATGATTGGGCTGTATATAAGGAGGGTAGAAATTTCAGCTAGGTAGCAGGAATTCCCAAAAGATGTTGGGGACAGTTGCCAGTCTGTTCTCTTCTCTTCTCTTCTCCTCCTCCCAAGTGGGGCCGCCCTCTTGGGAAGCTTCTGCATGCCATTGCTATTATTAGTATTGCATGGGTTAGCACAATGCTATTAGAGGTCTATCACAGCTAGTGCATTTCTCAACGGCAGTTCCAAATCTCCATTTCTGTAACTTCAGAAAACCACTCTGTTCCTGAATCTGTGCTCGCAAAGGTTCTTAGAGAACGCAACCAGACTTACAGTGCTGAATTGGTTGTAATCGGAAATTAAGCCTAACCTCACCCAGTCCCTCTGATCTCTCAGGACCAGCTGGAACGCAAGGGGCTATATTTTCTGCCAAATTTCTTACTCTTAATGCAACAATTTGGCCTCTAATTTTCACCCATAAGCTCTCAACCTGTTCATCGCTGTCTTTCAAAGACAGCTCTGTACAGGAAATCCCTCTTAGTTTTGGTTGACATAGAGGGCCACCTCCGCCCCTCTTTCCTTCTGACCAGTTTATAGCCATTGATTGCAGAGCTCCAGTCATTTGAGTTGTCCCAGCACATTTCTACTATGGTGATTACATTGTTAGCTTTCCGGCTGCACAGTGGTTTCCAGCTCCTCTTTCTTATGCATACTGCATGCTGTTTTGCGGAGAAAAGAAGAAACCTCACAACTTCGTAAAAGTTGTAAAGTTCGGTATGCTTTATTACGACACGTGCCGGACGCAAGCCTCCCCAATAGGCAAGCGTACCTCTGAAGACCTCGGGTCTTCTTTTATCCCCCTCCCAAATGCATATGCATATACAGTTTCACAATAAGTTCATACATATTCATTCCGCGTGACATTTAGCACTAGTTCTTCTTTATCAGAGGAATTCCTAGGTCTGGGGCAGATCGACTTTGCGGTAATTTCTGTTTTCCTTTCTCTGTCTCCTTGCTGTCTCTGGAATGCGGCCTTTCCTTCAGCTTTTGGCCCCACAGACCTCTCACCTCTTCCCGGCACTTCACCTAATTCAGAATGGATCCCCACTTCGTCTCATTCCCCCCTTTCCTAGGAAATAAGTAAATTCTTTTACTTAAGGAAAACCCCAGCGAAGATAGGTGTCTTTTAATGCTTCACCATGCACGTTTGACAAAGATGTTAGTACAGCTATTCGTTGTAGCATCCTACCGTTCCAAATTAACAATGTAATAGATAGTCCTAAACTTATCTCAACTAATATTAGTAAAACTACAATGGGGTGACACAACTTTAATTAAAGATTCCATTCGCAGTTGGTGACCACCCAAAGATCACATCCCACCAGTGATGATCCATATTTTGTTTTATTCTTTGTAGAACCCTGGTTATATCCTTTGTATCATGTTGGACAGTAATTAAGGTTTTCTTTCCACTTTCTTGGATTTCCTTCAAGATCTCCAATAGGCCTTGGTGCTTAATTAATTGTTTTACTAATGTAACGTTCATCCCAATAGGGGTAGGTGGTAGTCTGTGATACATCATGTAGTTAGCTTTAATCAGCTGGTGGGATGTCACTGGGGCCAAGTACGAAAAATCACACCCGATAATCTTAACAAAATTACAAATACAGAAGTTAGAATGATTTTTACTAGACAGAATAACATCATTGCTATCAATATTTACTGCAGCACAGGCAGTCCCTAGACACACACACCCTTTTCCAGTATATACGAGCACAGTTCTCTGGTCAGTGACTGGATGAATTTCAAAGTGACAAATACTCTGTTCAGTGTCCAAATACACATCCTGAGCATTAATAGTATTGCTTTCGCAAATGAATCCCATCTGTTCTCTAGTAATGCAGGATTCTAAGTTTACTGTCTGCCACTTTCCATTCATCTTTCGTGCCCATACTCTATGTTCTGAGGGATAGAGTATGGTTTTTTCATGGTTTAATCCTAGGGCGATGATGGGATGGATAACATAAACAGTGGCATTACGTATGGTAAGCACAAAGGCAGTTGCCACATTAGAAACAGGATCATAGGTGAAATTCACCATAGTCCACCAGGACTGAAATTTCCTTTCAAAATCAGTTGCATTGTCCCACACAACCTTCCGAATTTCAGCTGGAAAATTACCTTCACCCCCTTCCCGTATGATCAGAGCTGCTGTTGCCTGCATCATAACTGTGCTTGTATACAACTGAAAGCTAAGGACACATTATCTTGAACTGTACCAAGTGCTTCTACTATCAGTTTGTGGTCTTGGTCCCCGGCCGTTTCCCATTTTGACAGAACTTTCGAAATCTGCCACTGGCTAGTTCCTAATGCTAATAGAGATGACTGCAAGGGTTGCTTCAATTTTGTTAGGCTACCTGCTGCAGTGGCCAGTCTATTCATCAGTATTTCTGAATCAATTCCATTTAAAACTCCTAATCCTGTCCCTAATATGCCAGTTAGATCCCTTCTTGTTCTGTTTCTGAGGTATGCCTGTTTTTGTAACCATGCTGTCCAGCCCCCAAATGAAGTTTTTAGGACGGAGGAGCAGGCTGGTTGGATTTTTGAGATGTTAATTTGCATTATCAACTCCAGACGTTTGAGAGACCATTCTGGATTGAATAATAGTTGCTGCTCACCCACATTCCTTACTACATAGGGGCCTACCCCATACACCTCAGGTTCAAGTTTGGGTTGAGTCTGAACTATTTGAGTCTTGGTGTGGGCTGTATAGGGTTCTGCTGTGGTAAAAGGTGTAGTATCTATTTTGAATTTAAATGAAAGCCCCATATCTTCCTGTGCCCAAAGGCAAGTTATTTCTACAGGCTGTATTAAGGTGAAATTACACCAGCAATCTGATTCATTTAGGCTATCACAGATTTTCTGGCATTCATGTACACCAGGAGAGGTTGAGACACTAATCTCATTTGGTCTCTCGTAAGCTGTCCCATTTATCATCCGGCATCCTACCTTAATTTCTTCTCCTCTGATCCCTTGAAGTGTCCACAGCCTCCGTTCCTGCCATTCCTGCTCCCCATATACCTGATCTCCATGAATTACCACAGTGGATAGGTTTAAATCCTTTATCTCAGAAGGTTTTCCCATGGATCCAGTATACTGATTAAACGCCTGGGACCAAGGCCATTCAGCATTGCTCTGAATAAAAGTACTTTCAAGTTCTAAAACCTTAGTTATGATTACATACAAAACAATTCTACAAACTAAAATATGAGCTACTCCCGACCGCAATATACTCATTTTGCCCGAGTAAGTTTTAGTCTCAGTTCATCGTCTCCTGGCGTCACTCCTCAAGAGATTTCTGGGCCTTCTTCACCCGAGAGTGATGAATCCAGGCATTCTGCTCCTTGATTTTGATTGCAGTGAAGGTGGTGAGAAGCACTTGGAATGGTCCTTCCCACTGTGGTTCCAAGGTCTTTTCTGTAAGAGACTTAACATATACATAATCTCCAGGTTGTATATTATGTACTGGCCCATCTAATTCCCTGCTCCGAGTTCCAGCCACATGTTTCTCAATTTCCTTGAGCTGTTTGTTTAAAGCCACCATGTAGGTGGCTAGTGTTACCTCTCCAATATGGGTGGACACTCCCTTTTGTATTCCATATGGTCTTCCATAGAGTATTTCAAAAGGGCTTAACTTTTCTTTAGCTCGACGTTTCGTTCGAATGCGCAACAGTGCTATTGGAAGAGCCTGGGGCCAAGGTAGATTAGCTTCCTGCCCCAGTCTTATGATTTGCTGTTTAATCAAATGATTCATCTTCTCCACCTGGCCGCTTGATTGGGGGCGGTATGGAGTGTGGAGTTCCCAGTCTATGCCCAGGTGGCTACTAATCTGTTGTACTATTTTGGAAATGAAATGTGATCCTCTATCTGAGGATATTGTGGCTGGAACTCTGAAGCGTGGTATTATTTCTTGTAATAATACTCTGGTCACCTCTCGAGCTTTGACAGTTCTGGTGGGGAACGCTTCTGGCCACCCTGAAAATGTATCTGTCAATACCAGCAAATACCGATACCCCCCCTTTCCTTGGGAGTTCTGAAAAGTCAATTTGCCACTGCTGTCCAGGCCCATGGCCTCTCCCAATCTGACCGAGTTTCGGTCTGGGGGTATTTGTGGGGTTAGTCTGGAGGCAAAGATCACACTGTCGGGTCACCTGAGTAATAGTGGCATATAAATTCCTAGCAACAATTCTTTCAATCAGATAGGTGTATAGGGCATCTATTCCCCAGTGCGTTTTCTGGTGTTCCTCCCTTACTAGTGACCACAATAGATGGGAAGGGATTACCAGCTTCTTTTCAATGGTAGCCCACCCTTCTTGGTTATATGTCCCTTTTTGATCTTCAATTAATTTCCTATCTCTCTTGTTGTATTCTGGCTTACCTTCAAGGGAGATTTGTCCATCTGGAATAAGGGCTCCTTCAGTAGCTACCTCACCTTTTGCTGCTTCTTTTGCCTCTCTATCCGCCAGCTCATTTCCTTCTTCCAATTCTGAGCTCACTTTTTGGTGTGCCTTAATATGCATAATTGCTACCTTTTCAGGCAGCTGAACTGCTTCCAGCAGCTGGATTATCTCTTGTGCATGTTTGATGTTCTTTCCCTGTGAGGTAAGCAGTCCTCTCTCCTTCCAGATGGCCCCATGTGCATGTACAACTCCGAATGCGTACCTCGAGTCTGTGTAGATGTTTATCCTCCTCCCTTTTGCCCTTTCCAAGGCACGGGTCAGGGCAATTATCTCAGCCTTCTGCGCGGAGGTACCTGTTGGTAAGGGTCCAGACTCTATTACCTCTCTGTAGGTGGTCACTGCATACCCAGCATGTCGCTTCCCATTGGTAACATAGCTGCTCCCGTCAGTGAACCAGGTCTCTGCATCTTCCAGAGGGGTGTCCTTTAAGTCTGGGCAGCTGGAGTAGGTCGCTTCGATGGTCTCCAGGCAATCATGGTGTACTGCTTCTCCTTGGTTTCCACTGAGAAAGGAAGCTGGGTTGACAATATTAGTCACCACGATCTCTACATCATCTTGCTCTACCATGATGGTCTGGTATTTCAGAAATCTCTGTGGCGAAAGCCAGTGGCCACCCTTTACTTCCAGTACTGCAGATACAGTGTGGGACACTAGCACAGTCAATTTTTGTCCCAGGGTAAACTTGCGTGCCTCTTGAATGTTCAGCACAACTGCTGCTACAGCTCTGAGGCAACCTGGCCATCCTTTGGCTGTTGCATCTAGTTGTTTAGAGAGGTAGGCAACTGCCCTCCAGTATGGACCCAAGTCCTGAGCCAGTATTCCCAGGGCAATTCCCTGTTTCTCATGGGAAAATAGGAAGAATGGTTTACTCACACCTGGAAGTCCCAAAGCTGGAGCTGACATGAGAGCATTCTTCAGCTGGTGAAAGGCCCGTGTTGCTTCTTTTGTCCACTGGAGATCTCTGCTTCCATCGGCAATCAGAGCATAGAGGGGTCTGACAAGCAGTCCATAATTATAGACCCACAGCCAGCACCATCCTGCCATGCCTAAGAAGGTTCGGAGCTCTTTTATGGTCTGGGGTTTTGGGGTCTGGCATATGGCTTCCTTGCGAGCCTGCCCTAAAGTCCGTTGCCCAGCACTCACCTCATACCCCAGGTAGATAACTTACTGTTTTACTATCTGCGCCTTTTTCTTTGATACTCTGTATCCTTGGAGTCCTAGGAAATTCAAAAGGCTTACCGTCCAGGCCACACATGCTTCCCTCGTCTGAGTGGCCACTAGAAGGTCGTCCACATACTGCAAAAGCCTTCCTTCTTCCTGTGGAGCTTCCCAGGACTCCAGATCCTTTGCAAGTTGCTCCCCGAACAAAGTAGGGGAATTTTTCCAGCCTTGGGGTAGTCTGGTCCATGTGAGCTGGGTTTTGCGCCCACTCTTAGGGCTTTCCCATTCAAATGCAAAAATTTTTTGGCTGGCTTCATGGATGGGGAGGCAAAAGAAGGCATCCTTTAGATCTAAAACAGTAAACCAGGTTAGCTCAGGTGTTAGGCAAGTTAATAAAATGTATGGATTGGCTACCACCGGATACAGATCTTCTGTTATTTTATTGAGAGCCCTCAAATCCTGTACTATCCGGTATGACCCATCAGGTTTCCGAACAGGTAAGATGGGGGTATTGAAATCAGATTGGCATTCTTTCAGTAATCCTAACCGCAGAAAATTTTCAATTATTGGGCTGATTCCTTCCCTATCCTCTTTCTTTAGGGGGTACTGCTTGATTCTCACTGGTTGCGCCCCCTCCTTGAGTTTGATTATTATGGGAGAGGCATTTTTCGCCCTCCCTGGCACATCAGAGGCCCACACCCCAGGAAATACCTGACTCAGTATTTCTTCATCAATTTCTTCCTTAATGCCAATAGCTGTCAGAGTTAAACTTAATAACTCTATGTATTTTTGATCATTTACCTCCAGAGTAATTTCCCCCTTTTTGAATGTAATGGTTGCTTGTAACTGTTCCAATAAATCTCTCCCTAAGAGTGCTCTTGGTGAGTTAGGCATGTACAAGAATTTATGAATACCCCATTGTTTTCCCAATTTATACCTCAAAGGTTTACAAAAATATGCTCTTTCAGACTGGCCAGTTGCCCCCTGCACTACAACATAATCATTTTCCACAGGTACTAAAGCCTTATTTAGAACTGAATATGTAGCCCCCGTGTCAACCAAAAGTTCCACCCTTCTCCCTTCTTCCCCCAGCCTCATTGTTATAACCAGTGGATCCGCTGGGGTAGAATCCCCCGGTCCTCCTCAGTTGTCTTGTACGCGTGCAGCCATCTGCTGGTTACTCCTTCTTCGTTCTGGGCATTGGTCTTTCCAGTGACCAATTCTTTTGCAGATTGCACACTGGTTCCTGCCCAGCCGAGGTGGTCCTTGTCTCGGTGGTCCCTGGTTGTATTTCCTCTGCCTTTCCTCCTGTACCACTGCCACCAACCTTTTCATTCCCTGTTTATATCCTTCCTCCCGGTTACTAAATACTCTCCAGGCTTCCTCTAACAAGGCTTCGAGATTCCTCCCATCTGGTCCCCGAATTTTCTGAAGTTTACGTCTGATATCTCCAGCAGACTGCCCCAAAAATGAATTAACTAGTTGATTTATCCCTATCTCAGACTCCGGATCTAATGATGTATGACGACGCATAGCATCCCTCAAACGCTCTAGGAATTCAGATGGAGTCTCAGAAGGCCCCTGCTTAAGGGAATATAAGGCAGACCAGTTTATGGTTTTTGGAATAGCTCTTTCTACCCCTGTTGCTATCCACTCTTGATACTCTGTTAATTTCTTTACCTCTGCCGACACATTAGGATCCCATTCTGGATCTTGGAGGGGGAAATGTTCTTTTACATCCAGCTGTGTGGCCTTACAGTAATCCTCTGCCAAATTCCCTGCTGTCTTTAAGATCAGCTGTTTCTCAGTCTCAGTGAAAGCATCTAGTAGCAGCTGGATGTCAGCCCAGTCTGGATTGTGTTGTTTGATAACATATCGTAAGCGTTTGGCAGTGAGTATCGGGTCAACACGATAATTCCTTGCAATCCTTTCCCATGCTTCTAAATCAAGGGTGGTAAATGGCACTTTGATCATCAATTTGGTCCCTTCTGGTCCCACTGCCTGTCGCAGAGGGGCCTGTAGCACTACTTGCCTCCTAGTTCTAAATGCAATTGGACTCCCACGCGTAGGGTGGGTTCTAGTAGATGTGCCCTCCCCACCTGAGTCCTCCTCCTTTTTGGGGAAGTTCCCTTCCTCCTCATCCTCGGTTTCAGCCTCAACCTCCTCCGTCTCCCCCCCCGGGGAGGAGCTGGAGGACCTTTCACCCACTCAAATGAGTCTCGTTCTTGCTCCTCAGAACGATAGACCTTATCCGATCTCATACACCGTTGTCCTATACTGCATGCTGAACAACAGTGTTTGATTTGCCCTCTCTTTGCCTTGTTATCTTTTTCGAGGGCCAAGACCAGTGGGTCTGAGGGTGATTTATCCCACAGTCCTTTTGCCACTCTTGGTGATTCCTTAAAACAAAAAACATATCAGCATATGAAACCTCATCCCATTTACCTTCCCGTCTTAAAAACAACATTAATTGCAGTAAAGTATTATAGTCTAGGGTTCCAGTGGGTGGCCACCTTGCTCTGTCCCCTAACCTGTACAAGGGCCACCAGCGTGTGCAATACTGGATTAAATCCTTTTTATTCTCAGAGCCCCCCCGGCTAGTCATTTCCTTCCAGTGGGCCAAGATGCACCCTAAGGGGCTAGCCCGTGGAACTTCCTTGCTCTGGTTGGTTCCCATTATTTCCTTCTTGCCCTCTCTCGCTTCCACCCAAATCTCTTTTCACAGGACTTCACAGTAGCTTCCCAGTCCTCCTCCCACACACTCCAAGTGGCAGGTACCAGATGCGATTTTCCACACAAAAACTTTAAGATCTTAGACTCTGAATCAGTTCGATGAGAAACCTCTAACTTACACTTGGGGCAAGTGCCCCGTCGCCTGCTGGAATAGCAATACCAGCGTTTCCCACAAACTATGCACTCTAATAATACCCACGCAGCGTGCCAGCCCCTTGATGCACCAAAGGCTACTGGAAATTTCCCGCAAAGGCAAGCTATTCCATTTATTACAGGGAGCTCTAAATCCTCTACGGCAAGCTGTTCCCAGTCCAGACTTACGAGAGTGCCAGCTGAAGTCCGGTAGAGCCCCTCTAAATGAACTCGTTCGTCTCCCCTATCTATCCAATAATTCACCGGATTCACAAACTCCCAGGGGTCGAGTCCAAACCACTGAGGCAGAGGAACCCCTCGGGTTCGTCTAGCCACGGTGAGAGTGTACACAACCTACACCACAATTTACCACCTTTATTCAACAACCGTTCTCACCCACTTTTCTACAGTTTACTCTGTTTTCCTCTGTTTTCTCTGTCGGGCGCTCCCCGCCCCCACATCCTGCTCCGGCCGATGTTTACTCAGCCTCTCCAGCGGCGAGTAGGGCTTCCCCCCCCCGCGCAGCCTGCTTCGGCCGGCACTTACTCTGCCTCTCCGGCGGCGGGTAGGACTCCCCCCCCGCACAGTAGAGCACTATGGATCTGCTCTCTTTTATACAACATACACTTTATACACTTGCACGATTACAAACACAGCGCGCTGATCACACAATGCAAGATACAGCCACACAGTGTCCGGACACCACTCACACACACAGGCAAAGAAAACATACGCGGGTCCAGCTCTGCCCTATCAGAACAATGGACCCCAATACACGCATACATGGGTTCACCCAGCCCACCCCCAGAGCTGCTAGTGGTTCCGCTCTATCAGAATCGATGAACCCCGTCTCTAATACAGTCTTCAGCTGCTCTATCAGCTGAACTCAGCTGCTCTATCAGCTGATCCCAGACGTCTCTGGGTCTCTGGGTGATTTACTCTCTTGCTCTTCTTTCTCCCCCCCGGGGGCCCCTCAGTACATACCGTATCTTCCTCCGCAGGCCAGCAGGTCCTTGTCTGTCCCAGCAGGAGGCAAGCCGAGACGAGCGGAGCCCCACCAGGAAAATCCTGGGGCGCGCCTAGGACTCCGTAGGTCCCCTCCCTGCCCCTGCGGGGACAGAGATGGAGACGAAAAGTATCTCCTTCTCCTGGTTGGCTCGCCAAGAATGTTTTGCAGAGAAAAGAAGAAACCTCACAACTTCGTAAAAGTTGTAAAGTTCGGTATGCTTTATTACGACACGTGCCGGACACAAGCCTCCCCAATAGGCAAGCGTACCTCTGAAGACCTCGGGTCTTCTTTTATCCCCCTCCCAAATGCATATGCATATACAGTTTCACAATAAGTTCATACATATTCATTCCGCGTGACATTTAGCACTAGTTCTTCTTTATCAGAGGAATTCCTAGGTCTGGGGCAGATCGACTTTGCGGTAATTTCTGTTTTCCTTTCTCTGTCTCCTTGCTGTCTCTGGAATGCGGCCTTTCCTTCAGCTTTTGGCCCCACAGACCTCTCACCTCTTCCCGGCACTTCACCTAATTCAGAATGGATCCCCACTTTGTCTCAATGCATTGGTACAGAGGCACTTCCGTTGGGCTGTTGACTGCACCACTTTTTTGGACAAGGATCAAGCTCCAATTCCATTGCAGCATTCCTCAGGTATTCCCCTCTTGTTTCACAACACATCACCAGCCCCTGGCTCCTCTCTGTTGCTCAAAACTCCATCGTCTTTCCCCGCTGAGTCATGTTTAAAGCCCTCCTTGTAAGTCTAACCGGCTTCCTGGCGAAGACGATCTTGCCCCGCTTGGTCGCGTGAATCCCATCAGCTCCCAACAGACCTGGCTTCTTAAAGGTAGATCCATGATCATAGAAGCCAAAACCTTGAGTATGGCACCAGCTACATAGCCTGGCATTCAGCTGTTCAGTCCGTCTCCTCCTTCCTGGACCCCTTCCTCAGACCGGACACCAATAGAGGCGACCATCACCTGTGCACCCCATCCTTTTAGCATCGCTCCTACAGACATAATAGACTCCTGGGGGGGTTCTAAGTTGCCTTATCTGACGCTACAGAGAAGAGTAGGAGCAGGTGATAATCTGTAAGGTTCACCAGCCTAGGCAGCCTCTCTGTGACACCATGAATGCGAGCTCCTGGCAGCAGAGGCAGCAGAGCTCTCTAGAGAAATCATCTGGGTGGGAAATGGGTGTCTCTGTGTTTCTCGGGAGGAAGTCTCCAATTACTAATACCTTTATGTGCTTCTCTGGTTGCACTGGTTCTAACGTGGGCAGGTGGTTAGGTCAGCTTTGCATGGTTGCCTTTGTCCTGGCTCCTGTCCATTACTCATGTGCTCTTCAGTCTCCAAACCAGGAGCATCCTGTCTGTTATGTAGGGGCACTTCAGGAGATGGGGGAGGGTTCTTCCTTCTACCCTGAGCACAGAAATGCATCCGGTCTCCTTCATCTCAGGAGTCACTTGTGTCAGTCACCCTGAGGTTACACTCTGGCTTACCTTCCTTTTGTGCATGCTGAAGGCAGGCCGTCGCTCAGCCTGGGACAGCGTACAATACCTGGCATCGAACTCCTGTCCGTGTACCTGGATTCCCCGCTTCCTGTCAATCTCCTCTTTTAAAACTTACTCGTCCAATGAGATCTTTCTGCTGGGCACACTTGCAGCTATGACATCCACCGCTGCCTTCGGGTTCTAAGGGGGACTTCTAGGTACTGGACCTCTCGCCCTGCCCTTTGTTCATTGACCCTGTCCATCACTCCCGCACAGGGCTGCTGATTATTCTCTGCCTCTCCCTCCTCGCACCCTCACTGTGGCAGCAGCTCTCTGGCCACAGAGAGCAACACTAAACTTTCCCAGGCCTTTCTGAGGAAGGCTGTGAGAAGATCAGAGAAAAGAATGAGGAACAATTCTTATCTTCACTTGCTGCACCTGTTATTGTGAACATGTGGAATGTGTTATGGAGATTTGCTTGCCAAGGGGTGGTTTCTTAACTAGCCAATGGTGATGGTGTTTGGATTGGAGGACCAATTAGGTCCAGGTGTATCGTAACTGTCTATAAAAGCAATGGGTTTCCTAATAATTAAATATATATATATATATATATATATATATATATACACAAAAAAAAGAGATTGATCAGCCTTCTGTGAATCATGGAGTCAATGCTAATTATTACCAGTTCGGGGACGCCCTGCCACGACACCTCGCTTTCAGTTTAAAGCCCTCCTAATGAGGTCAGCTCTCCTACTGGCAAAAATGCTGTTACTCCGCTTAGTGAGGTGGAGCTCCGCTTTCCCAAGCAGATGCTGATCCAAAAACAGGGTTCCATGCTCATAGAACCCAGAACACTGCTGCAAGCACCAGCTCCACAGCCAATTCAGTGCCCTTATCCTACAACACCTGGACGGCATCAAAAGCATCGCTGGTGGGTTGACCTTGGCTGGATGCCAGGTGCCCACAGAGCCACTCTATCACTCCCCCTTCTCAGCTTGACACAGAGAGAAAATAAGATGGAAAACAACTCACAGGGTGAGATAAGGCAGTTTACTAAAGGAAAAGAGAAAGTTTTCGCACGAAAAAGCAAACAGGAAAACCAAATAATTATATCCTCTAGTTCCCATCAGCAAGCATTCTCCGACCACTTTCCAAGAGGTAGGGCTTCAGAATGCCTAAGGGTTGCTCTGAAAGGCAAACGTTGTAAATAACGAATGTGCCCCCTTCCCCCTCCTTAACTTAGCTTTTATTTCCGAGCTGAAATCATATGGTACAGAATAGCCCTCTGGCCAGTTTGGGTCACCTGGTCTAGTGGTGTCTCCTCCCAGGATCTTGCTCACCCCCAACCTACTGATGAGGGACAGAATGTTGCAGAGACAGCACTGATGCTGTGCCAACACTGCCCAGCAGTAGCCAAAACACTGCGGTGTTATCAACACCTTTCTAGTGACCAATGCAAAGCATGGCACTGATGGCCGCAATGCGGAAAACTAACTCCATCTCAGCCACACCCAGGACAATCTCCACCTCTAACTTCACACCATTTGCATCGTACTCAGATGCCACAGAAATATAAATAAGTAAATAAATAAATAAATATCTGTCTTCTAATTATTCCGTCGTATTTATTTGTCATGACTGAAATCCCTTCTTACCATCGCTTACAACTTAAACTTCATGCTTAAACTATCTTTATGCCCAACACATGTGTACATTTTCATTAACTACCGTCCCCCTTCCTCTCAAAGACAGATATTATTTTCCCATTCCATGGGTTTCCTCCACCCCTCCGGATGTTTATAAACAGGCTGTGGCTTGGGCTCCATTTCATCAAGATGGGTGCTCGGGACAGAAGCGACACACGCGATTGTTCGGCACCGACACCGGCCCTGCTTGGGCTATCGTCGCACTCTCCTCGCTCCTCGTAAAATTCACTCATTGTCGGTTCACGTCACTCCTGCTACTTTACTCCGTGCAACACACAATTTACACTCATTATTTTTCCCCAAGGTTAAATCTCCTTGAGGCACACACCAGGTCTCCCCATCCTTCTGCATTACCCACCAAGTATACCCTGGTCTTCGGGCAAAAGCAATCCCATTAATAGGTTTGCCTTTTCCCATGGGAGGAGCATTCTGTACCAGCTTCCCCAGTCACCACTTCCCTGTGTGTAGTATGGGGACCTTATCTCCTCCCACAGTATGTAGTGGTTTTGTTTGGGCAGGACCAGCGCGGTTAGCAGATCTTCTGGTGTTAACCAGCCAAGTGGCTTCTGCTACATTTGCCTCCCAAGGCTTCCATGCCTGATTGCCTAACCCTCTTGACAGTCCATCATACCTCTCAATCTTTCCAGAGGCTTGTGGGTGATAAGGGGTGCGATATATCCACATGTTTCTTTGCCCAAGAGTTTAGGAGGTTATTTCAAAAACAAGCCTCATTGATTCCATTCTTTCTGGGATACCACGACACCACAAAATGTGTCCCTCACGGCCCAAGATGGTGTTTCAAGCAATAGCATGGCTTGGAGGGTATTTTTCCAGCCAACTAGTAGTTGCCTCTACCATGATGAGTATGTAAGCTCTTGCCTTGGTGTGTCCATAGCAGTGGTCCAGTATGGTCAATTTGCCAGGCCTCACCATCTGTAAAATCCAGCTTGGCCATGTATTCCAAGGAGATTGTACTCGTGTGGCTCACTTGATTGCAGCACATGTTTCACATTCATGGGTGACCTGTGTGATAGCCTCTGTGACCAGATCCACCCCTCGATCGCAAGCTCATCTGTAGGTTGCATCATTTCCTAGATGTCCTGATGTTTCGTGGGCCCATCGGGCTGTAAATAGTTCACACTTCTGCTCCCAGTCTAAGTCTACCTGAGCTATTTCCATTTTGGCAGCCTTATCTAGCTGTTCATCGTTGTGATGTTCCTCAGTGGCATGGCATTTGGGCGCGTAAACATCTAGGTGACATTCCTTCAGAGACATGTTTTCTATCCGTGCAGTCATGTCCTGCCACAACGCAGCAGCCCAAATGGGTTTACCCTTGCATTGCCAATTGGTCTTCTTCCATTGCTGTAGAGACCTTCATGGGGCATTAGCCACCATCCAGGAGTCACTATAGAGACACAGTACAGGCCACTTCTCTTCTCCTTCAGCAACCTCAACGACCCGTAGTGTGGGACTCCACACAGCAGCTTTCCACCTCTGATGGTTTCTACCACAAGGCAGGATCCATCAGTAAAGAGAGCATGGCCTCTTTCATCTTCTGATAACTCATTATATGGTGGTGCTTCTTGAGCGCGAGTGACTTTTCAAAGAAATTCTCCAAAATCTCTGCCTTTCTTCATGGATTCTCGGGCTATTGGGTTTCCCCAGTCGAGCTCGTTGTGTGATCAGTGCTACCCACCCACTTACTCCAAGTAGCACTGTTTGCACAATGTGTCAAAGGGATGCTTCCTTTGAACATCTAGTGTAGCACAGGAAATTGCAGGGCCAAGAAGAGATGGGCTTCCTTCCCAAAAACATTTGAGGATGCTCAAACCCTCTCATACGCTGCTAATATTTCTTTTTCAGCTGGAGTGTAGTGGGCCTTCTGATCCTCAATAACCCCAGCTCTAAAACCCTAGTGGTCGACCTCGGGTTTCTCTTGATGTTCTTTGCCACAGGCTCCAAGTGAGACCATGCTACCCAGCTGCAGTGTAGAGTATATTTTGCAGGGTTGGTCCAATCTGAACTGGCTCAAGAGCTACCGCCCAAGCTATTTCCTCTTTGATCTGCCCAAAGGCCTGTTGTTGCTCAAGGCCCCATTCAGAATGGTTCTTCTTCCGGGTCACTCGACAGAGGGGCCTCACAAGCTGACTATAACCTGGAATAGGCATTCTCCAAACCCCCGGGCGACCTACGAAAGCCGGTGTTTCCATCTTCTTAGCTGGTGAAGACATAGTTGCTATCTTCTTAACCCCATCCATAGGCACATGACAGCGGCCATCCTGCCATTTGACGCCCAAGAACTGGATGCCCCGTGCAGGTCCCTTGACCTTGCTTTTCTTTATGGCAAACCCAGCTTTCAGAACTTTCTGAACTATTCTTTTTCCCTTCTCAAACACTTCTTCAGCCTCATTGCCCCACACAAAGATGTCGTGAACGCATTGCAGACGTTCGGGGGCATCGCCCATTTCCAGTACGCTTTGGATCAGTCCATGAGAGATGGTAGGGCTGTGTTTCCACCCCCGGGGCAGTCGATTCCTGGTGTATTGGACACCCCACCACATGAAAGCAAACTGTGGTCTGCACTCTGCTGCCAAAGGAATTGAGAAAAATGCATTGACAATGCCAAGTGCAGTACAACACCTGGCTGCTTTTGACTCCAGCTCACACTAGAGCTCTAACATGTGCGGTACAGGAGCACTCAGTGGGGGCGTTACTTCATTCAGGCCACAATGGTCTACTGTTAACCTCCACCCTCCATCAGACTTTTGCACTGGCCACATGGGACTACTAAAAGGTGAGTGAGTCTTGCTGATCGCTCCTTGGCTCTCCTTATTCCCCTTTTCTTTGACACTTCTGGGGGGCAATTAATGTAGTCGTTGTTGTTTGGGTCCCTATCTCAGCCATAGCGTCCTCCAAAGCATGTCGGGTCCCTGCCTCAGCCACACTCCTCTGACAGCACTGAACTGTGGCTCAACAGGCATAGGCCAGGCCCCCGTACAGGGCGAGAAGCTTCTGGGTTTCATCAGGGTAGGTAAGGCACCCTTCTATCAGGTGACGCGTCAGTTCGCCAGGGCTTACTGTCTGTTTAGGTGAAAAGTCCCAGGCAAGGGGAGGTGATAACCACTCTAGGAGCCTGCCCAAATCCTACCACACACACTGCCATCCAGGGACCAGTCGCTTCAGGGCACATTTCAATATCTCCTCACCTACAGTTTGTTTTGTCTTACAGCAGGATGACACCAGATTCCATAAACCCCATAGTATGCCAACAGTAGCAGTTAATAGTATTAATAGCATTCAACAGCTTACATGAGGGAGAACAAGGAACACGGGAGCCTGCATTCTAAAACAATACACATCAATCCCCGATAGGAAGAGGGAGAGGGATTCCCTCATTGTCCCCAGAAAATAGCTCCCCCAGCACAACAAAGCCATCAATGTCACAGCAAAGCACAGAGACACTGTTTGTATTAACATCTTCCCAAACTGAACAAAACAAAGAGATAAGCAGCATGCCTCACAAACTCCATGTCCCACAAAGGAGCTTGCTACTCAGTAACTGCTATTACTATGCCATGCAAGATATATAACTGCCATTGTCTCAGCTCACGTTAGGAACCCAAAAGGACTGATGTGGGTTTATCTGGGAAAGACGCCAGGTGTTCAGCAAACAACCCTGTCGCTTCCCCTTCCCAGCTGGACAGGAGAGATGAAATACCACTTGCAGATTGAGATAAGGCAGTTTACTCAAGCAAAACTAAAAGTATGAGCATGAGCAAGGAGAGGGGAAAAAAAAAAACACCTTATTGCCTAGTTTTGATCAGCAAGCACCGCCTAGCCACTTCCCGGGAAGCAGGGCTTCCGCACACGTAGCAGTTTCTCTGGAAGGTAAACACTGTAAATAAGAAATGCCCCCCTTTCCTCCTCCTTTACCCAGCTTTTATTGCTGGGCTGATGTCATACGGTATGGAATATCCCTCTGGCCAGTTTGGGTCAGCTGACCTGGTTGTGTCTCCTCCCAGGATCTTGCCCACCCCCAGCCTACTGATGCTGGGGCAGAATGTTGGAGAGACAGCACTGATGCTGTGCCAATATTGCGCAGCAGTAGCCAAAACACTGGTGTGCTATCAACACCTTTCGAGCTACCGGTGCAAAGCACGGTGTGGGAAAATGACCGGTTACCCTGCGGACCGGTAACTGGGGATTCAATTAGAGGAAACTTAGGAGTTATATTAGCATCCTCACAGGAGTTAGAACAGTACGGGAATTATAGGGTAAATCACAGTTGCTGCTCCCTGGGTGGAATGCAGTTGGCATGACTTGGAACCTATTCCGTGATGATTCCCCCCACCCCCCCCCCCCCCACACACACCTGCTAAGAGGGATGGAACGGAGGGTGGAGCGGAGCGAAGGCCAGGCTCTGCAGAAATCCTTGCAGGGAAGGGAACTCGATGGTACTTTGCAGCTGATAAACAGCATACCACCTGTCAACCAAGGGAGATAGGGGAAGATGTCTTACTGCTGAGCCAGCAACTGTGGTGAAATCACTCTCCTTAGATGAACTTGCTTCATTAAAGCCTAATAATAATATTAACGCACACCTCCATCCCAAAGTTACCCACCTCCAAAGTGCAACCATCCCTCACTGGGCGTGTGCTCTATATTCTTCTTGACTGTATCTTTAAAAGCAAAGCAAGAGAATTTTACACCAATCAGTAACAAAGGTATGCATGACTAGAGTCACTCAAGCTCCACCTAAACACACAGAAATGGTATAAAAATAAGTCGAGCATGGGGAAAATTAGGGAAGGCGCCATCGTAGCCGCTGGGATCAGTTGATGGGCTAAACCTGTCTTCTCCCCCATAGAGATGCCTATTGGATAGGAATCATACTCTATGCATGCTGAACATTTTATCGGGAATTAGAGCTTGTCTGTATATTCCTTCAAATATATTTTTGCAGTCAGACACTATCACCAACAATCTTCGAACCTTAACCTGTCACAATTTATCTTAATAAAGAGCGTTATTCCATAAACTGTTAGCGTGAACCCTTGGCGAACGCTACCAGTCGGCAGCAGCAGCAGGTAACACAATGGGTAAAGGGGAAGACCTGCTGAGGGGTCTCCCTTACGCTGTTGGTGTGTTTCCCTAAGTCACTTGAACCACCCTCTGATCCAGTAGGACTGCTCAGTGAAGGAGCCCCCCAATGGGATGCTGACAGACTGGTCGGGCACAACGGTCTCAACTTTCCTGAAACACAGACAAATTAACCACTAAAGACTGAGTAAATCTCCCCACACCAAGGGTCAAGGAAGCCTCCTCCCTTTTTCACGTGACACACGGCACTGTGAGAGCTGCTATGGGGAAATGAACTCCATCTTAGCAACACCCAAACAAGCATCATTGGGGCCTGATTCTCAAGCTGTCCTTTGCTGCTGAAATTGCAGTTATAGAAGACGGATTGGTACCTGCCCTTCACCCAAACCAACATTCAGTGCCTAATTAATTTTCCTGTTCCTAAAAGCTCTAAGCCACCAACCCCCTTCTACAAGGAAGAATATGCCTTGTAGGCTTTATGAGGTCAGACCTTGGCTGGCTGCCAGGGGCTCAAACACCTGTTCTCTCACCACCCCTCCTCAGTAGGACAGGAAGAGAAAATAAGACGAAAAATTCCTGCAGGACATAGCCACCTGCCAGATCTAAGGGCAGCAGGGAAATACCTGTCCCAGACAGCGCTTTACCCTTTCCTAAATATGCTTACACAAAGGTGCCACCAGCGTTGCTGAGTTGCTCAGCTTTGGCTCTCAGGGAAGGCTGCTGCCTAGCTGGTGAAAACTAGCTGTGTCTAGCACAGAGCAGACCTTGGCCTCTTCTCACAGAGGCCATGCCTGCAGGCCACACTCTGTGCGCAGTTCTGGTCCCCAGAATTCTATTAAAAGAGGCGGACAGACAGGAGAGCGTCCCAAGGAGGGCCATGAAGATGCTCAAAGGGCTGGAGAACCTGCTTTTGCTGATACCTTTTCTGGCGATTCTTAAGGCAACCTAAAACTCCCATTTGCACCAATTGGCGTAGTCGGAGGGATGGCAAGAGATATCACTGAATACTTTCAGAAGCAGGGAATAAGCCTAAGTCCTAAATACTCGGACACATGGGCTCAGCATGATCCAAAAGCTGTGGAGGAACATCTAAAAGCAGCTAGCGGCTGCGTGAAGGCTAGCAACGACAAAGGAATTAGTTGCAAAATGTTAGGCACCTGCCTGGGCTCAGGGGGAACCTCCACACAGTATTCCAGTACTTCAAGGGAGCCACATGGAGAAGACAAGGGACAACGGGCACAAGTTGCATCAGTCCCCATTGCTGGACGTTTTCCAGATGCGATTGGACAGGGTGCTAAATAATCTCATCTAGGCTCCCTTTCCCACAAGAGCCTGCACCAGATGATCTTTCAAGGTCCCTTCACACCTGGGCTGGTCTAGGATACTACAATTCTCCAGTGGGGGTTGGTTGAGGAGTTTTAGCTGGGGGGGGTGGGCCCTTCCACTCAGGGGATCTGCGAACCGTCTGCGGCATGGTGCCGTCGGAGGTTGTGCGCTCTGACCCGGGACTTTGCTGCGCTGCAACTCAGCACTGTGACTGAGTTCTGGCTACCTTCTCCACCTGTGCCCACTGCTGATGAGAAGATTCTAGCCGTCTGCCGCCTGCACCTCAACCACTACTAGCACTGAGACCAGCTGCCACCCCCGTGAGTTTGCAGGAATCTTTTTGAAAGGGGAAGCACCCCCTTTTCCTCTCTCCTCTCGGTGCCAGCCCAGGCCACCTGGCGAGGTTCCGAACTCCCATCGGAGCGGCATCTGCCAGCTGCAAATCAGCTACTGCACCTTTTACCTTGCCTCTCCTTGCGATGTGTTTTTGGGTCTTTGAAATACCCACTCCTGAGGTAATCTATGCTGAGGATACACAGGGCCTCTGGACCAGTCACGATGGGGTGTTTGTGCCATTCCTTCCTGGTCAAGCTCACTTCAGCTTCCAGTCCAGTCAGCTGTTGGGATCCCCCTGTCACCCCAGAAATAGAGATGGATTCTGCCCCCACATTTCTCAATGACATCAAAGTACACTGTGTGCCAGTGTCAACTAAAGCCTTACACTTTTTTGGGTCTGATGCGCCAGGCCATCGGATCAACACAGTCCAATAGACCCTCTCCTCTACCTGGCTAGAGGCAGGGCCCCTCCAGTTCTGGTCATGGTACTCATTGTTCCCTTCCTGTAAATACGACCTGGAGGTCTCTTCAAGAGGACTGGACATGACATCATCACTCCTATGCTGCCGGGAGTATACCCTCGTGGAGTGTACACCCTCTCCTTAGCTGGGGGACGCCTGCTCCTAATAGCAGAGACTCTCGTCTGTCCTGGCGAGATGCGGAAGATTCCCTCCTTAAGCTCCTCTCTTGGTTTCTGGTAGCCCTCGTCAGTTCCAGGCTCCAGACATGCCCAGCCAATTTCGTTTCCACGGGCGAGACGTGGGCCCGTAACGGGGCGGCGACAGTGTCTTCGTAAATGCTGAGTTTACTAACCAATGCACCCACCTCATCTTCTCCCTCCCTCCATTGCAGCGTCGCTAAGTAACAGGAATATACTTCTGACCCGAGCTGAGCAAATTTCAGACACATTTGCAATGCGTATTGGACACCGCCTGGACTTTTCGGGAATCCCTTGTCCTCTGAAGAAACGATCTCCAGCACAGCTAATTCTCTCAGGCATCGGACACCTTGCTCCATCACGTTCCACTGTCCTCGCAGCACATGGAGGTCCTCCTTACAAAGCTGTCTTTCCCTCACACTTGACAGCAGTCATCGCCAGAGGTTCAGAGTTTCCACTCTTTTCCCGATCCCCTGGTCAATGGCCACACCCCGGGACAGGGATCCCAGTTGCCTGGCTTCGTTTCCATCTGGAATTGTATCATTAACCATGGCATCCCCGATTCAGAGCAGAAAGGTCAATATGGACCCGTTTGCCTCGCGTGTGAACTCTCTATGCACCTCACGCAGCTTGCCTGGGGATAGGGATCGAGTGATGTTTTCTGGCTCTGTCTCTTCTGCTGGATGTGAAGGTCCTGCCTCTGCCTCGTCATCCACTATGCGGATTTTCTTTTCTGAACAAGGGCGACTGCTACCGTCTTAGGCTGTCCTTCTGGTCCAGCAATGGCTTGGCATGCATACGGTGCCTGTTGATTTGTTTCCTTTTCCCTCTGGCTCAGACGTGGTTTGTGCGGACATGGTTCCTGTTGATTTGTTTCTTTTCTCCTCCTCCTGAAAGTGTTGTACCATACCAAGCAGTGTATGGTAAGCAATGGCCAGGGCCCAGCATGTTGCTGTGAGTTGTCCATCTCTGGAGCTGGCAGAGCCTTTTCCCTTCACATAACTTATTCTTTTAACAGGGCCCTTGCAGTTGGTCAGAAGTGAACTTCCAGATCATTGGAAGAGAGAAGTCTTCCAAACACTGGGCCATCTCCTTCAACATCCCGTGCCACTCAGGATGATCTGCTCCCAGGGCAGGTCTCCATACAAAAAATCCCCTAGAAGCCTCTGTCTTGACTCTAAGATGAGCTTGCGAAGCCGCTCTCCATCTTTTACCAACGGTCCTGGCTCACTTATGAGGTTCCAGATGACCGGAAGCTGGCCAATGTGACACCCATTCACAAAAAGGGTAGAAAGGAGGATCCTAGTAATTATAGACCGGTCAGCCTGACCTCAGCACCAGGTAAGATAATGGAGCAACTTATATTAAGTGCCATCGCGCAGCACTTACAGGATGGCCAGGGTATCAGACCCAGCCAGCAAGGCTTTAGGAGGGGTAGGTTGTGTTTGACCAACCGGGTCTCCTTTTAGGACCAAGTGACCCGCCTGGTGGATGCAGGAAAGGCTGTGGATGTTGTCTATTTGGACTTCAGCATGGCCTTTGACGCTGTCTCCCACAGCATACTCCTGGAAAAGTCGACAGCCCACGGCCTGGACAGGAGCACTCTTTGCTGGGTTGGGAACTGGCTGGATGGCCGGGCCCAGAGAGTGGTGGTGAACCGAGCTGCAGCCAGCTGGCGACCGGTTACCAGTGATGTCCCTCAGGGGTCTGTGCTGGGACCTGTTTTGTTCAATATCTTCATTGATGACATGGATGAGGGTATTGAAACCTTCATTAGTAAGTCTGCAGACGGCACCAAGTTGGGGGCATGTGTTGATCTGTTGGAAGGGAGAAGAGCTCTGCGTAGAGACCTAGAACGGTTGGATGGATGGGCAGAGTCCAATGGGATGGAGTTTAATAAGTCCAAGCACCGAGTCCAGCATTTTGGCCACAATAACCCCCTGCAACGTTACAGGCTGGGGACGGTGTGGCTGGACAGTGCCCAGGCGGAAAAGGACCTGGGGGTACTGGTCGACAACAGACTGAACATGAGTCAGCAGTGTGCCCTGGTGGCCAAGAAGGCCAACGGCATCCTGGCCTTTATCGGGAACAGTGCGGCCAGCAGGAGCAGGGAGGTCATTCTTCCCCTGTACTCGGCACCGGTGAGGCCGCACCTTGAATACTGTGTCCAGTTCTGGGCCCCTCAGTTTAGGAAGGACGTTGAGACGCTTGAGCGCGTCCAGAGAAGACACACAAGGCTGGTGAGGCGCTTGGAACACAAGTCCTATGAAGAACAAATGAGGGACCTGGGGTTGTTTAGCCGGGAGAAAAGAAGACTCAGAGGTGACCTTATCGCTCTCTACAACTTCCTGAAAGGTGGTTGTAGTCAGGTGGGGGTCGGTCTCTTTCTCCAGGCAACAAACGTCAGAACGAGAGGACACAGTCTCAAGCTGCTACAGGGGAAATATTGGTTGGATATTAGGAAGAAGTTTTTCACAGAAAGAGTGATACAATATTGGAATGGCCTGCCTGGGGAGGTGGTGGAGTCACCATCCCCGGACGTGTTCAATAAAAGACTGGATATGGCACGTGGTGCCGTGGTTTAGTTAAGGCATTTGGGGCATGGGTTGGACTTGATGATCTTGAAGGTCTCTTCCAACCTAGTGATTCTGGGATTCTGTAAGCATGGTGTAGACAGTGCAAGCCGAATAGAGAAAACTTAGCAGAACTAACAAGAAGATCATGCTGTCCTTAACATCTAGAGGGAACTCAACGTTCTCCAAAACTGTGACAGCAGGCCTGAAGGGCTGGAAAAAAGCATTCTCTCCTCCTCACCCCACAGGCTTGATGCCTCATAGTTTTCAAATCCTGTACTGCATTAGTGCATAACTCTGAACTCCATATAAAGTGTTAGCTAACTGTCTCCACATTTTAGTCAGACAAAACAATCCCTCTAGGCCTGAGATCCAAGGACACCCTACTGCCTCAGGCCCCGGAAAGTATAAACAAAAGTGAATTGGGGCAGGGGAGCAAACTGGGGGCATATGACTTCACTGCCTGAAGCTGTAATTGGAGGAATAACCCCTGATACGTAAACGGACCAAACTTATATCTGTCTGAAAAACGCGTGACCATCGTCCATCTTGGGTGCAGCCTCTGAGGCTTCTGACTGCCCAAGGTGTACCTTTTGAAGGCCTTTAATAAATACCTACTTTTATTCTCTCAACCTTGTCTAGCCTCTGTTCCAGGTAGCCACTCTAAGGCATCAGGCTGGGTGCCATTATTAATGAGGCCCCAGAGGTAGCAGCCCAGACTAGGACAGGCAAACAAGACTGAATACACATTCCAAATGAAACTCGTTGCCTCTGCTGTTATCATGCCATAAACGCAGTAAATCAGCAAAGCTGTTTTGATTCCTCTCCTGATCGTAAAGAGAGCATCATGATGGGCAAATACTTCCTCCTCTGCAGAAATACGAACAGGGCACAACATGCACGTGAATACACCGAGAAACATGATGATCAGGAAAGTTGCTATACCCCAATACACAAATGCTTTAGAACAAAACTGCAATTCCGACTTCTCTCGAGCCTCACATTGGGCGCCAAAAGATGTGCTGGTTTAAAAGTAAACCGGCAGGAGAAATGAATCCCATTCAACTGCCTCAAGAGAGATTACAGGTCAGAGTTACAATTCACTAGAGATTACAAAAAATACAATGATACAGAGAAAACCGGTTTTAACCCACAAAGTCGGAGTATAAATTGGCACACTGATTGTAAGGTGAGGGGCACAGTACTGTTGAAAGTCTGGTCTTCCTCCGGATCCATCAAATGGTGGTGCCCCAAGTCCCCAAACCCAAAGATTATATATATGCTCCGGTTCAGGTGAGAATGCTCAGTACCTCCACCAGGACAGGGAGTTTCACAGTGGAGGAATGCCATACTGTGAGTCATGGGATATTCTGGGAGTCTTTGATGGTCTAAGTCCTTGCAGCTGCCTATTATCCTAGTGCCATGGACTCCATTATGGCCCATTAGCAAAGATGACACCCCCTCCACGGGGTGGGTGGGAAAGTGCTGGTGCTTCCCCAGAGGAGAGTTATCAGGACTGAGTCATTTGTGTGAAGAAGAAAAAAAACACCACCCTGCCTTTGAAGGTTTGCCTCTTCTCCCTTATCTCATTTAACACCCATCTTGTAGCCTGAGGTGTTGGGTGTACAGGAGGCAGCTACTGCAAGTGATCCATCCTCAGCAGTTCATCAGGAATGACACAGAGGGTGGTACAATACAGTTTGCTTACATGCACATAGTGCTAAACTGGCACCCTACTCCTGTTACCAGGACACCCAGGTCCAACAGGAGGTGGATGCTTCCAACACAGTGCACCATGGTGAAACCACCCTTGGAAAGCATGCATGTAGCCTCACACCCAGTATCTTCTACAGTTTTAGCAGCAGCCTACACGGCCTTTCTGTACGTTGGTGTACCACTGCCAAAGAGCTAAGACTTAGCTTCCTACAAGACCCAGAGAGACTGCTAAGCGCTTCCAGCTTCACACAAACAGGCCAATGGCTATCTATCTCTGAAATGCTGTTATCTGGCTCAAACATTCCACATACTTGCATTCCAGGGAGACACCGTCTGAACTTGCAGAACTACTTCCCCTCAGTAAGACGCGCAAGACCGAGGTGATATCCCCATGACAAATCTTTATTGTGCAACTGCTGCTCAAAGCTTTTATTACCTTCCACAGACACACGGCAAAAAAAAAAAAAAAAAAAAAAATTACACATCAGAAGCTGCTAGATCGATGGGCAAGAGATGAAATCCATTCAGTGGCGATTTGTACACGTGCAGCAACTCCTGCGGTGCCAAAATCTTAGCCAGGAGGCCAGCCCAACTGACGGCCACCCAGAACAGGTAGATGTATGCGATAGACAGACTGCCCACCCTCGGGCCCTTCATCCACAACCATCCGGAATCCATTGGTCAGGCCCAGGTGAGCAACACACATCTCGCCAACAATCATTACATGCTCAAGAAGCTGGAGAAGGAAGTACAAACCCATAAATAAGTAAAATAAAAAGAAAAAGGAACACATAAAGAGGGCAGAGGGCAGGAAGGGAAGGAACGAGAGCAGAGAACCACCCAGAGAAAGCAGCTAGCCAATTCCTAGCAATTCAACCATTGCATGTCAAATTAATGGCATTCCGACCATCGGCAACTGAAGCGTTCCAAGCAAAGTTACCAAGATCAATTATGCACGCCATAGGGGCAAAAGAGAGCTAGGCAATTTTTCTCAAGCTAAACAGCAAAGGACTACAAAACAGCCACACAAGCTGACTTTGTCTCCGGGTTAAAGCCCCCGTTGTCTCTTCAGGCAACATAACCAATCCTGGTGGAAAATAAACTTTAGGCTGCCTTTTGCGTGGGTTTACAAAGTCTTTCAACATGGCTTTCATAGCTAAAAGCCAAACGTCCAGCACCGCTCAACCAGCTTTGTCCTTCCTTGCCCCATGCCTGCCAAAAACCCCAAGTGCTCTTCGGCATGTTAGAAGTTCTACTACTCTTACTCTAAACCACGACAATAGGCACCAGACTGCGCTCCAAAACAACACTGCATTTTGCACCAGAACTACATACCCAGGGACCAGCACTGCTTGATAGCACTGCTTTTAGTCAAAAAGCTCAACTCCATTACAAGCTAGAGGCAAAAAGATGAGGGCGCCAGAAAATCCAAAGTAGCCTACTGTGCCCTATCAAGGGGGAAAGGGGGGAATGGCAAAGGGTCTAGTAAATGAAGAACTATCTACAGGTACAGTTTAGCATACAGAAAGCTCACACGGTACTTACAGATTCACCAGAATCTCCTGCTTCAGACAACTCGATAATTGGCTCCTTAGGCATGACTAGGAAAAAGGTCCCGTCTAGGGGCAAAAGATCACGGAACGTACGGCACTGGAGGAAGATTAAACAGTTAAAACATAACCAGCTTTAGAGAAAGGTAAGAGTTTATGCAAACCCATCTGCCCCGCTGAACTCCTACAGGCTTATGCAAACCCATCTGCCCCGCTGAACTCCTACAGAAGCAGATTACCAGATTACCCCAATCACAAGCCAGAACATTGATTTTTCTTGCATGATTATAATGCTTTCTATACCCAAAACACGACATCTTTACAGAGCCCCCTCCAGAAGTGGGATTCATCATGCAAGACAATGGGGCAAGGAGCCAGGCCACCACTTGCAATTAACAACCTCCAGTATGTTTTAGTTCGGGCTGATTGTTTCCTAAGCAGTTTTTCTATCGGATGTGGTCCATGCAGAGACTGGAGACAAATGGCTTAACTGAATCATCAAAGAGTTTAGTGAAGTGGAAGAGCAGCGCCCATTCGTTTCCCGCAGGACAGGGAGCTCAAGTATCGAACACACGCATTATGACAGGACGCCTGCAAGTGCATAGGACGAGTCTGTCTTCTATTACTGCGTGCAAGCTCTGCCTTTAAAAGCAGAAGGCATCCCTAACTGTTAACTTTCAGCATCTTAATAACTAAGTCATAGGGGATATTACCTTAAAGTTAACATCGCATAGGCAACGGCTGTATTGGTTTCCCCCCGGGCTAAGCAGCAGCTCACTCTAGTTTCCAGCACCAACATTCGTGACCCTTGCAAGCCGGCTGTTATCACGGTCTTACTTCCCCACAGAAACAAGTTCTGGAAAGCCGTTGCAGCCTGCAGGATGACCACTTTGTGGTTTTGTTTTGTTTTTAACTAGAGAAAGCCGTAATTCCTTGCCCTAATAATCCAGTTTGCGGGTTCAGAACCAAAGCCTAGCACAGCGAAGCTGCGAAACCTCTTCGATGCTGTTAGGAGACACATTGAGGCCAAGTTACCGTCAGAGGTCCTTCTCTACGCGCGCACACGACACGGTGGGGGTGGAATGCGAGGCGAGTCCGGACAACACCAGCAACCCAGTACGCCCGCGGCAGCCGGAGGGGTGGGGGTGCGGCTCAGAACAAGCTTAGGGGATGGTGCAGTAGAGAGCGCCACAACCCAGAGAGGCCCCGTCCGTCCCCCGTCCCTGCACCCAGCCGCAGCAGCACCCGGCCGCGCGCCCGGGCACCGCGCGCCGGGTCCTCGGCTCAGATGCCCGCAAGCGCGGGTGGAGGGGGAGAGGGGAGAAGGGAAGAGGAACCGCGCACAGAGCAAGGGTGCGGCTACCTCCTCGTCCTCGTCGCTGACGATACCCGAGAAACGCCTTGCCGATAATCTTTCCGAAGACAGTAGCGGCGCCACCAAGGGCCAGAGGCCAGCGCCCCCACTCTCTCGCCAGCCAAGGACAACGCCCGTGTCCGCCCCGACCACTTCCTCCACTAAGCCGGGCCCTCCGCGGCGCCCATTGGGCCGACGGATCGTGGCCCGCGTCTCGATTTGCTGTCTCGCCTGTCGTTTTCGCTTTTCCCCGCCCCCTTGGCGGGTCCGCCCTCGTCGACCTGGTGCCCGCGGGGCGCGGAGGGATCTGCCCCGTGTAGTGCTGCGACCCTGAGGGCGGACTACGAGGTCGCAGAAGAGGCTGTAGTAGCTACAAGTACTGTTTCTTGGTTTTTGTTACCGCAACGAGCCCACCCCAAAGGTGCCCGTGCCTTTTTGCTGCTGCTCCCTCCAGTCAAATGACTGCTTTGGCCAGGGCAGGCCTGCCTTTAACTTCTCAGGACATTTTGAAAAAACAACAGAAGTTGCTCTACATTGTTTGCTGAAAGCCCCACTTCCCTTGCACACATTTCTGGGCTGCACGTCTCCTGGAAGCAAATAAAATGCAAAGCGTGCATTTGGCACTGCTGGCTTGAGGGCTCAGGAGAGTAGGATTTGCGTTAAGCTGGATAGGAGGCTTTTAGAAAAGTAGGCAGTGCCCTCAAAGCTGCCCAAGGGTGGTCTGTGGTGCCCTGCAGCCCCGGGGACAGTGAGCACCTTGAATGGTCCACACAACTGTCTTGTAACATATATGAACCCTGCTTTCCTCTATGTCGGGCTAAGGATATCCTTGGCCGCCTTTGAGGCAAGAGCACATTGTCCTATTTTGCAAAGCTGCTTTCCGGCCGATCAGCCTCCAGCACGTACTGGTGCATGGGGTTGTGCCTCCCCTGGTGCAGGACTTGTGTATCCACAGGTTCCTTGGGTGGTCTCAAAAGAGATTGTTTCCTATGATGGAAGGGACTTTGTTCCCCAAGTCCCTGCCTTGAGGTTCAGGGTCTCAAGAGGTCTGGTAACCGTGCCAGTGAAAACAGAGGAAAATGAATCGCCGAGTACCACAGCCTTCTCCATGTTGCTGGCCACTAGACCTCCTGGCTTTTTTATCAGCGGGGGGGGCGGGCAAATGGGTTGCGTACGCTTTCTTTAGTCTTATTTTCTGACCAACGCACCCATGGAAGCCCATCGTATGATTCTTTACATCCCCCGCCAAATTCAGCTGCAGCTTTGCCTTAGTTTTTCTGATCCCATCCCTACAGACCTGGGCGGCATCTTTAGATTCTTCCCAGAATACGTGTCCCTGCCTCCACTACCTATGCACTTCCACTTTGTGCTTCAGCTCGACCAGAAGAGAAGGCCGTTAGCCACCCTCATCTCTTGCCTAACTTGCCTGATTTCTTACGTCGACCTCATCCTCTTAATCAGGTGGCCTATAGTAGATACCAACCACAAGGTTTCCTTTGTTAGCTTGTGTGGGATGCTGACCATGGGCCAGGAAAGTGTTAAGGCCTAAACCGTGTACCCTCCACGTTATCTTTACTGATGGAGATCCACATAGCTGAGGTCAAGAAAGGACAATATGGCCGAAGGAAGAGTTCATGGGCAGCTAGGATAGCCCTCTTTTGGCTCTGATGAACGGCATGAAATGGAAAGAAGTCTTAAGAGCGGAACTTTGAAGGACACCAAGGCCAAAAATGTAACCTTTGCCTGATTAAGGGTCATTTAAGTATTAAAACGCACACTCATGCATATGCTAATAAGCTTACTGAAGTACATGCGACCACATAGATGATATATCACTCAGCTCTCGGCTTAGATCACGCTATACGTAAGGAGGAGATGATTGGGCTGAATATAAGGAGGGTAGAAATTTCAGCTAGGTAGCAGGAATTCCCAAAAGATGTCGGGGACAGTTGCCAGTCTGTTCTCTTCTCTTCTCCTCCTCCCAAGTGGGGCCGCCCTCTTGGGAAGCTTCTGCATGCCATTGCTATTATTAGTATTGCATGGGTTAGCACAATGCTATTAGAGGTCTATCACAGCTAGTGCATTTCTCAACGGCAGTTCCAAATCTCCATTTCTGTAACTTCAGAAAACCACTCTGTTCCTGAATCTGTGCTCGCAAAGGTTCTTAGAGAACGCAACCAGACTTACAGTGCTGAATTGGTTGTAATCGGAAATTAAGCCTCACCTCACCCAGTCCCTCTGATCTCTCAGGACCAGCTGGAACGCAAGGGGCTATATTTTCTGCCAAATTTCTTACTCTTAATGCAACAATTTGGCCTCTAATTTTCACCCATAAGCTCTCAACCTGTTCATCGCTGTCTTTCAAAGACAGCTCTGTACAGGAAATCCCTCTTAGTTTTGGTTGACATAGAGGGCCACCTCCGCCCCTCTTTCCTTCTGACCAGTTTATAGCCATTGATTGCAGAGCTCCAGTCATTTGAGTTGTCCCAGCACATTTCTACTATGGTGATTACATTGTTAGCTTTCCAGCTGCACAGTGGTTTCCAGCTCCTCTTTCTTATGCATACTGCATGCATTGGTACAGAGGCACTTCCGTTGGGCTGTTGACTGCACCACTTTTTTGGACAAGGATCAAGCCCCAATTCCATTGCAGCATTCCTCAGGTATTCCCCTCTTGTTTCACAACACATCACCAGCCCCTGGCTCCTCTCTGTTGCTCAAAACTCCATCGTCTTTCCCCGCTGAGTCATGTTTAAAGCCCTCCTTGTAAGTCTAACCGGCTTCCTGGCGAAGACGATCTTGCCCCGCTTGGTCGCGTGAATCCCATCAGCTCCCAACAGACCTGGCTTCTTAAAGGTAGATCCATGATCATAGAAGCCAAAACCTTGAGTATGGCACCAGCTATGTAGCCTGGCATTCAGCTGTTCAGTCCGTCTCCTCCTTCCTGGACCCCTTCCTCAGACCGGACACCAATAGAGGCGACCATCACCTGTGCTCCCCATCCTTTTAGCATCGCTCCTACAGACATAATAGACTCCTGGGGGGGTTCTAAGTTGCCTTATCTGACGCTACAGAGAAGAGTAGGAGCAGGTGATAATCTGTAAGGTTCACCAGCCTAGGCAGCCTCTCAGTGACATCATGAATGCGAGCTCCTGGCAGCAGAGGCAGCAGAGCTCTCTAGAGAAATCGTCTGGGTGGGAAATGGGTGTCTCTGTGTTTCTCGGGAGGAAGTCTCCAATTACTAATACCTTTATGTGCTTCTCTGGTCGCACTGGTTCTAACGTGGGCAGGTGGTTAGGTCAGCTTTGCATGGTTGCCTTTGTCCTGGCTCCTGTCCATTACTCATGTGCTCTTCAGTCTCCAAACCAGGAGCATCCTGTCTGTTATGTAGGGGCACTTCAGGAGATGGGGGAGGGTTCTTCCTTCTACCCTGAGCACAGAAATGCATCCGGTCTCCTTCATCTCAGGAGTCACTTGTGTCAGTCACCCTGAGGTTACACTCTGGCTTACCTTCCTTTTGTGCATGCTGAAGGCAGGCCGTCGCTCAGCCTGGGACAGCGTACAATACCTGGCATCGAACTCCTGTCCGTGTACCTGGATTCCCCGCTTCCTGTCAATCTCCTCTTTTAAAACTTACTCGTCCAAGGAGATCTTTCTGCTGGGCACACTTGCAGCTATGACATCCACCGCTGCCTTCGGGTTCTAAGGGGGACTTCCAGGTACTGGACCTCTCGCCCTGCCCTTTGTTCATTGACCCTGTCCATCACTCCCGCACAGGTACTGGACCTCTTGCCCTGCCCTTTGTTCATCGACCCTGTCCATCACTCCCGCACAGGGCTGCTGATTATTCTCTGCCTCTCCCTCCTCGCACCCTCACTGTGGCAGCAGCTCTCTGGCCACAGAGAGCAACACTAAACTTTCCCAGGCCTTTCTGAGGAAGGCTGTGAGAAGATCAGAGAAAAGAATGAGGAACAATTCTTATCTTCACTTGCTGCACCTGTTATTGTGAACATGTGGAATGTGTTATGGAGATTTGCTTGCCAAGGGGTGGTTTCTTAACTAGCCAATGGTGATGGTGTTTGGATTGGAGGACCAATTAGGTCCAGGTGTATCGTAACTGTCTATAAAAGCAATGGGTTTCCTAATAATTAAATATATATATATATATATACACACAAAATAAAGAGATTGAGCAGCCTTCTGTGAATCATGGAGTCAATGCTAATTATTACCAGTTCGGGGACGCCCTGCCACGACACCTCGCTTTCAGTTTAAAGCCCTCCTAATGAGGTCAGCTCTCCTACTGGCAAAAATGCCGTTACTCCGCTTAGTGAGGTGGAGCTCCGCTTTCCCAAGCAGATGCTGATCCAAAAACAGGGTCCCATGCTCATAGAACCCAGAACGCTGCTGCAAGCACCAGCTCCACAGCCAATTCAGTGCCCTTATCCTACAACACCTGGACGGCATCAAAAGCATCGCTGGTGGGTTGACCTTGGCTGGATGCCAGGTGCCCACAGAGCCACTCTATCACTCCCCCTTCTCAGCTTGACACAGAGAGAAAATAAGATGGAAAACAACTCACAGGGTGAGATAAGGCAGTTTACTAAAGGAAAAGAGAAAGTTTTCGCACGAAAAAGCAAACAGGAAAACCAAATAATTATATCCTCTAGTTCCCATCAGCAAGCACTGTCCGACCACTTTCCAAGAAACAGGGCTTCAGATCGCCTAAGGGTTGCTCCGAAAGGCCAACGTTGTAAATAACGAATGTGCCCCCTTCCCCCTCCTTAACTTAGCTTTTATTTCCGAGCTGAAGTCATATGGTACAGAATAGCCCTCTGGCCAGTTTGGGTCACCTGGTCTAGTGGTGTCTCCTCCCAGGATCTTGCTCACCCCCAGCCTACTGATGAGGGACAGAATGTTGCAGAGACAGCACTGATGTTGTGCCAACACTGCCCAGCAGTAGCCAAAACACTGCGGTGTTATCAACAACTTTCTAGTGACCAATGCAAAGCATGGCACTGATGGCCGCAATATGGAAAACTAACTCCATCTCAGCCACACCGAGGACAATCTCCACCCCTAACTTCACACCATTTGCATCGTACTCAGATGCCACAGAAATATAAATAAATAAATAAATATCTGTCTTCTAATTATTCCGTCGTATTTATTTGTCATGACTGAAATCCCTTCTTACCATCGCATACAACTTAAACTTCATGCTTAAACTATCTTTATGCTCAACACACGTGTACATTTTCATTAACTACCGTCCCCCTTCCTCTCAAAGACAGATATTATTTTCCCATTCCATGGGTTTCCTCCACCCCTCCGGATGTTTATAAACAGGCTGTGGCTTGGGCTCCATTTCATCAAGATGGGTGCTCGGGACAGAAGCGACACACGCGATTGTTCGGCACCGACACCGGCCCTGCCGGGGCTATCGTCGCACTCTCCTCGCTCCTCGTAAAATTCACTCATTGTCGGTTCACGTCACTCCTGCTACTTTACTCCGTGCAACACACAATTTACACTCATTATTTTTCCCCCAAGGTTAAATCTCCTTGAGGCACACACCAGGTCTCCCCATCCTTCTGCATTACCCACCAAGTATACCCTGGTCTTCGGGCAAAAGCAATCCCATTAATAGGTTTGCCTTTTCCCATGGGAGGAGCATTCCGTACCAGCTTCCCCAGTCACCACTTCCCTGTGTGTAGTATGGGGACCTTATCTCCTCCCACAGTATGTAGTGGTTCTGTTTGGGCAGGACCAGCGCGGTTAGCAGATCTTCTGGTGTTAACCAGCCAAGTGGCTTCTGCTACATTTGCCTCCCAAGGCTTCCATGCCTGATTGCCTAACCCTCTTGACAGTCCATCATACCTCTCAATCTTTCCAGAGGCTTGTGGGTGATAAGGGGTGCGATATATCCACATGTTTCTTTGCCCAAGAGTTTAGGAGGTTATTTCAAAAACAAGCCTCATTGATTCCATTCTTTCTGGGATACCACGACACCACAAAATGTGTCCCTCACGGCCCAAGATGGTGTTTCAAGCAATAGCATGGCTTGGAGGGTATTTTTCCAGCCAACTAGTAGTTGCCTCTACCATGATGAGTATGTAAGCTCTTGCCTTGGTGTGTCCATGGCAGTGGTCCAGTATAGTCAATTTGCCAGGCCTCACCATCTTTAAAATCCAGCCTGGCCATGTATTCCAAGGAGATTGTACTCGTGTGGCTCACTTGATTGCAGCACATGTTTCACATTCATGGGTGACCTGTGTGATAGTCTCTGTGACCAGATCCACCCCTCGATCGCAAGCTCGTCTGTAGGTTGCATCATTTCCTAGATGTCCTGATGTTTTGTGGGCCCATCGGGCTGTAAATAGTTCACACTTCTGCTCCCAGTCTAAGTCTACCTGAGCTATTTCCATTTTGGCAGCCTTATCTAGCTGTTCATCGTTGTGATGTTCCTCAGTGGCATGGCATTTGGGCGCGTAAACATCTAGGTGACATTCCTTCAGAGACATGTTTTCTATCCGTGCAGTCATGTCCTGCCACAACGCAGCAGCCCAAATGGGTTTACCCTTGCATTGCCAATTGGTCTTCTTCCATTGCTGTAGCCACCTTCATGGGGCATTAGCCACCATGCAGGAGTCACTATAGAGACACAGTACAGGCCACTTCTCTTCTCCTTCAGCAACCTCAACGACCCATAGTGTGGGACTCCACACAGCAGCTTTCCACCTCTGATGGTTTCTACCACAAGGCAGGATCCATCTGTAAAGAGAGCATGGCCTCTTTCATCTTCTGATAACTCATTATATGGTGGTGCTTCTTGAGCGCGAGTGACTTTTCAAAGAAATTCTCCAAAATCTCTGCCTTTCTTCATGGATTCTCGGGCTATTGGGTTTCCCCAGTCGAGCTCGCTGTGTGATCAGTGCTACCCACCCACTTACTCCAAATAGCACTGTTGGCACAATGTGTCAAAGGGATGCTTCCTTTGAACATCTAGTGTAGCACAGGAAATTGCAGGGCCAAGAAGAGATGGGCTTCCTTCCCAAAAACATTTGAGGATGCTCAAACCCTCTCATACGCTGCTAATATTTCTTTTTCAGCTGGAGTGTAGTGGGCCTTCTGATCCTCAATAACCCCAGCTCCAAAACCCTAATGGTCGACCTTGGGTTTCTCTTGATGTTCTTTGCCACAGGCTCCAAGTGAGACCATGCTACCCAGCTGCAGTGTAGAGTATATTTTGCAGGGTTGGTCCAATGTGAACTGGCTCAAGAGCTACCGCCCAAGCTATTTCCTCTTTGATCTGCCCAAAGGCCTGTTGTTGCTCAAGGCCCCATTCAGAATGGTTCTTCTTCCGGGTCACTCGACAGAGGGGCCTCACAAGCTGACTATAACCTGGAATAGGCATTCTCCAAACCCCCGGGCGACCTACGAAAGCCGGTGTTTCCATCTTCTTAGCTGGTGAAGACATAGTTGCTATCTTCTTAACCCCATCCATAGGCACATGACAGCGGCCATCCTGCCATTTGACGCCCAAGAACTGGATGCCCCGTGCAGGTCCCTTGATCTTGCTTTTCTTTATGGCAAACACAGCTTTCAGAACTTTCTGAACTATTCTTTTTCCCTTCTCAAACACTTCTGCCTCACTGCCCCACACAAAGATGTCGTGAACGCATTGCAGACGTTCGGGGGCATCGCCCATTTCCAGTACGCTTTGGATCAGTCCATGAGAGATGGTAGGGCTGTGTTTCAACCCCCTGGGCAGTCGATTCCTGGTGTATTGGACACCCCACCACATGAAAGCAAACTGTGGTCTGCACTCTGCTGCCAAAGGAATTGAGAAAAATGCATTGACAATGCCAAGTGCAGCACAACACCTGGCTGCTTTTGACTCCAGTTCACACTAGAGCTCTAACATGTGCGGTACAGGAGCACTCAGTGGGGGCGTTACTTCATTCAGGCCACAATGGTCTACTGTTAACCTCCACCCTCCATCAGACTTTTGCACTGGCCACATGGGACTACTAAAAGGTGAGTGAGTCTTGCTGATCGCTCCTTGGCTCTCCTTATTCCCCTTTTCTTTGACACTTCTGGGGGGCAATTAATGTAGTCGTTGTTGTTTGGGTCCCTATCTCAGCCATAGCGTCCTCCAAAGCATGTCGGGTCCCTGCCTCAGCCACACTCCTCTGACAGCACTGAACTGTGGCTCAACAGGCATAGGCCAGGCCCCCGTACAGGGCGAGAAGCTTCTGGGTTTCATCAGGGTAGGTAAGGCACCCTTCTATCAGGTGACGCGTCAGTTCGCCAGGGCTTACTGTCTGTTTAGGTGAAAAGTCCCAGGCAAGGGGAGGTGATAACCACTCTAGGAGCCTGCCCAAATCCTACCACACACACTGCCATGCAGGGACCAGTCGCTTCAGGGCACATTTCAATATCTCCTCACCTACAGTTTGTTTTGTCTTACAGCAGGATGACACCAGATTCCATAAACCCCATAGTATGCCAACAGTAGCAGTTAATAGTATTAATAGCATTCAACAGCTTACATGAGGGAGAACAAGGAACACGGGAGCCTGCATTCTAAAACAATACACATCAATCCCCGATAGGAAGAGGGAGAGGGATTCCCTCATTGTCCCCAGAAAATAGCTCCCCCAGCACAACAAAGCCATCAATGTCACAGCAAAGCACAGAGACACTGTTTGTATTAACATCTTCCCAAACTGAACAAAACAAAGAGATAAGCAGCGTACCTCACAAACTCCATGTCCCACACAGGAGCTTGCTACTCAGTAACTGCTATTACTATGCCATGCAAGATATATAATTGCCATTGTCTCAGCTCATGTTAGGAACCCAAAAGGACTGATGTGGGTTTATCTGGGTTAGACGCCAGGTGTTCAGCAAACAACCCTGTCGCTTCCCCTTCCCAGCTGGACAGGAGAGATGAAATACCACTTGCAGATTGAGATAAGGCAGTTTACTCAAGCAAAACTAAAAGTATGAGCATGAGCAAGGAGAGGGGAAAAAAAAAAAACACCTTATTGCCTAGTTTTGATCAGCAAGCACCGCCTAGCCACTTCCCGGGAAGCAGGGCTTCCGCACACGTAGCAGTTTCTCTGGAAGGTAAACACTGTAAATAAGAAATGCCCCCCTTTCCTCCTCCTTTACCCAGCTTTTATTGCTGGGCTGATGTCATACGGTATGGAATACCCCTCTGGCCAGTTTGGGTCAGCTGACCTGGTTGTGTCTCCTCCCAGGATCTTGCCCACCCCCAGCCTACTGATGCTGGGGCAGAATGTTGGAGAGACAGCACTGATGCTGTGCCAATATTGCGCAGCAGTAGCCAAAACACTGGTGTGCTATCAACACCTTTCGAGCTACCGGTGCAAAGCACGGTGTGGGAAAATGACCGGTTACCCTGCGGACCGGTAACTGGGGATTCAATTAGAGGAAACTTAGGAGTTATATTAGCATCCTCACAGGAGTTAGAACAGTACGGGAATTACAGGGTAAATCACAGTTGCTACTCCCTGGGTGGAATGCAGTTGGCATGACTTGGAACCTATTCCGTGATGATTCCCCCCTCCCCCCCCCCACACACACACACCTGCTAAGAGGGATGGAACGGAGGGTGGAGCGGAGCGAAGGCCAGGCTCTGCAGAAATCCTTGCAGGGAAGGGAACTCAATGGTACTTTGCAGCTGATAAACAGCATACCACCTGTCAACCAAGGGAGATAGGGGAAGATGTCTTACTGCTGAGCCAGCAACTGTGGTGAAATCACTCTCCTTATATGAACTTGCTTCATTAAAGCCTAATAATAATATTAACGCACACCTCCATCCCAAAGTTACCCACCTCCAAAGTGCAACCATCCCTCACTAGGCGTGTGCTCTATATTCTTCTTGACTGTATCTTTAAAAGCAAAGCAAGAGAATTTTACATCAATCAGTAACAAAGGTATGCATGACTAGAGTCACTCAAGCTCCACCTAAACACACAGAAATGGTATAAAAATAAGTCGAGAATGGGGAAAATTAGGGAAGGCGCCATCGTAGCCGCTGGGATCAGTTGATGGGCTGAACCTGTCTTCTCCCCCATAGAGATGCCTATTGGATAGGAATCATACTCTATGCATGCTGAACATTTTATCGGGGATTAGAGCTTGTCTGTATATTCCTTCAAATATATTTTTGCAGTCAGACACTATCACCAACAATCTTCGAACCTTAACCTGTCACAATTTATATTAATAAAGAGCGTTATTCCATAAACTGTTAGCGTGAACCCTTGGCGAACGCTACCAGTCGGCAGCAGCAGCAGGTAACACAATGGGTAAAGGGGAAGACCTGCTGAGGGGTCTCCCTTACGCTGTTGGTGTGTTTCCCTAAGTCACTTGAACCACCCTCTGATCCAGTAGGACTGCTCAGTGAAGGAGCCCCCCAATGGGATGCTGACAGACTGGTCGGGCACAACGGTCTCAACTTTCCTGAAACACAGACAAATTAACCACTAAAGACTGAGTAAATCTCCCCACACCAAGGGTCAAGGAAGCCTCCTCCCTTTTTCACGTGACACACGGCACTGTGAGAGCTGCTATGGGGAAATGAACTCCATCTTAGCAACACCCAAACCAGCATCATTGGGGCCTGATTCTCAAGCTGTCCTTTGCTGCTGAAATTGCAGTTATAGAAGACGGATTGGTACCTGCCCTTCACCCAAACCAACATTCAGTGCCTAATTAATTTTCCTGTTCCTAAAAGCTCTAAGCCACCAACCCCCTTCTACAAGGAAGAATATGCCTTGTAGGCTTTATGAGGTCAGACCTTGGCTGGCTGCCAGGGGCTCAAACACCTGTTCTCTCACCACCCCTCCTCAGTAGGACAGGAGGAGAAAATAAGACGAAAAAGTTCCTGCAGGACATAGCCACCTGCCAGATCTAAGGGCAGCAGGGAAATACCTGCCCCAGACAGCGCTTTACCCTTTCCTAAATATGCTTACACAAAGGTGCCACCAGCGTTGCTGAGTTGCTCAGCTTTGGCTCTCAGGGAAGGCTGCTGCCTAGCTGGTGAAAACTAGCTGTGTCTAGCACAGAGCAGACCTTGGCCTCTTCTCACAGAGGCCATGCCTGCAGGCCACACTCTGTGTGCAGCTCTGGTCCCCAGAATTCTATTAAAAGAGGCGGACAGACTGGAGAGCGTCCCAAGGAGGGCCATGAAGATGCTCAAAGGGCTGGAGAACCTGCTTTTGCTGATACCTTTTCTGGTGATTCTTAAGGCAACCTAAAACTCCCATTTGCACCAATTGGCGTAGTCGGAGGGATGGCAAGAGATATCACTGAACACTTTCAGAAGCAGGGAATAAGCCTAAGTCCTAAATACTCGGACACATGGGCTCAGCATGATCCAAAAGCTGTGGAGGAACATCTAAAAGCAGCTAGCGGCTGCGTGAAGGCTAGCAACGACAAAGGAATTAGTTGCAAAATGTTAGGCACCTGCCTGGGCTCAGGGGGAACCTCCACACAGTATTCCAGTACTTCAAGGGAGCCACATGGAGAAGACAAGGGACAACGGGCACAAGTTGCATCAGTCCCCATTGCTGGACGTTTTCCAGATGCGATTGGACAGGGTGCTAAATAATCTCATCTAGGCTCCCTTTCCCACAAGAGCCTGCACCAGATGATCTTTCAAGGTCCCTTCACACCTGGGCTGGTCTAGGATACTACAATTCTCCAGTGGGGGTTGGTTGAGGAGTTTTAGCTGGGGGGGGTGGGCCCTTCCACTCAGGGGATCTGCAAACCGTCTGCGGCATGGTGCCGTCGGAGGTTGTGCGCTCTGACCCGGGACTTTGCTGCGCTGCAACTCAGCACTGTGACTGAGTTCTGGCTACCTTCTCCACCTGTGCCCACTGCTGATGAGAAGATTCTAGCCGTCCGCCGCCTGCACCTCAACCACTACTAGCACTGAGACCAGCTGCCACCCCCGTGAGTTTGCAGGAATCTTTTTGAAAGGGGAAGCACCCCCTTTTCCTCTCTCCTCTCGGTGCCAGCCCAGGCCACCTGGCGAGGTTCCGAACTCCCATCGGAGCGGCATCTGCCAGCTGCAAATCAGCTACTGCACCTTTTACCTTGCCTCTCCTTGCGATGTGTTTTTGGGTCTTTGAAATACCCACTCCTGAGGTAATCTATGCCGAGGATACACAGGGCCTCTGGACCAGTCACGATGGGGTGTTTGTGCCATTCCTTCCTGGTCAAGCTCACTTCAGCTTCCAGTCCAGTCAGCTGTTGGGATCCCCCTGTCACACCAGAAATAGAGATGGATTCTGCCCCCACATTTCTCAATGACATCAAAGTACACTGTGTGCCAGTGTCAACTAAAGCCTTACACTTTTTTGGGTCTGATGCGCCGGGCCATCGGATCAACACAGTCCAATAGACCCTCTCCTCTACCTTGCTAGAGGCAGGGCCCCTCTAGTTCTGGTCATGGTACTCATTGTTCCCTTCCTGTAAATACGACCTGGAGGTCCCTTCAAGAGGACTGGACATGACATCATCACTCCTATGCTGCCGGGAGTATACCCTCGTGGAGTGTACACCCTCTCCTTAGCTGGGGGACGCCTGCTCCTAATAGCAGAGACTCTCGTCTGTCCTGGCGAGATGCGGAAGATTCCCTCCTTAAGCTCCTCTCTTGGTTTCTGGTAGCCCTCGTCAGTTTTCTCTTCCAGGCTCCAGACATGCCCAGCCAGTTTCGTTTCCACGGGCGAGACGTGGGCCCGTAACGGGGCGGCGACAGTGTCTTCGTAAATGCTGAGTTTACTAACCAATGCACCCACCTCATCTTCTCCCTCCCTCCATTGCAGCGTCGCTAAGTAACAGGAATATACTTCTGACCCGAGCTGAGCAAATTTCAGACACATTTGCAATGCGTATTGGACACCGCCTGGACTTTTCGGGAGTCCCTTGTCCTCTGAAGAAACGATCTCCAGCACAGCTAATTCTCTCAGGCATCGGACACCTTGCTCCATCACGTTCCACTGTCCTCGCAGCACGTGGAGGTCCTCCTTACAAAGCTGTCTTTCCCTCACACTTGACAGCAGTCATCGCCAGAGGCTCAGAGTTTCCTCTCTTTTCCCGATCCCCTGGTCAATGGCCACACCCCGGGACAGGGATCCCAGTTGCCTGGCTTCGTTTCCATCTGGAATTGTATCATTAACCATGGCATCCCCGATTCAGAGCAGAAAGGTCAATATGGACCCGTTTGCCTCGCGTGTGAACTCTCTATGCACCTCACGCAGCTTGCCTGGGGATAGGGATCGAGTGATGTTTTCTGGCTCTGTCTCTTCTGCTGGATGTGAAGGTCCTGCCTCTGCCTCGTCATCCACTATGCGGATTTTCTTTTCTGAACAAGGGCGACTGCTACCGTCTTAGGCTGTCCTTCTGGTCCAGCAATGGCTTGGCATGCATACGGTGCCTGTTGATTTGTTTCCTTTTCCCTCTGGCTCAGACGTGGTTTGTGCGGACATGGTTCCTGTTGATTTGTTTCTTTTCTCCTCCTCCTGAAAGTGTTGTACCATACCAAGCAGTGTATGGTAAGCAATGGCCAGGGCCCAGCATGTTGCTGTGAGTTGTCCATCTCTGGAGCTGGCAGAGCCTTTTCCCTTCACATAACTTATTCTTTTAACAGGGCCCTTGCAGTTGGTCAGAAGTGAACTTCCAGATCATTAGAAGAGAGAAGTCTTCCAAACACTGGGCCATCTCCTTCAACATCCCGTGCCACTCAGGATGATCTGCTCCCAGGGCAGGTCTCCATACAAAAAATCCCCTAGAAGCCTCTGTCTTGACTCTAAGATGAGCTTGCGAAGCCGCTCTCCATCTTTTACCAACGGTCCTGGCTCACTTATGAGGTTCCAGATGACCGGAAGCTGGCCAATGTGACACCCATTCACAAAAAGGGTAGAAAGGAGGATCCTAGTAATTATAGACCGGTCAGCCTGACCTCAGTACCAGGTAAGATAATGGAGCAACTTATATTAAGTGCCATCGCGCAGCACTTACAGGATGGCCAGGGTATCAGACCCAGCCAGCAAGGCTTTAGGAGGGGTAGGTTGTGTTTGACCAACCGGGTCTCCTTTTAGGACCAAGTGACCCGCCTGGTGGATGCAGGAAAGGCTGTGGATGTTGTCTATTTGGACTTCAGCATGGCCTTTGACGCTGTCTCCCACAGCATACTCCTGGAAAAGTCGACAGCCCACGGCCTGGACAGGAGCACTCTTTGCTGGGTTGGGAACTGGCTGGATGGCCGGGCCCAGAGAGTGGTGGTGAACCGAGCTGCAGCCAGCTGGCGACCGGTTACCAGTGATGTCCCTCAGGGGTCTGTGCTGGGACCTGTTTTGTTCAATATCTTCATTGATGACATGGATGAGGGTATTGAAACCTTCATTAGTAAGTCTGCAGACAGCACCAAGTTGGGGGCACGTGTTGATCTGTTGGAAGGGAGAAGAGCTCTGCGTAGAGACCTAGAACGGTTGGATGGATGGGCAGAGTCCAATGGGATGGAGTTTAATAAGTCCAAGCACCGAGTCCAGCATTTTGGCCACAATAACCCCCTGCAACGTTACAGGCTGGGGACGGTGTGGCTGGACAGTGCCCAGGCGGAAAAGGACCTGGGGGTACTGGTCGACAACAGACTGAACATGAGTCAGCAGTGTGCCCTGGTGGCCAAGAAGGCCAACGGCATCCTGGCCTTTATCGGGAACAGTGCGGCCAGCAGGAGCAGGGAGGTCATTCTTCCCCTGTACTCAGCACCGGTGAGGCCGCACCTTGAATACTGTGTCCAGTTCTGGGCCCCTCAGTTTAGGAAGGACGTTGAGACGCTTGAGCGCGTCCAGAGAAGACACACAAGGCTGGTGAGGCGCTTGGAACACAAGTCCTATGAAGAACAAAGGAGGGACCTGGGGTTGTTTAGCCGGGAGAAAAGAAGACTCAGAGGTGACCTTATCGCTCTCTACAACTTCCTGAAAGGTGGTTGTAGTCAGGTGGGGGTCGGTCTCTTTCTCCAGGCAACAAACGTCAGAACGAGAGGACACAGTCTCAAGCTGCTACAGGGGAAATATTGGTTGGATATTAGGAAGAAGTTTTTCACAGAAAGAGTGATACAATATTGGAATGGCCTGCCTGGGGAGGTGGTGGAGTCACCATCCCCGGACGTGTTCAATAAAAGACTGGATATGGCACGTGGTGCCGTGGTTTAGTTAAGGCATTTGGGGCATGGGTTGGACTTGATGATCTTGAAGGTCTCTTCCAACCTAGTGATTCTGGGATTCTGTAAGCATGGTGTAGACAGTGCAAGCCGAATAGAGAAAACTTAGCAGAACTAACAAGAAGATCATGCTGTCCTTAACATCTAGAGGGAACTCAACGTTCTCCAAAACTGTGACAGCAGGCCTGAAGGGCTGGAAAAAAGCATTCTCTCCTCCTCACCCCACAGGCTTGATGCCTCATAGTTTTCAAATCCTGTACTGCATTAGTGCATAACTCTGAACTCCATATAAAGTGTTAGCTAACTGTCTCCACATTGTAGTCAGACAAAACAATCCCTCTAGGCCTGAGATCCAAGGACACCCTACTGCCTCAGGCCCCGGAAAGTATAAACAAAAGTGAATTGGGGCAGGGGAGCAAACTGGGGGCATATGACTTCACTGCCTGAAGCTGTAATTGGAGGAATAACCCCTGATACGTAAATGGACCAAACTTATATCTGTCTGAAAAACGCAAGACCATCGTCCATCTTGGGTGTAGCCTCTGAGGCTTCTGACTGCCCAAGGTGTACCTTTTGAAGGCCTTTAATAAATATCTACTTTTATTCTCTTAACCTTGTCTAGCCTCTGTTCCAGGTAGCCACTCTAAGGCATCAGGCTGGGTGCCATTATTAATGAGGCCCCAGAGGTAGCAGCCCAGACTAGGACAGGCAAACAAGACTGAATACACATTCCAAATGAAACTCGTTGCCTCTGCTGTTATCATGCCATAAACGCAGTAAATCAGCAAAGCTGTTTTGATTCCTCTCCTGATCGTAAAGAGAGCATCATGATGGGCAAATACTTCCTCCTCTGCAGAAATACGAACAGGGCACAACATGCACGTGAATACACCGAGAAACATGATGATCAGGAAAGTTGCTATACCCCAATACACAAATGCTTTAGAACAAAACTGCAATTCCGACTTCTCTCGAGCCTCACATTGGGCGCCAAAAGATGTGCTGGTTTAAAAGTAAACCGGCAGGAGAAATGAATCCCATTCAACTGCCTCAAGAGAGATTACAGGTCAGAGTTACAATTCACTAGAGATTACAAAAAATACAATGATACAGAGAAAACCGGTTTTAACCCACAAAGTCGGAGTATAAATTGGCACACTGATTGTAAGGTGAGGGGCACAGTACTGTTGAAAGTCTGGTCTTCCTCCGGATCCATCAAATGGTGGTGCCCCAAGTCCCCAAACCCAAAGATTATATATATGCTCCGGTTCAGGTGAGAATGCTCAGTACCTCCACCAGGACAGGGAGTTTCACAGTGGAGGAATGCCATACTGTGAGTCATGGGATATTCTGGGAGTCTTTGATGGTCTAAGTCCTTGCAGCTGCCTATTATCCTAGTGCCATGGACTCCATTATGGCCCATTAGCAAAGATGACACCCCCTCCACGGGGTGGGTGGGAAAGTGCTGGTGCTTCCCCAGAGGAGAGTTATCAGGACTGAGTCATTTGTGTGAAGAAGAAAAAAAACACCACCCTGCCTTTGAAGGTTTGCCTCTTCTCCCTTATCTCATTTAACACCCATCTTGTAGCCTGAGGTGTTGGGTGTACAGGAGGCAGCTACTGCAAGTGATCCATCCTCAGCAGTTCATCAGGAATGACACAGAGGGTGGTACAATACAGTTTGCTTACATGCACATAGTGCTAAACTGGCACCCTACTCCTGTTACCAGGACACCCAGGTCCAACAGGAGGTGGATGCTTCCAACACAGTGCACCATGGTGAAACCACCCTTGGAAAGCATGCATGTAGCCTCACACCCAGTATCTTCTACAGTTTTAGCAGCAGCCTACACGGCCTTTCTGTACGTTGGTGTACCACTGCCAAAGAGCTAAGACTTAGCTTCCTACAAGACCCAGAGAGACTGCTAAGCGCTTCCAGCTTCACACAAACAGGCCAATGGCTATCTATCTCTGAAATGCTGTTATCTGGCTCAAACATTCCACATACTTGCATTCCAGGGAGACACCGTCTGAACTTGCAGAACTACTTCCCCTCAGTAAGACGCGCAAGACCGAGGTGATATCCCCATGACAAATCTTTATTGTGCAACTGCTGCTCAAAGCTTTTATTACCTTCCACAGACACACGGCAAAAAAAAAAAAAAAAAAAAAAATTACACATCAGAAGCTGCTAGATCGATGGGCAAGAGATGAAATCCATTCAGTGGCGATTTGTACACGTGCAGCAACTCCTGCGGTGCCAAAATCTTAGCCAGGAGGCCAGCCCAACTGACGGCCACCCAGAACAGGTAGATGTATGCGATAGACAGACTGCCCACCCTCGGGCCCTTCATCCACAACCATCCGGAATCCATTGGTCAGGCCCAGGTGAGCAACACACATCTCGCCAACAATCATTACATGCTCAAGAAGCTGGAGAAGGAAGTACAAACCCATAAATAAGTAAAATAAAAAGAAAAAGGAACACATAAAGAGGGCAGAGGGCAGGAAGGGAAGGAACGAGAGCAGAGAACCACCCAGAGAAAGCAGCTAGCCAATTCCTAGCAATTCAACCATTGCATGTCAAATTAATGGCATTCCGACCATCGGCAACTGAAGCGTTCCAAGCAAAGTTACCAAGATCAATTATGCACGCCATAGGGGCAAAAGAGAGCTAGGCAATTTTTCTCAAGCTAAACAGCAAAGGACTACAAAACAGCCACACAAGCTGACTTTGTCTCCGGGTTAAAGCCCCCGTTGTCTCTTCAGGCAACATAACCAATCCTGGTGGAAAATAAACTTTAGGCTGCCTTTTGCGTGGGTTTACAAAGTCTTTCAACATGGCTTTCATAGCTAAAAGCCAAACGTCCAGCACCGCTCAACCAGCTTTGTCCTTCCTTGCCCCATGCCTGCCAAAAACCCCAAGTGCTCTTCGGCATGTTAGAAGTTCTACTACTCTTACTCTAAACCACGACAATAGGCACCAGACTGCGCTCCAAAACAACACTGCATTTTGCACCAGAACTACATACCCAGGGACCAGCACTGCTTGATAGCACTGCTTTTAGTCAAAAAGCTCAACTCCATTACAAGCTAGAGGCAAAAAGATGAGGGCGCCAGAAAATCCAAAGTAGCCTACTGTGCCCTATCAAGGGGGAAAGGGGGGAATGGCAAAGGGTCTAGTAAATGAAGAACTATCTACAGGTACAGTTTAGCATACAGAAAGCTCACACGGTACTTACAGATTCACCAGAATCTCCTGCTTCAGACAACTCGATAATTGGCTCCTTAGGCATGACTAGGAAAAAGGTCCCGTCTAGGGGCAAAAGATCACGGAACGTACGGCACTGGAGGAAGATTAAACAGTTAAAACATAACCAGCTTTAGAGAAAGGTAAGAGTTTATGCAAACCCATCTGCCCCGCTGAACTCCTACAGGCTTATGCAAACCCATCTGCCCCGCTGAACTCCTACAGAAGCAGATTACCAGATTACCCCAATCACAAGCCAGAACATTGATTTTTCTTGCATGATTATAATGCTTTCTATACCCAAAACACGACATCTTTACAGAGCCCCCTCCAGAAGTGGGATTCGTCATGCAAGACAATGGGGCAAGGAGCCAGGCCACCACTTGCAATTAACAACCTCCAGTATGTTTTAGTTCGGGCTGATTGTTTCCTAAGCAGTTTTTCTATCGGATGTGGTCCATGCAGAGACTGGAGACAAATGGCTTAACTGAATCATCAAAGAGTTTAGTGAAGTGGAAGAGCAGCGCCCATTCGTTTCCCGCAGGACAGGGAGCTCAAGTATCGAACACACGCATTATGACAGGACGCCTGCAAGTGCATAGGACGAGTCTGTCTTCTATTACTGCGTGCAAGCTCTGCCTTTAAAAGCAGAAGGCATCCCTAACTGTTAACTTTCAGCATCTTAATAACTAAGTCATAGGGGATATTACCTTAAAGTTAACATCGCATAGGCAACGGCTGTATTGGTTTCCCCCCGGGCTAAGCAGCAGCTCACTCTAGTTTCCAGCACCAACATTCGTGACCCTTGCAAGCCGGCTGTTATCACGGTCTTACTTCCCCACAGAAACAAGTTCTGGAAAGCCGTTGCAGCCTGCAGGATGACCACTTTGTGGTTTTGTTTTGTTTTTAACTAGAGAAAGCCGTAATTCCTTGCCCTAATAATCCAGTTTGCGGGTTCAGAACCAAAGCCTAGCACAGCGAAGCTGCGAAACCTCTTCGATGCTGTTAGGAGACACATTGAGGCCAAGTTACCGTCAGAGGTCCTTCTCTACGCGCGCACACGACACGGTGGGGGTGGAATGCGAGGCGAGTCCGGACAACACCAGCAACCCAGTACGCCCGCGGCAGCCGGAGGGGTGGGGGTGCGGCTCAGAACAAGCTTAGGGGATGGTGCAGTAGAGAGCGCCACAACCCAGAGAGGCCCCGTCCGTCCCCCGTCCCTGCACCCAGCCGCAGCAGCACCCGGCCGCGCGCCCGGGCACCGCGCGCCGGGTCCTCGGCTCAGATGCCCGCAAGCGCGGGTGGAGGGGGAGAGGGGAGAAGGGAAGAGGAACCGCGCACAGAGCAAGGGTGCGGCTACCTCCTCGTCCTCGTCGCTGACGATACCCGAGAAACGCCTTGCCGATAATCTTTCCGAAGACAGTAGCGGCGCCACCAAGGGCCAGAGGCCAGCGCCCCCACTCTCTCGCCAGCCAAGGACAACGCCCGTGTCCGCCCCGACCACTTCCTCCACTAAGCCGGGCCCTCCGCGGCGCCCATTGGGCCGACGGATCGTGGCCCGCGTCTCGATTTGCTGTCTCGCCTGTCGTTTTCGCTTTTCCCCGCCCCCTTGGCGGGTCCGCCCTCGTCGACCTGGTGCCCGCGGGGCGCGGAGGGATCTGCCCCGTGTAGTGCTGCGACCCTGAGGGCGGGCTACGAGGTCGCAGAAGAGGCTGTAGTAGCTACAAGTACTGTTTCTTGGTTTTTGTTACCGCAACGAGCCCACCCCAAAGGTGCCCGTGCCTTTTTGCTGCTGCTCCCTCCAGTCAAATGACTGCTTTGGCCAGGGCAGGCCTGCCTTTAACTTCTCAGGACATTTTGAAAAAACAACAGAAGTTGCTCTACATTGTTTGCTGAAAGCCCCACTTCCCTTGCACACATTTCTGGGCTGCACGTCTCCTGGAAGCAAATAAAATGCAAAGCGTGCATTTGGCACTGCTGGCTTGAGGGCTCAGGAGAGTAGGATTTGCGTTAAGCTGGATAGGAGGCTTTTAGAAAAGTAGGCAGTGCCCTCAAAGCTGCCCAAGGGTGGTCTGTGGTGCCCTGCAGCCCCGGGGACAGTGAGCACCTTGAATGGTCCACACAACTGTCTTGTAACATATATGAACCCTGCTTTCCTCTATGTCGGGCTAAGGATATCCTTGGCCGCCTTTGAGGCAAGAGCACATTGTCCTATTTTGCAAAGCTGCTTTCCGGCCGATCAGCCTCCAGCACGTACTGGTGCATGGGGTTGTGCCTCCCCTGGTGCAGGACTTGTGTATCCACAGGTTCCTTGGGTGGTCTCAAAAGAGATTGTTTCCTATGATGGAAGGGACTTTGTTCCCCAAGTCCCTGCCTTGAGGTTCAGGGTCTCAAGAGGTCTGGTAACCGTGCCAGTGAAAACAGAGGAAAATGAATCGCCAAGTACCACAGCCTTCTCCATGTTGCTGGCCACTAGACCTCCTGGCTTTTTTATCAGCGGGGGGGGCGGGCAAATGGGTTGCGTACGCTTTCTTTAGTCTTATTTTCTGACCAACGCACCCATGGAAGCCCATCGTATGATTCTTTACATCCCCCGCCAAATTCAGCTGCAGCTTTGCCTTAGTTTTTCTGATCCCATCCCTACAGACCTGGGCGGCATCTTTAGATTCTTCCCAGAATACGTGTCCCTGCCTCCACTACCTATGCACTTCCACTTTGTGCTTCAGCTCGACCAGAAGAGAAGGCCGTTAGCCACCCTCATCTCTTGCCTAACTTGCCTGATTTCTTACGTCGACCTCATCCTCTTAATCAGGTGGCCTATAGTAGATACCAACCACAAGGTTTCCTTTGTTAGCTTGTGTGGGATGCTGACCATGGGCCAGGAAAGCGTTAAGGCCTAAACCATGTACCCTCCACGTTATCTTTACTGATGGAGATCCACATAGCTGAGGTCAAGAAAGGACAATATGGCCGAAGGAAGAGTTCATGGGCAGCTAGGATAGCCCTCTTTTGGCTCTGATGAACGGCACGAAATGGAAAGAAGTCTTAAGAGCGGAACTTTGAAGGACACCAAGGCCAAAAATGTAACCTTTGCCTGATTAAGGGTCATTTAAGTATTAAAACGCACACTCATGCATATGCTAATAAGCTTACTGAAGTACATGCGACCACATAGATGATATATCACTCAGCTCTCGGCTTAGATCACGCTATACGTAAGGAGGAGATGATTGGGCTGAATATAAGGAGGGTAGAAATTTCAGCTAGGTAGCAGGAATTCCCAAAAGATGTCAGGGACAGTTGCCAGTCTGTTCTCTTCTCTTCTCCTCCTCCCAAGTGGGGCCGCCCTCTTGGGAAGCTTCTGCATGCCATTGCTATTATTAGTATTGCATGGGTTAGCACAATGCTATTAGAGGTCTATCACAGCTAGTGCATTTCTCAACGGCAGTTCCAAATCTCCATTTCTGTAACTTCAGAAAACCACTCTGTTCCTGAATCTGTGCTCGCAAAGGTTCTTAGAGAACGCAACCAGACTTACAGTGCTGAATTGGTTGTAATCGGAAATTAAGCCTCACCTCACCCAGTCCCTCTGATCTCTCAGGACCAGCTGGAACGCAAGGGGCTATATTTTCTGCCAAATTTCTTACTCTTAATGCAACAATTTGGCCTCTAATTTTCACCCATAAGCTCTCAACCTGTTCATCGCTGTCTTTCAAAGACAGCTCTGTACAGGAAATCCCTCTTAGTTTTGGTTGACATAGAGGGCCACCTCCGCCCCTCTTTCCTTCTGACCAGTTTATAGCCATTGATTGCAGAGCTCCAGTCATTTGAGTTGTCCCAGCACATTTCTACTATGGTGATTACATTGTTAGCTTTCCAGCTGCACAGTGGTTTCCAGCTCCTCTTTCTTATGCATACTGCATGCATTGGTACAGAGGCACTTCCGTTGGGCTGTTGACTGCACCACTTTTTTGGACAAGGATCAAGCCCCAATTCCATTGCAGCATTCCTCAGGTATTCCCCTCTTGTTTCACAACACATCACCAGCCCCTGGCTCCTCTCTGTTGCTCAAAACTCCATCGTCTTTCCCCGCTGAGTCATGTTTAAAGCCCTCCTTGTAAGTCTAACCGGCTTCCTGGCGAAGATGATCTTGCCCCGCTTGGTCGCGTGAATCCCATCAGCTCCCAACAGACCTGGCTTCTTAAAGGTAGATCCATGATCATAGAAGCCAAAACCTTGAGTATGGCACCAGCTATGTAGCCTGGCATTCAGCTGTTCAGTCCGTCTCCTCCTTCCTGGACCCCTTCCTCAGACCGGGCACCAATAGAGGCGACCATCACCTGTGCTCCCCATCCTTTTAGCATCGCTCCTACAGACATAATAGACTCCTGGGGGGGTTCTAAGTTGCCTTATCTGACGCTACAGAGAAGAGTAGGAGCAGGTGATAATCTGTAAGGTTCACCAGCCTAGGCAGCCTCTCAGTGACATCATGAATGCGAGCTCCTGGCAGCAGAGGCAGCAGAGCTCTCTAGAGAAATCGTCTGGGTGGGAAATGGGTGTCTCTGTGTTTCTCGGGAGGAAGTCTCCAATTACTAATACCTTTATGTGCTTCTCTGGTCGCACTGGTTCTAACGTGGGCAGGTGGTTAGGTCAGCTTTGCATGGTTGCCTTTGTCCTGGCTCCTGTCCATTACTCATGTGCTCTTCAGTCTCCAAACCAGGAGCATCCTGTCTGTTATGTAGGGGCACTTCAGGAGATGGGGGAGGGTTCTTCCTTCTACCCTGAGCACAGAAATGCATCCGGTCTCCTTCATCTCAGGAGTCACTTGTGTCAGTCACCCTGAGGTTACACTCTGGCTTACCTTCCTTTTGTGCATGCTGAAGGCAGGCCGTCGCTCAGCCTGGGACAGCGTACAATACCTGGCATCGAACTCCTGTCCGTGTACCTGGATTCCCCGCTTCCTGTCAATCTCCTCTTTTAAAACTTACTCGTCCAAGGAGATCTTTCTGCTGGGCACACTTGCAGCTATGACATCCACCGCTGCCTTCGGGTTCTAAGGGGGACTTCCAGGTACTGGACCTCTCGCCCTGCCCTTTGTTCATTGACCCTGTCCATCACTCCCGCACAGGTACTGGACCTCTTGCCCTGCCCTTTGTTCATCGACCCTGTCCATCACTCCCGCACAGGGCTGCTGATTATTCTCTGCCTCTCCCTCCTCGCACCCTCACTGTGGCAGCAGCTCTCTGGCCACAGAGAGCAACACTAAACTTTCCCAGGCCTTTCTGAGGAAGGCTGTGAGAAGATCAGAGAAAAGAATGAGGAACAATTCTTATCTTCACTTGCTGCACCTGTTATTGTGAACATGTGGAATGTGTTATGGAGATTTGCTTGCCAAGGGGTGGTTTCTTAACTAGCCAATGGTGATGGTGTTTGGATTGGAGGACCAATTAGGTCCAGGTGTATCGTAACTGTCTATAAAAGCAATGGGTTTCCTAATAATTAAATATATATATATATATATATATATATATATACACACACAAAATAAAGAGATTGAGCAGCCTTCTGTGAATCATGGAGTCAATGCTAATTATTACCAGTTCGGGGACGCCCTGCCACGACACCTCGCTTTCAGTTTAAAGCCCTCCTAATGAGGTCAGCTCTCCTACTGGCAAAAATGCCGTTACTCCGCTTAGTGAGGTGGAGCTCCGCTTTCCCAAGCAGATGCTGATCCAAAAACAGGGTCCCATGCTCATAGAACCCAGAACGCTGCTGCAAGCACCAGCTCCACAGCCAATTCAGTGCCCTTATCCTACAACACCTGGACGGCATCAAAAGCATCGCTGGTGGGTTGACCTTGGCTGGATGCCAGGTGCCCACAGAGCCACTCTATCACTCCCCCTTCTCAGCTTGACACAGAGAGAAAATAAGATGGAAAACAACTCACAGGGTGAGATAAGGCAGTTTACTAAAGGAAAAGAGAAAGTTTTCGCACGAAAAAGCAAACAGGAAAACCAAATAATTATATCCTCTAGTTCCCATCAGCAAGCACTGTCCGACCACTTTCCAAGAAACAGGGCTTCAGATCGCCTAAGGGTTGCTCCGAAAGGCCAACGTTGTAAATAACGAATGTGCCCCCTTCCCCCTCCTTAACTTAGCTTTTATTTCCGAGCTGAAGTCATATGGTACAGAATAGCCCTCTGGCCAGTTTGGGTCACCTGGTCTAGTGGTGTCTCCTCCCAGGATCTTGCTCACCCCCAGCCTACTGATGAGGGACAGAATGTTGCAGAGACAGCACTGATGTTGTGCCAACACTGCCCAGCAGTAGCCAAAACACTGCGGTGTTATCAACAACTTTCTAGTGACCAATGCAAAGCATGGCACTGATGGCCGCAATATGGAAAACTAACTCCATCTCAGCCACACCGAGGACAATCTCCACCCCTAACTTCACACCATTTGCATCGTACTCAGATGCCACAGAAATATAAATAAATAAATAAATATCTGTCTTCTAATTATTCCGTCGTATTTATTTGTCATGACTGAAATCCCTTCTTACCATCGCATACAACTTAAACTTCATGCTTAAACTATCTTTATGCTCAACACACGTGTACATTTTCATTAACTACCGTCCCCCTTCCTCTCAAAGACAGATATTATTTTCCCATTCCATGGGTTTCCTCCACCCCTCCGGATGTTTATAAACAGGCTGTGGCTTGGGCTCCATTTCATCAAGATGGGTGCTCGGGACAGAAGCGACACACGCGATTGTTCGGCACCGACACCGGCCCTGCCGGGGCTATCGTCGCACTCTCCTCGCTCCTCGTAAAATTCACTCATTGTCGGTTCACGTCACTCCTGCTACTTTACTCCGTGCAACACACAATTTACACTCATTATTTTTCCCCCAAGGTTAAATCTCCTTGAGGCACACACCAGGTCTCCCCATCCTTCTGCATTACCCACCAAGTATACCCTGGTCTTCGGGCAAAAGCAATCCCATTAATAGGTTTGCCTTTTCCCATGGGAGGAGCATTCCGTACCAGCTTCCCCAGTCACCACTTCCCTGTGTGTAGTATGGGGACCTTATCTCCTCCCACAGTATGTAGTGGTTTTGTTTGGGCAGGACCAGCGCGGTTAGCAGATCTTCTGGTGTTAACCAGCCAAGTGGCTTCTGCTACATTTGCCTCCCAAGGCTTCCATGCCTGATTGCCTAACCCTCTTGACAGTCCATCATACCTCTCAATCTTTCCAGAGGCTTGTGGGTGATAAGGGGTGCGATATATCCACATGTTTCTTTGCCCAAGAGTTTAGGAGGTTATTTCAAAAACAAGCCTCATTGATTCCATTCTTTCTGGGATACCACGACACCACAAAATGTGTCCCTCACGGCCCAAGATGGTGTTTCAAGCAATAGCATGGCTTGGAGGGTATTTTTCCAGCCAACTAGTAGTTGCCTCTACCATGATGAGTATGTAAGCTCTTGCCTTGGTGTGTCCATGGCAGTGGTCCAGTATAGTCAATTTGCCAGGCCTCACCATCTTTAAAATCCAGCCTGGCCATGTATTCCAAGGAGATTGTACTCGTGTGGCTCACTTGATTGCAGCACATGTTTCACATTCATGGGTGACCTGTGTGATAGTCTCTGTGACCAGATCCACCCCTCGATCGCAAGCTCGTCTGTAGGTTGCATCATTTCCTAGATGTCCTGATGTTTTGTGGGCCCATCGGGCTGTAAATAGTTCACACTTCTGCTCCCAGTCTAAGTCTACCTGAGCTATTTCCATTTTGGCAGCCTTATCTAGCTGTTCATCGTTGTGATGTTCCTCAGTGGCATGGCATTTGGGCGCGTAAACATCTAGGTGACATTCCTTCAGAGACATGTTTTCTATCCGTGCAGTCATGTCCTGCCACAACGCAGCAGCCCAAATGGGTTTACCCTTGCATTGCCAATTGGTCTTCCATTGCTGTAGCCACCTTCATGGGGCATTAGCCACCATGCAGGAGTCACTATAGAGACACAGTACAGGCCACTTCTCTTCTCCTTCAGCAACCTCAACGACCCATAGTGTGGGACTCCACACAGCAGCTTTCCACCTCTGATGGTTTCTACCACAAGGCAGGATCCATCTGTAAAGAGAGCATGGCCTCTTTCATCTTCTGATAACTCATTATATGGTGGTGCTTCTTGAGCGCGAGTGACTTTTCAAAGAAATTCTCCAAAATCTCTGCCTTTCTTCATGGATTCTCGGGCTATTGGGTTTCCCCAGTCGAGCTCGCTGTGTGATCAGTGCTACCCACCCACTTACTCCAAATAGCACTGTTGGCACAATGTGTCAAAGGGATGCTTCCTTTGAACATCTAGTGTAGCACAGGAAATTGCAGGGCCAAGAAGAGATGGGCTTCCTTCCCAAAAACATTTGAGGATGCTCAAACCCTCTCATACGCTGCTAATATTTCTTTTTCAGCTGGAGTGTAGTGGGCCTTCTGATCCTCAATAACCCCAGCTCCAAAACCCTAATGGTCGACCTTGGGTTTCTCTTGATGTTCTTTGCCACAGGCTCCAAGTGAGACCATGCTACCCAGCTGCAGTGTAGAGTATATTTTGCAGGGTTGGTCCAATGTGAACTGGCTCAAGAGCTACCGCCCAAGCTATTTCCTCTTTGATCTGCCCAAAGGCCTGTTGTTGCTCAAGGCCCCATTCAGAATGGTTCTTCTTCCGGGTCACTCGACAGAGGGGCCTCACAAGCTGACTATAACCTGGAATAGGCATTCTCCAAACCCCCGGGCGACCTACGAAAGCCGGTGTTTCCATCTTCTTAGCTGGTGAAGACATAGTTGCTATCTTCTTAACCCCATCCATAGGCACATGACAGCGGCCATCCTGCCATTTGACGCCCAAGAACTGGATGCCCCGTGCAGGTCCCTTGATCTTGCTTTTCTTTATGGCAAACACAGCTTTCAGAACTTTCTGAACTATTCTTTTTCCCTTCTCAAACACTTCTGCCTCACTGCCCCACACAAAGATGTCGTGAACGCATTGCAGACGTTCGGGGGCATCGCCCATTTCCAGTACGCTTTGGATCAGTCCATGAGAGATGGTAGGGCTGTGTTTCAACCCCCTGGGCAGTCGATTCCTGGTGTATTGGACACCCCACCACATGAAAGCAAACTGTGGTCTGCACTCTGCTGCCAAAGGAATTGAGAAAAATGCATTGACAATGCCAAGTGCAGCACAACACCTGGCTGCTTTTGACTCCAGTTCACACTAGAGCTCTAACATGTGCGGTACAGGAGCACTCAGTGGGGGCGTTACTTCATTCAGGCCACAATGGTCTACTGTTAACCTCCACCCTCCATCAGACTTTTGCACTGGCCACATGGGACTACTAAAAGGTGAGTGAGTCTTGCTGATCGCTCCTTGGCTCTCCTTATTCCCCTTTTCTTTGACACTTCTGGGGGGCAATTAATGTAGTCGTTGTTGTTTGGGTCCCTATCTCAGCCATAGCGTCCTCCAAAGCATGTCGGGTCCCTGCCTCAGCCACACTCCTCTGACAGCACTGAACTGTGGCTCAACAGGCATAGGCCAGGCCCCCGTACAGGGCGAGAAGCTTCTGGGTTTCATCAGGGTAGGTAAGGCACCCTTCTATCAGGTGACGCGTCAGTTCGCCAGAGCTTACTGTCTGTTTAGGTGAAAAGTCCCAGGCAAGGGGAGGTGATAACCACTCTAGGAGCCTGCCCAAATCCTACCACACACACTGCCATGCAGGGACCAGTCGCTTCAGGGCACATTTCAATATCTCCTCACCTACAGTTTGTTTTGTCTTACAGCAGGATGACACCAGATTCCATAAACCCCATAGTATGCCAACAGTAGCAGTTAATAGTATTAATAGCATTCAACAGCTTACATGAGGGAGAACAAGGAACACGGGAGCCTGCATTCTAAAACAATACACATCAATCCCCGATAGGAAGAGGGAGAGGGATTCCCTCATTGTCCCCAGAAAATAGCTCCCCCAGCACAACAAAGCCATCAATGTCACAGCAAAGCACAGAGACACTGTTTGTATTAACATCTTCCCAAACTGAACAAAACAAAGAGATAAGCAGCGTACCTCACAAACTCCATGTCCCACACAGGAGCTTGCTACTCAGTAACTGCTATTACTATGCCATGCAAGATATATAATTGCCATTGTCTCAGCTCATGTTAGGAACCCAAAAGGACTGATGTGGGTTTATCTGGGTTAGACGCCAGGTGTTCAGCAAACAACCCTGTCGCTTCCCCTTCCCAGCTGGACAGGAGAGATGAAATACCACTTGCAGATTGAGATAAGGCAGTTTACTCAAGCAAAACTAAAAGTATGAGCATGAGCAAGGAGAGGGGAAAAAAAAAAAACACCTTATTGCCTAGTTTTGATCAGCAAGCACCGCCTAGCCACTTCCCGGGAAGCAGGGCTTCCGCACACGTAGCAGTTTCTCTGGAAGGTAAACACTGTAAATAAGAAATGCCCCCCTTTCCTCCTCCTTTACCCAGCTTTTATTGCTGGGCTGATGTCATACGGTATGGAATACCCCTCTGGCCAGTTTGGGTCAGCTGACCTGGTTGTGTCTCCTCCCAGGATCTTGCCCACCCCCAGCCTACTGATGCTGGGGCAGAATGTTGGAGAGACAGCACTGATGCTGTGCCAATATTGCGCAGCAGTAGCCAAAACACTGGTGTGCTATCAACACCTTTCGAGCTACCGGTGCAAAGCACGGTGTGGGAAAATGACCGGTTACCCTGCGGACCGGTAACTGGGGATTCAATTAGAGGAAACTTAGGAGTTATATTAGCATCCTCACAGGAGTTAGAACAGTACGGGAATTACAGGGTAAATCACAGTTGCTACTCCCTGGGTGGAATGCAGTTGGCATGACTTGGAACCTATTCCGTGATGATTCCCCCCTCCCCCCCCCACACACACACACCTGCTAAGAGGGATGGAACGGAGGGTGGAGCGGAGCGAAGGCCAGGCTCTGCAGAAATCCTTGCAGGGAAGGGAACTCAATGGTACTTTGCAGCTGATAAACAGCATACCACCTGTCAACCAAGGGAGATAGGGGAAGATGTCTTACTGCTGAGCCAGCAACTGTGGTGAAATCACTCTCCTTATATGAACTTGCTTCATTAAAGCCTAATAATAATATTAACGCACACCTCCATCCCAAAGTTACCCACCTCCAAAGTGCAACCATCCCTCACTGGGCGTGTGCTCTATATTCTTCTTGACTGTATCTTTAAAAGCAAAGCAAGAGAATTTTACATCAATCAGTAACAAAGGTATGCATGACTAGAGTCACTCAAGCTCCACCTAAACACACAGAAATGGTATAAAAATAAGTCGAGAATGGGGAAAATTAGGGAAGGCGCCATCGTAGCCGCTGGGATCAGTTGATGGGCTGAACCTGTCTTCTCCCCCATAGAGATGCCTATTGGATAGGAATCATACTCTATGCATGCTGAACATTTTATCGGGGATTAGAGCTTGTCTGTATATTCCTTCAAATATATTTTTGCAGTCAGACACTATCACCAACAATCTTCGAACCTTAACCTGTCACAATTTATATTAATAAAGAGCGTTATTCCATAAACTGTTAGCGTGAACCCTTGGCGAACGCTAC